>NW_015161951.1:518774-634094 GCF_001447785.1 Gekko japonicus | reverse complement strand
GAGATGCACGTAGGCTCCTGGAGGGGAGGGGGGGTCATGGATCAGTTTACTGCAGAGACTGATCTATGAAACCCCACCTTTCCCCACCCTGTTGCCATGACAAACACCAAATTTGGAAAGTACCTATTTCATGGGATTGGCTGGTGGCCACAGCTAATTCTAATGAGATTGGGGGTTAAATTGACTAGCACAGAGAGTGGAGCTCACTTTTTGGCTTACCTCTGAATGTACCCTGAAATGCTGCATCTCTGTTGTGTGCTCTCTGGGAGAGAACAAAGGATTGTTGGGGCACATGGCAGGGACGCTAGACCGAGATGAGACTTAGTGGAATTCATTCAAATGGACTGTCTTGGACTACTGACCCTCCTGAATGTTGGTAAATATACTCTATTGTATAGTTAGGCAAACTGTTGCATAGCCTTTCTTATTTTTCTAATCTCCTATGGTCTGATGGCAACTTCTGCTAAATAAACTATATTCTGTTATCCTGTGTCTGTGTGATGTACATTGACTCTAAGCTTAAATCCTGTGCCTGACCTGCTTTGCCAAAGTGGTGCTACCTTGATTGCTAAGAATATTCTTGGATTAAGTCCTAAAAGCCAGTCAAGAGTTTGAACCTTCTCTTGGGCTGGAAGGGGACTATAGTGAAGGTTCTGGTGGCTGTGGTTGTAAATCCTGAGAGAGACTACCTCTCCCTGGTTTTTCTGTAAAATTCCTTGTCTTAGTCAATGATCCGTTTCCTTTCCCAATCCTGGACTGGTCTGGGAGAGGAGAGAATGGTATAGAGGGGCTCTCCTTGGACGCACAACCGGTTCTCTAGCGTCAGCAGCATCCCAGAATTCATCCTGGTCCCTCACGTCATCCACAGTGAGCAGAGATGCATCGTCCATGCTGAAGGAATCACCTCCCTCAGCCATCTTAGCAAAGTTCCCTATCTAACACTATAGTAAACTAAAATAAAAAAAAACTTCCTCTCACAGTCTGAGCAAGTTCTGCACACATTGGGGAAAAATACCCAGATGATGTATACAATTGACTCCAATTCAGATCACAGCGCTGCCAGCCATGAAAACAATAAAGATATTTAGGTAATATATATGTTCTCAAAATGGTAATTCTTTCCATAAGAGCAAATATCCCAGTATTCCAAGACGTTAATTGATTTATATTAGATTTATGCAAATCTTTATAGTTCACTTTAATTAAATCAGATAAATTTAGTGGAATTTGTATTCCTAAATATTGGAGAGCATTTTTTGTCCATTGATACTTACACTTTTTTTTCCAGCTCTTCTAATACTTTTGGAACTAAATTTATAGGGTATATAATAGACTTGGATTGATTTACTTTGAGATCGGCTATGTTTCCAAATGACTGTAATATTTCGTGAAGTGCTGTTAAAGAACAGTCTGGATTAGTCATATACAAAATAATATAATCGGCAAATAAACTTATTTTAAATTCTTTATTTTTAATAACAACACCATTAATATCTGCATTTTGCCTGATCTTGCATGCCAATGGTTCCATAGCCAGGGCAAAAAGAATTGGCGAGAGGGGACACCCTTGATGTGTGCCCATGTGGAGGGTAAAGTCATTTGAGGTTGATCCATTTATTAACAATTTTGCTTTGGGTTCTGAATATATTGCTTGAAGAGATCTTCTAAAAATAGGTCCAAATTGCATATGATTTAAAAGTGCATCAAGGTAAGTAATTTCTAGGGAATCAAGCGCTTTTTCAATATCAACTGTTAATATCAGGGAATTTACCGTTTTGTTTTCCACAATGAATGAGATTTATAGTTTTCCGAATGTTGTCAGTTATATCTTGTTCCGCAATAAAACCAGTTTGATCTTTATGGATATATGAGTTTATTATATTTTTTAATCTAGAAGCCAAAACTGAGGTAAGTATTTTATAATCAACGTTAAGTAAAGAAATGGGGTGAAATGATTTGGGATCTGTTAAATCTTTTCCTTTTTGGGGGATTAGGATTATGTTTGAATTTTTCCATGTTTCTGGTAGTGTGCCTGTCTCTAAGACCTCATTACAAATATCAGTAAGAGGTTTACTTAAAATTTGAACAAAGGTTTTATAATATTCGGCCGTGTAGCCATCAGGCCCCGGGGCTTTGTTGTTTTTCATATTTTTAATAACTTTTACAACTTCTTGTACTTCTATAGGTCGTTCCAAAGATTCAGTATGTTCTGCAGTTAGTTTTTTTTAGCCCTTTGACCGAGTCCAGGTATTTTTGTATCTCTACCAAATCTGGCTTGTTGGAAGAATATAATTTCCTATAAAATATCTCTAATATTTTAATAATATCTTTTGGTTTAGAGCATAATTTACCTGTTTGATCTCTGAGATTGTTTATAAAACGTTCCTCTTGTTTTTTCCTAAGTTTCCATGCTAAAAATCTTAGTTTTTTAGGACCATTAATTGTTGATATTTGATGTGTATGAAAGTTTGATTTTTGAATTTTCAATGTGTCCATTGCCTCTAATTGTTTTCTAGCATTTTGTAATCTTTTATAAATTTTTTGATTGCATGTAGTTTTATGTTCTTGTTCTAACTTTTGAATATTGTGAATCAATTCTGAACGTATTTTTCTTTTTTCTTTTTTGCAGAATGATAAAAGTGAGATACATTTCCCTCTGATAACAGCTTTTGAAGCCTCCCATAGAACTTGTTTTGATGTATCTTTCTGTGTATTCAATTGAAAATATTCCTGTATTTGGGATTGCAATGCCTGCTTAGATTTTGTGTCAAATAAAAGTAATTTATTTAATTTCCAGTGATGAGTATATTGTTTATCTTTCGATAAATTAAAGCAACATTGAACTGGGGCATGATCGGACCATGTCTGATTTCCTATCTCTGAAAATGAGCATCCTTGTAATAGTTCTTGTGTAGTAAATATGTAATCTATTCTGGTGTACGTTTTATATGTATTGGAAAAAAATGTATAATTTCTTTCTTGTACATGTTGTGTCCTCCATACATCAAATAAATCCATATCATTAGTTAGAACATTAAGTTGTGTCTGTGTCTTGTGTTTCAGTTTTTTGGGTGATTTCACTGTTTTGCCAGATGTTTTGTACAAATTTTCATCCATTAAAAAATTAAAATCTCCTCCTACGATAATCGGGCCTTGTTTAAATTGCATAATCTTTGTAAGACATTGAGTCAAAAATTTAATCTGATCTTGACTGGGGGCATAAATCGTTGCTAACATAATCGGTTTTTAATTCAGAGTTCCTTTTAAAAAAATATAACGACCTGCTGAATCCCTTTCTAAATGTTCCATTATAAATCTAGTAGTTTTGGATATTTGTAAACTCACTCAGAAGTCCATCCCATTGAACAGAATGGACTTACTTCAGAGTAAATTTGCATAGAATCCGGGTACAAATTGCTTTTCTGTCTGTTTTGAGCCCCAGGATATCTTTTTTGAAATAGCTTAATCAGTGCTGTGCACCAGATTTATAGAATTCCTCACTACTTGGAGAGATTATAATTAGAGTTGCCCGAACTTAGCCAAAAGTGGTGGTTTCCGTTCTGGCTGTTCTAGGTCATATAAAACTGAAAATTGAGTTTAGTTCTGTTCCCCCTGTCAAATGTAGCACTTCTCCAAAAGTGGCTTTAGAACACACAGACTACAAGTTTCTGTTTGCATTTTGTCATGGTTTTGTTTTATAGGAGCTACACTATACTACACATGTACCAGAAGCTGTTTGCAAACCAACTATTTTAAAGATAGCCTCAGACCCAGAACAGAAAGTTGAAAGAGATGCAGGAGCCTGAACTAAGCCTAATATGTGTTAACAATTAGAGACACTGCTACCATCCACCTGCACCTCCTCAGCTTCCTCCAAATTTGCTTGGGAAACCAGCAGCCTCTAAATGGCTTTCTTTGCCCTGGGCCCTCCTCATGGCTCCAGAGTGATAGTAAAGGCTGAAGCAAGATAAGGTCAATCACTGCCAGCTCTGACCTTGCTTACGCCTTTCCTTGGACTCTGGAGATGGATGAAAGGAATCTAGGCCGACAGTGGCCAAGGCAGGTACATTGCTATCTATTCTAGCTGGGATCGGTAGCATGCCTCTTGCTAACCACTTAAAGGAGAAAAAGTGTCACTGGTGGTCCATAAAGCAACCATTTATGCTTCTCCCCCTCCTCTAAGGAAACTCTCTCTGCACTTTGAGAATCACTGGGCTCCAGCAAGAAACAAAACTAAGGGCAGAATGGCCAAGGGAAATGACAAAACCTCTAACCAAGAAAAGCAGTTGCTGGCTAAAACATTGAAAAGCAGCAACCTGACAACCCACAGGAATGGTGTTCTGAGGAAGGTTCCCTTAAAGCCCATGTGAACCAGCAAGATAAATGTGCGAGCCAACCTAAGGCAGTACGTGCTCACTTAAATGAAATCAAGAAATCCAGCAATATCAGTATTAGAATGGCAAGAAACCTTTGGACCTCTTTATGATATGAATAAACAAGCTGAGCACTTCCTGGAATTCAGTCTCTTACAGGAAAACGAGGTGCCTTGCTTGTTTTTCCCACTGGGACAAATTGCAGTTGAGGGTGGGTTGGTGGGAGATGAGGTTGGGAAAACAGCACGGGGAAAAGGTTAAACTTTGTCTTGTCTTGTGTCCCCCCCCCTCCCATGGCCCTCATGCAATTTGGAGGTCTCTTCAGTGGCTTTTAAATAAAACTGAAGATATTGGGGATCCAGTCACAGATTTTGGCTCGCTGCACCCATATTCGCACAGGCTGTTACCAGCTGGATCGCCTGGCTGGATTGGAAACAAATGCAGATCCTTTTAGAAGGTAAGTCCTGCAATTCTAATTGGAGGAAGGGGCTAGAAAGAGGGATAGGCTTAGGGACCAGGGAGATGAGAGTGCTGGAAACAAGTCAAGCATATTAAACTCCTGTGTGAGTCAATGTGGTGTTGGAGTAAGGCAGAGTAGGGTTGCCAGTGTTTAAGAGGGGGCTGGAAATCTCCCAGAATCACAACTCATCTCCAGATAGAGATCAGTTCCCCTGGAGAAAATGGCTGCTTTGGAGGGTCAACTGTATGGCATTATGCCCCGCTGAGGTCCTTCCCAAACCCCTTCCCTCCCCAGACTTTGCCCCCAAATCTCCAGGAATTTCCCAACCCAGTGCTGCCAACCATAAGGACAGGGGATATCTGGATTATGCTCATCCAGAAAACTCGCCTACTTTATAGGGTTGTTATGAAGCCAAAATGAAGGAAGGGGGAACCCTGTGTGTCGACCTCAGCACCTCAGAGGTCAGACAGGGTTCAAATGTGACTAGTTTAGCACTCAGAGGAAAAGAGAGAAGGAAACACCCCCCCAATCATCACAGGAAGCTTAAAAGCAATTTCACAACAATACTAAACTGATGTGAAACTGGAAAGCTGGCTGTACTGTGCGTTGGGGGGGGGGATCTGTAATTTTGCAGGGTGTCACATGTAACTGCTTGCCTGACAGAAGTTGTGGCTATGTTCTCAGCACAATGAGCTCCAGGCTCTTGTTTGGTGAACAAGCTTGTTCAGTGGAGGTGAAGGTGGTTGACCTGGAGAAGCTGAGAGGTATGTAGGCAATACAGGGCAGATAGGCCTCCTTTGACATTCTGGGGAACAAAACAATTGGGACTGATGGGCACCACACCAAATAAGAGGAGGGAAAATCCCATAGAAGAGACCAATTTCGTGGGTGAGGAACTTACACCTCCTCTCAAAGTGGATACATACTTGTGGGTGCAGGGGTTTCATGGTAGCATCCATGTGATCTTATCACAGGAAGGCAGGTCTGAGTTTACAAAATGGTAGGCAGGCTGCTAGGGGTGGTAGAAATCAGTGTTTATGGGACATATTGGTGCCTTCCATATTGGAAAATAAGTCAGGAGGTCCTAGAAGCTGAATTGAGGTTACTAGATATGTGGACTTTCAGGACATCCAAGGCAGGATTTTCAGAACTGCTTTTATTTCATATGCAGGCCAGGCAATGCCCCCCCCCCCCCCCGGTCCCCTGATGTGGATGAGAGTCTGTTGGGAAGATCATCTTGGGATACAGTGAGATTCGTTCATCAGAGGCAGGCTCAGCTTAGAAGGTTGCCATGAAACTGGCTGAGGGGGGGAAGAACCCAAGTGGCACAGGACAGCACCTATCTCTGATGACACATGGGGGAGGAGGAGGGTGCATCAGGTCCTAATGGCGGGAATGAGGTAGAACTAGGCAGTGAACATACAGAAGCAGAGGACTGCTGTTTGAAAGAGACCGAATAACCATGTGAGAAACTGCATACGAAAAGGTCATTTGCAGAAGGCTGTAATATGTGAATGGATTATCTGTTACAGTCTTCAAAGGGAACGTGAGGGAATTGAAGTGCTTCGTGCCAAATGGTTATATAGTGAATGTATAGTGGTGAAATAGAATGGGCAGAACACAATTATCAATGCTTATTAGGTCTGCAGAATGGGTGGGTGAGAGGGAGGGGATTGCTTCATGTCCAAGAATTTAGATAACTTGAGTAGGGAACAAATTTCTCCACAAAATTTGTGTGTCTGTGTGTGTGTGTGTGTGTGGGGAGAATATCAGGCTCCCAAGTAATCAGTGACTATGGGTATATTAATGTTCCATGCAGCAAAACTAAGGGTGAAAGAAATCTGGGAGACAGCCAAATGAGCAAGCATTTGTAGGAAGGGCAAGTTCAGCTACTTATATTGGTAAGGGTACATGCAGATTAGGAGCTGCGGTGGCTCAAGTGGTTAAGACGCTGAACTGCAGGCTGTGGAAGGTCAGTAGTTCAGCAGTTCAAGACCCAAGTTGCTGCATGACGGAGTGAGCTCCCATCTCTAGTTCCAGCTCCTGCCAACCTAGCAGTTCGAAAGCAAGAAATTGCAAGTAGATAAATAGGTACCACTTTGGTGGGAAGTTAACAGCGTTCCGAGCGCCTTGGTGTTTAGTCATGCCGGCCACATGACCACGGAAACGTCTTCAGACAGCGCTGGCTCTTCGGCTTTGAAACGGAGATGAGCACTGCAACCCTAGAGTCGGATTCGACTGGCTTTCGAGCAAGGGAACCTTTATCTTTACTTTGCATGCAGATTACAGTCATTCTAGACTGATATATGATTGTGCCTTAGAATCAGCCATGTACCTGATTAAGGGAGGCAACACCTGACTTAACCCTGAACAGAGTCTATGATTTGGGGTGATAAGAGGGTGTTGTCAGACTGTTTGGGAACAACGACCATGCTGCAGTCAATGTATATCTAAGTGGAAAGTTACCCAGGAAAACCAGTATGGTCACATTTAATTTCAAAAGAAGGGCATGTGAAACTTCCTTATCCAGTCAGACTCCTGGCCTGTCATCTGCTCAAACCAGCAGCAGCTCTCCAGGGTGTGAAGCAGAGGCCTTTCACATCACATGCTACCTGATGCTTTTAAATTGGAGATGCAGCAGGGGATTGAACTGAGGTCCAAAGCAGATGTTCTATCACTGAGCCAAAGCCTTTCACTTTAGAGACTATATGCTGACCTAGGAACTTATCTGCAAGGAAGTTAAAAATGAAAGCAGAGTCAAATATTTTCAGGACACCTATGAATGACATAAAACCTGTGTAACAGAAATTATTTGGCTATGGAGGTTTTGCTCTAGTTTGCTCCAAAATGGAGGGGGGTGGTTCTTTTATTTTGAACATCCCTACGATATTTCTCTGAATCATCCACTATCCAGGTTTTTCCCTGCTTTCCTCTAATCTTTCCCAAACCTGGTTTGATAAGCTCTTTTACAAAAGATTAGAGTCTTAAGTGTGTTTGCATGGTGTGAATGTAAAGGTGCACTTTTTTACAGGTCCTGCCCACATCAGTGCCATTTTCCTTGCCTCAAGCCCCCACAGCTTTCACCCCTATCCTCGTTCCACCTGAGGACTTTTTCAGACTTAAAAAGAACTACCGTATTTTTCGGACCATAAGACGCACCTGACCATAAGACGCACCTAGTTTTTAGAGGAGGAAAACAGGGGGGAAAATATTCTGAACCCTGGGGCTCAGTATTCGGTCCATAAGACGCACACACTTTTCCCCTCACTTTTTTTGGAAGAAAAAGTGCGTCTTATGGTCCAAAAAATATGGTAATTGCTATAGCAATACAGCAGTTGCCTTTCTTGAGGCCCCAAAGCCTTCTGGTGGCTGGAGAGGGGGGCTGGATCAAGACTCTTTGTATTCACAGCAGCAATGAGAGCTCAATGGAGAAGAGCCACCATGTGGAAGCAACCAAGACTTAGGTAACTTTATACCACAGATTGGGAAAAATACAATCAAATCCAAGAGGATGCCTGCACAGTTAAGGAAAAAAACCAAAGAGGCTATATAAGCTCCCTTTACAAAGCTGGTGATTATGTTAAAAAGGATCCAAGAATGTACAAGCTTGTCAGACCAGGGAAAGGTTATAAGTAACAAAGTAACACCATGTACAATATTTACTGCTTACTGATTATTAGAATTTACTATCATATAACATATGAAATTCCAACAATTCCACAATAATTCAAAGGTATAAGTCGCCAATTGTTCACAAATATAGTTTCACAAGGAACAATAAATGGTTAGCACCTATTTCAAAGCCTGTAAAAGTAGCCAAAAGGTTTTGGTTTTTTTTGGAGTTGCTCCCAATATTAAACTGGGGACAGTGTAGTCCAATTACAATGGAGATGCCATCAATGACCAACAAGTGTCCAGGTTTTCTGCATGTTTCAGTAGCCTTCTTCCAGGTCGTCAGTTATCAATGGAACCAATGCTCAAGAGTAATTAATTTGATAAGCAGCACAAAACACTGTCTGTTCTCTCATTTGGCAAAGAGTTCTCCAGGGAAAGGGACACATGAATAAAGTTAAGCTTATTCAACATTTTCTTTATCCTTTTTGGTAACTTTGGGGTTATTTTCCCTATTTTTCTGGAACATGGTCACCAATGAGCTTCACTGCTAAGCAGGGATATGACCCACTATACTACACTGTCTCACAGTTACTAAACATACAGATAGGCTTACCAAGTCCCCCCGGGGGGCAGGGAAAACCCCGCCCCAGAGGCCCGTTCCCTGCCGCCGCATCGGGCGCTGGGGGGAATTCCACCCCGACGTGCACGTCACCAGGAGGTGACACGACCATGTGGGGCACGCTGGGGACGGGGTCACGGTCATCCGAGGGAAAACTCTATGGTTTCCCCTCAGATGGTCGTGGCCCCGCCCCCAGCGTGCCTCGCGTGGTCACGTCACTTCCTGGTGACGTGGATGTGGCGCGCGCTCCGAGCCAAGGTAGGACTTGGCAACCCTACATACAGAAGAAAAAAAATTGCCAAGAAAAACTCAGCATGGCTTCTGTTTACAAACCCTCTATCATTCTTGAGAAGGTAAAAATACTTAAACTGTGGTAATCTGATTAGAGACATATCTTGGACATCCAAAAACCTCTTGACAAAGTCAAGTGGTTAGAGTGACAAACTTGGGAGATCCAGATTTGAACCCCCACTCTACCACAGAACCTCATCTGGGCCAGTCAGACCCACTCAGACTACTTTACCTCATGTGATTGTTGTGGAGATATAATGGAGATCTGCATACAGAAACCGGAGCTCCTTGGATGAATGATGGGATTTAAAAAAGCAAGATTATTTTTAACATTTCAGATTCTTTCCCTCATTGTTATTAACAGTAAAGAATGAAAGAAACCTGAAGTAACAGCAGAGAAGACTGGAGATCCACAAAGAAGAAAAGCAGAGATGGCCAACTTTTTCAAGAAAATCGGGGTAAATTTATATATCAACTGATAGGACTCATTTGTCAGGGCAGACCACATACACCTAATATCCCAGAGTTGATTATATGACCTTTCTAGCTGCTGACACTACACGGCAAGCCACATTTGAAACTGAGAAGACTTTCCAAAGCAATTTGAGGCAGGCCACACGTGGGATGTTATCTAAAGGAACAGTAAAAAAAAAAAAAAAATCTCACTAGACATGCCCAAGTCTTTGGAGTGATTTCAAAGAAACAATCAACAGGTTTATCTGCAGGGGTAAATACTGTATAACAAGTTTGCCTGCCCATTTAGATTGGCATTTAGCACCAGCAGACTTTGCCAGCCAAATATGGTCATGCAGGAGTCACATACAACTGGTGTTGGAGCTGCGGTCGTTTGTCCGGACGCCATTTTGTCCTCGGGTTGACGCAGCCCTTGCAAAGTTCCGCTCGCTTTTTTGTTAGGAAAATAGGATTTTATTTTGATAAGCAGCACAAAACACTGTCTGTTCTTTCATTTGGCAAAGAGTTCTCCAGGGACTCTTTAGTTTCCACCAATCGATTTTTCATTCCATTCGATCTTCCCATAGTTTGTAAGCCAGTACTGCTAATGGTTGTTTAATATTTCGGCGGGATTTGGAGGGGTCTCTCAGAGTACACTCAATTGACATTCGCCATTAACCTAGCCGACGCCCCCCCCCCCTTCACATTCAACTGGTGAGCTGTTACAGAGCAGTATGGGATGGAGAGGATGCAATTGCCCAGGGCACTAGTGGTTGAAGCCACATGAATTTCATTCCATACATCTTATAATATGATAAAATACTGACATATTTGTTTACTTGAATTTTTAAAAATTAAGTTAAATGCTTCCTTTAGCTTACAAAAAAATATGCAGCGATGGAAATCAGAAGCAGAGAGAAGATCCTTCTAATGTTTTCCAGCTATGTAGCTGCCAAATAAATGAAAGTTGTGCTCCTGAACACCACCTTTGTATTTATGTAGCAAAGAGGAAAACTGAGATTTTTATCACACCAGTATTTCATTTGTAAACGGAGCTGCGGTGGCTCAAGTGGTTAAGACGCTGAACTGCAGGCTGTGGAAGGTCGGTAGTTCAGCAGTTTGAAACCCGGGTGCCGCAAGACGGGGTGAGCTCCTGTCTCTAGTTCCAGCTCCTGCCAACCTAGCAGTTTGAAAGCAAGAAATTGCAAGTAGATAAATAGGGACCACTTCGGTGGGAAGGTAACAGCGCTCCGTGCGCCTTGTTGTTTAGTCATGCCGGCCACATGACCACGGAACCGTCTTCGGACAGCGCTGGCTCTTCGGCTTTGAAACGGAGATGAGCACCGCAACCCTAGAGTCGGATTCGACTGGCTTTCGAGCAAGGGAACCTTTTTTATTTCATTTGTATGGATTATATCCCGTCCACTTATCTAACTGTATCATTCATGTTTGAATGCAGGATGGTTTTCAGGGTATAACAAAGGATATCGATAATGTACTTTGGAACAAAGACAAACCAATGCCTGGGGACATGATGCAGTTTCAGATGCCAGGATTCCAGCACTGGGGTATCTATGTGGGAGATGGAAATGTAGTCCATTTTTCATGGCCAGGTAATAAGAGGACAACGGTATATGTATGTCTTTGTTTGCGAAAGATAAAATAATACATACACATGTAGAATCATGAGGGACTCTATACAGGTCATACAGTGTTCTACAATTCCTACATTAATTGAAACCTTAATAGTTGCTTAATTATTTTTTTTTGCTCTGAACAGTGTCACAAATTATAGATGACACCAGAGTCTCTTTGTAACATATAAGCCAGAGAAATTACTACGTTTCAAGGTGACATTATGTTGTCACAGAACAGTTTAAAAAAGCTGGCTCAGACTGACATTTTTGCATGCGTCAGTAACTCTGATGTTTATGTATCATGTACAACAGAATCCTTTTCTCACCACTTGTATTTTCAGCTGTCAGCCACTTTCCATTAAAATATGCAGTTCGAAAAGAAAAAGTGAAGGATATCAAAGGTGTCCTGGCTTCTGCTGTATACAATAAGTATGACCAAGACTATGTACCATTGCCTCAGCGATGTGTGATAAAAAGAGCAGAACACATGGTGGACAAGGTCATGAGATATAATCTGGCCAAAGCTAACTGCGAACACTTTGCCACAATGATGAGGTACAACATTCCTATATCAGGGCAGGTAAGTTGATTTTTCACATTTGATTCACAATGTTGAGACAAGGCCCTAGAATATATTTCTGCAACCAGGGGGTTTACCCCAGCATTGCAAGTGACTCTTATTGACAGCACTGCTAAAAGCTGACCATCTCATGGGATAAGCTTGGACAGTGAGAAGTCTTTCAAGAGTAAGTGAGCCACAGAAAAGGACACACTGACAAGCATGAAGGCATGGGTTTAAGTCAAAAAGGCATCCAAGAAACCTTTAAACACTTATAGGCATATAAAAACTCTTCTTGGGAAGTTTTAACTGCAGCTGCCCCCCAAGCGTATATACAACATTCCATCTCATTAATTGATAACTGCGAATATGATTGCCTTACACTTTGGCGGCATGGGCAGAGGAGTGAGAGAAAACAATCTCCATGCTGTCAAGGGAGGAGAGTTAATGGGACCAAGTCTAAATTTCAAAGAACTTTGCACAATCATTTAATAAATAGCCCTTAATGTTTACCAAATGTAGGAAATGCATAAGGCAGATCCCATGGAGGTCTGCCACTAATTCAGAAGCCACTGGGAGAGGTCATCAGGTGGTTTGGGCTGTCATGTCACCAATATGTTGGTGATACCCAGCTCTGCCTTCCTTTTCCATAGCATTTTGAGGATGCTGTTGGTGTGCTTGAATCTGTGCTTAGAGTCAGTAATGGGCTGGATGAGACTGAACCATCTAAAGCTTAATCCTGACAAGACAGAGGTTCATGTAGTAGAAAGGTAGACCAGGAACTTCAGCTCTGTCTTAAAGTTCCCTTAAAACTCCCCTTGAAAAGCCAGGTTTGCAGCTTGGGAGTGCTGCCTGACACAGCAGTTCCTTTAGAACGGTGGTAGGCAAACTGCGGCTCGGGAGCCACATGCGGCTCTTTGGCCCCTTGAGTGTGGCTCTTCCGCCGTAGGCGCTGACGGCCTATTCCCTCCATTGTTCTCTATGGTGGGAAAAAAGTAACGTTTTTTCCCACCATAGAGAACAATGGAGGGGATGGGGCAACCTGTTTGGGGGCCCATAGAATTGGACCCCCTGGTTCAATGTTCCTGAAACATGGCGGGTATCTTGGGGAGAGGCTCCAGCAGCTACCCTGCAATTCTGGAGCCTCTCCCTCAAACCCCCTCCCCTCCAGCTCCCAGAATATACCCCATGTTTTTGCCCTTGACTTCAATGGCCCATAGGATATAATGGGGCCGAACTGCGGGAAGCCCCAGCAGCCCTCAGGCCGGAGCACCTGGAACAGTCTTGGGAGGCGGATTGGCAAAAAGCAAAACCAAAAGCGCAGGAACTCGAGAAAACTCCAGGAATGGAGCCGGTTTCTCTTCCACACCCCAAAATGCGACCCACCAACCCTGAGCTTGCTTTTTCTCATTTGCAAGTCTGGCCTCCGCACTCCTTTAACGAGGCAGCCCTGAAGCTTGGGGCGGCGGGAGCTTCTTTGCACGCAGCTTGTGCGGCTGGCTGAGTGCCTCTTCTGCTTGCCCACCTCTCACCTCTGCACCTCATCTTCTGCCAGGCATGGAGGAGCCCAGCTCGCCCAGGCTTCTTGCCTCCTGCTGCCTTGGCCCTCTGGTGCACGGGTGAGTCCCCAAAGTTTGACTCTTCCTCTACAAGTCTCTGGCGCTGGAGGTATTCGCCTCCTTCCCTCCTGCCTGCTATGGCTGCAAAATTGTGAGAGATTTCTTAACATAGTGTCCCTGCCAGGGAAGCTGGGGACCCTGCCCATGAGTCTCCATTTCATCCTCACAACAACCTTGTGGGGTAGGTTAGGTAGAGAAGGGGAGATTTGGCCCGGGGTCACTCAGCCAGCAGAGTGAGAATACAAACCTGGGTCTCCCCTCATCAATCTGCAACTCTGACCATTGTGCAGTGCTGCCTCTACTGATCTGTAATGTTCCAGAGGTGGTGTAATGTAATACTCAGTTTCTCAAACGAGTGTATGCCTGTCTGTTGGTCCACTTAGGAGTCTTGATCCTGGTTGTGTGGTGGGCTAGTTGTGGCAACTGGTATGGAAGCTCAGTATTTCTGTATAAAGTTGTTGGGGCTTTATTGCAATGTGCTTCCAAAGATTTAGTGTGGATGGATGCCCCTTTAAAACAACCCACCCATATTTACTTGGAGGTGTCCTGCACGACTCTCCAAGACTACTTGTCCATTGTGGTGTTTCAGTGCTCCCTCCAAGCTGTGGAGCCCTGTGAGCAAAGATTCTACTTCGTGAGCTCCTGGCATGAAAGCTGTGAGCGAGCGATTTGGCTACTACTGCATAAATGAGTTTGCTCTTGAGCCATCCTTCCTGAGCTAAGACAAAAATGTGTGAGCCGGAGGCTAAAAAACTGTGAGCTAGCCCACACTAACTCAGCTTAGAGGGAACTTTGAGTGGCCACTTTTTGTCGACTCTGCTTTCGGTGTTGCGTGCTTGAAACAGCTGAGCTGGGTAGGAAGGATGACTGTTGCGGGCCTCTGAAAACTGCCCCCCCACCCAATTAACTTGTGAAAGCCACTGCCACAGGATGTGGGTGGGAGGTTTAGGGGGGGGGAACCCATAGAGATGAAATATATTGTGAACTTAATCAAGCTTGCATTCAGAGACACTGAACCTCTTAATATGAAATGCTGTTGAGAGAATGGGGGAGGGCAAACAGCTCTTTGAGCTTCCAGAGGCCTCTGGAAGGCTGCAGTTGGGAACAGAATGCTAGCTGCTAGCTAAGAACCTTGAATCTGGTCCAGTGAGGCCATACATATTGATGCTCTCTAGTGTGTGCCTAAAATTAAAAACAACAACATACAAACCTGACTTACCTGAACTTTCCAAGGAGATGCAAGGCCATTGTTCACATTAGTGTTTGTCATGAGTTATTTTGTCATGATTTAATTTTATGGATACTTTGGACATATAGAGAGGATGAACGAAAGGAGACGAAACAAGTACCGGTATACAAGACGAGTGTGGATGGGAGAGCTGGAAGGGGTCGACTTCAGCGAATGTACCTCAATCAGATTGAGGACATTTTTAGCAAAGGCCAGTTTAGGAGTACCCTAATTAAGTTAATAACAATGTACTTACCTATATTTTATTTATTTTATATAGTTTTAAGTTTTAAAAATTTGGCTCTCAAAATAAAATTCAATCGTCGTACCGTTGATATTTGGCTCTCTTTACTAATGAGTTTGCCCACCACTGCCTTAGAAAATCAGGGTACTGCTGTGGCTTAGACTGGAACAGCACCACACGGGACTGCAATGTTAACAGGGAGTAAGTCACTTTGAACTCACTAGGCATAACTTGTACCTAAACATTAATAGCCTGGGACTAGGACTGGATAAGATGGAAGCAGGGAAATCCTACTTCAGCCTAGGTCCTGCTTCAGCCACAGGCAAGCCACTTTACTTTTAAGTCCCATCTGCAATATGGGAAAACTACATGATGAAGAATAATTGTGAGGTAAAGCACAAATTCATTGTTTCCCCAACTCTAATGTTTCTTTGTATATGTATCAAGGTTCTTCCATGCCTGGCAACACTGTGGAAGTTTGCAGATTCCAACTTTTTGGCAAGGTCTAGGAGACTGGAGACAAAATAAGTGGAAAGTGTTCTTGAAGGACAGTTGTGCTTCAACAAAGCTTGCATAAACCAATGTCTGAATGAATGTATTGAGCTGCTTTAATTCCCCCCCCCCCTTTAAAGGCAGAGAGATTTAATTTTGATGTGGATCCAGATTTTGTGGAAGAGCTCAGAGGATGGCTGGCTGAGATCGATGACCAGAAATATTGGTAAGTACAGGTTGGTGTTCAGATACAGACGCCACTGGCTTTAGGAACAGCTGTCCCAGCTGTCACTGAAATGTTGGAACATTTGAACATGGTGATGCTGGAGAGAATGTGCAAAACCTACCCTCCAAGAACACTGTCTTCCACAGAGAGGTAGCCCTAGGGCAGTTCTGGCTGCAGGTTTCACAAACATTCCATATACAAGGACACAGATGAGGAAGAAAAAGCAATGGCTTCTTCTGCAAGTGGCATATCACTACTGACATCCAGTGTTTCCTATGAAACACTGGATTGGGCCCACCAAAGATACAGCACTAGGCCAAAGAAAGAGGTCTCCAATCTGGTAGAGGTCTCCAGATTTATATCAAACGATGCTAGATTTGCATTAATGCAGGCTCATGACTCTAGTCTTATCACTGTTTACTCAAAAAGCTCACAGTGCAGCATGACACCTATTCTTACAGGAAAAGTTTATGACCATTGAAAGGGACAAGCCAGTTTAATTCTCAAAACTGGCGAAACTGTGTCTGGGATACTCTCTTTCAGGCAGTCAGAATCACACAATTAAAGGGTTCTTCATACCAAAGCAACATCTATGCAGAAAATGAAGTGACAAAAAGGGTTCTGGTCTAGCCTGATATGCTAGTTTATTATCAGGAGGGAATTTATTGTATGAGATAGTCATGCACACTCCTTTCTCCTGTCTGACCCAGATTAGCAGTTTTGTATACACTAAGCCTGGGCCATGACTGTCAACTGCAAATCTGGTTGCTTTAGCCCACAAACCTGTTTCATACTTTGGGGAAGGGCTGCGGCTCAGTGGTAGAGCATCTGCTTAGTGTGCAGAAGGTCTCAGGTTCAATCCCCAGCATCTCCAGTTAAAAAGATCAGGTAGTAGGTGACGTGAAAGGCCTCTACCTAAGACTCTGGAGAGCCAGTGCCAGTTTGAGTAGACAGTCCGGATCTTGATGGACAAGGGTCTGATTCAGTTTAAGGCAGCTTCATGTATTCATATGTTAGTCTGAAAACTCATTAGTAATGTAGGGTATTTAACGTTAGACCTTTTTTGCTGTTAAAGCAAAGATCCACCTAGTGTGCAGTAATGGTTACAAAGCGATTTCCCATTAAGAAAAGGGCAAACCATTTAATGTCATTTATAGCTATAATTGTTTGCTAGTGAAATGGGGTGGTCATAAAGCCAGCAAACTACAGCCATGAAAAACCCTGCTCCTCACTCAATTGAGCAAAGTTACATATGCACTAGACAAGGCCAATCAATAAAAGTTAGGCAGGCCATATATTAGATTCTATGCACATTAGATACAATGCACAGTAATCATTTTCATTTTCTGTTTCTTAATAGCACCTCATCTCCAAACAAAAGCAGCACATATGAGATGAATCCAATGCTAGAGCAGTAGAGAATCAAAGGATATTCTCCGCATGTTCTTCAATCAGCCTGTTTATATGCTCAAGAATGCTCAACTTTCCTTCACATGAGAAGCAACAGAACTAAACCATGCACAGAGATTAGACAGCAAAACAGCAGACCCTGAATCAGTACAGATACTGTTGGAATTGCAAGTTGCTTACACTTCAGCTATTACAGAGTTAAATGTTGTTTGTTAGGAAACAGGATGTTACGTTACATAATGTATTCAACGGCGGGAAAGTTTGTGGGAGTTGTTTATCCTAATGAAGTGACCTGTAACCTTTGTATTGGTCAACTAACATCTTGTTTGTAGAAATGCTTTGATCTAGCATTAATGTATTCACAAGTTTATGGCCCTTTGTGTGAACCAAAGCGGTAGTTCTCTTCTAGAAGCCAAGACAGATAGAAAGATGTAGATAGCTGTTAGCATATATTACTGAGAGTAAGTGCAAGTATGTAACCTTTTATTTTATTTCTTTTATCCAAAGTACCATACCCATGTTGTATTTTGTTTTTATAGTAAAGATATTTTTCTTTTACTAAGTGTGGCTCTTGTGTTTGCAATACGACCATCGACCCTGAATCAAAGAATCCCAACAAAGTTGTAGCAGAGGGCGGTTTATTTGCAACACAGAAAGAACCCCATTGTTTTCTTGACCTGAATTAGAAAGGGCAGAGAGAATCCTTTTTGAAGTTAGAAGCTTTTGGCCACGAGATTTTTGTTTACCGGACTTGCAATGACACCTCCCGTTCCCCGCTCATGCCGGAGACAAATCTACAAAGTCAACAGAGTGCTAACTAATCCCTGCATTTACCGAAGCTGAGACGCTGAAAGGAAAAGCAACTCTCCAGTGCAGCCTTTCAAACTGAGAATGTCAAGAGGTGAGGAATCAGCCTCTGCTTCAAGAGCAATGCCTGTGAATAACAATGGAAATACTACAGTTCGTGGTGCACCAAACTTTCAAATCCCTACCTTAACTGCCCACAATTATAGATGGTGGTCAACTGAGATAAAAAATAGCTTTGACAGTACATGATATTGAAGATGTTTTAAATAAAGATGTTCCTGATCAGCAGCCACAAAAAGGGGAATTTCTGAAAAGAGATGCAGTTGCAAAAGGCTTAATTATGAGTTATGTTAATGCAATGGAATGCCAGTTGCTAGTGGATTGTGAGACAGCTAAAGACATGTGGGAATGGCTCAAAGGTCATTATGGGCAAAAGGATGATTCACAAGCATTATTCCTTAGACAAAGCATGCACAGTATCAAAATGCATGAAGGTGAATCAGTTGCTAAACACTTGGATAAAATTCTGAAAATTGTTTCTGATAGAAGAGCTTCAGGAGACACACTCCCTGACAAAGAGATCATTGTTTCTATCTTCAATAGTCTACCTGAGAATTTCAAAAATCAAATTGCTGTATTACAAGCACAGAAAGACCTGTTGATTTTACTGTAAATTATCTGAAACGAGAAGGAACTAGAAGGGATCTTTTTGAGACAACAAATGTCAGTTCTGAGAGTACAATCTGACAGAAAGGAAATAATATGCCATTCAAACGCAAATCTTAAGAACCATTGGCTTGTGGACTCTGGAAGTTATAGCCATGTGTGTAATAAAAGAGAATGCTTTATTGAGTTTGATGAACACAAATGTCCCAGCCTGCAACAGTTTAATGGTCAAGAATTAAATGTTCAAGCATAATCAATGCTTCCTTTCAAGTTTGTGGCATTTTTCCTCCTTGTTCGATTTCGTGTAACACCTCCTTATATGGTATTACTATTTGGTCTTCAAATTTATGATACACTTCTATTGGAATACTATCCGGGCCTGGGGTTTTATTGGTTTTTTGCTTTCGAATTGCCTCTACTATCTCCATTTGTGAAATAGGTTTATTCAGTATAACTTTTTGTTTTTCATCAAATTTCTTCCTATTCCATTTTGCTAAGTAATCTTTTGTTCCTTCGGGATTTAAATATTCTTGATGATATAAATTCTTGTAGTATTTTTCTATTATTTCATTGAGTTCTGCAGCGTTGTGTTTTTCCATTTGTTTCTCATCTCTGAGTGCTGTAATTACTCTTTTGGTCTTTTCTTTTCTTATTTTATAGGCTAGCCATCTGGTCGGCTTATTTGCGTTCTCGAAGAAATATTGCTTTGTATATTCCAATTTTCTTGCTACTTCGTGTGTTAGTATCAAGTTTAATCTGTGTTGAAGTGCTTTGAGTTTAATTTTCATTTTGGCTTCATTTCTTCCTTTTTTCCATTTACCTTCTTCCTGTCTCATCAGCATTATCAATTTTTTATAGTCTTTTCCACGTTGTTTTCGTACCCATGCTTCTTCATTTATAAATATTCCTCTGAGGTACGCTTTAAAGGCGTCCCACACCACTAACATTGATGTCTCCGCCCGAATATTGTTGTCGAAAAATTCTTTTATATCCTGTTTTGTTTTTTCTACAAATCTTTCATTGTTCATTAATTTTTTATTTAAGTAGCATCTTCGCTTCCTGCGAGTTCCCTGCATTGTCATAGCTATGGGGTTATGATCAGCAAAAGTAGATGGAAGTATTTCTATTTCTTCTACTTCATTGAGTAACGATATTGTTGACCATATCATATCGATTCGTGACCAAGATTTGTGCATATTTGAATAAAAAGTAAAATCTTTTCTTTCCAGATTTCTTACTCTCCATACATCAACCAAATTTTGTTCGTCAACTAAATCAAAAAAGGCTCTTGGTAATGTATTTCCCCATTTCTTATTTTTTCCAGAATTTTTCCTATCTGTTTTGGTTTCGAGAACCGCATTAAAATCTCCAACAAAACTCATCGAAATTTTGCAATGCTATTAGCTCTTTCAAAGATCTATAATATTTTTCCTGGTTTTGGTTTGGTGCGTAAACATTTACTATCATCAATTTCTTGTTGTTTCTAAGTAGCGTTATCGAAGCTGTCAATACTACAGTATATTTGCATAACAGAATACCTTCCAAAGTGACAGGCCTAACTCCGTTTGAGATTTGGTATGGCAGAAAGCCAGCTCTAAAACATTTAAGACCATTTGGTTCCAAAGCTTACGCATTCATACCCAAGGAAAGAAGGGGAAAGCTAGACCCCCGAGCAGAACTTGGTATCCTTGTTGGGTATGCACTTGGAGGAAGAGGATATAGAATCATGGATCCTAATACTTGTATGATCAAAGACTGTAACGTGGTACATATAGATGGCAACAGTGTGTTACAAGTCCCTGAACAAGCTGAGTCCAGAGTGCAAACTGAACAGCACACTACAGCAGATGTTTCTTTCAGTGACCTGGTCATTTGGCAACCTGCAAAGACCACCTGTGAACAGGCAGGTCCACCTTCAACAGAAAGTACCGAATTAGAAGGGGAAGCAGGAAACCTTAGGCTAAGGGAGGCAGAGACATGGACTGCAACTACTGTGAGAAGATCAGCAAGGGACAACAAAGGCGTACCACCACCGAGACTTGGCATTTGTGCAACTGTACTACTTGTCAAAGAACCTTCAAGCTGGAGAGACATAAAAAGACTACCTACACCAGAGATAAACAAATGGATGGACGCAATGAATGATGAAATCAAATCCTTATATGAGAAGCAAGCTTGGACACTTACAAAGTTACCTCCTGGAAGAAAAGCTATCGACAATAAATGGGTGCGCAAGGTGAAATACAAAGACAAGCAGCACACACATTGCTATCAAATGTATTTTAGTGAAAGATATGCAAAAGAAAGGACTGGTTGAAGTTCAATACTGTCCTACTGAAGAAATGTTCGCGGACATTTTGACCAAGCCACTTAGCCTAGCCAAGATCGCAAACGTATGTAAGAAGATGAACCTAATTGATCCAAAGCGTGACTGAAATGTTAGAACTTGAGAAGGGGTGTTGGAATTGCAAGTTGCTTACACTTCAGCCATTACAGAGTTAAATGTTAGGAAACAGGATGTTACGTTACATAATGTATTCAACGGCGGAAAAGTTTGTGGGAGTTGTTTATCCTAATGAAGTGACCTGTAACCTTTGTATTGGTCAACTAACATCTTGTTTGTAGAAATGCTTTGATCTAGCATTAATGTATTCACAAGTTTATGGCCTTTTGTGTGAACCAAAGTGGTAGTTCTCTTCTAGAAGCCAAGACAGATAGAAAGATGTAGATAGCTGTTAGCATATATTACTGAGCGTAACTGCTAGTATGTAACCTTTTATTTTATTTCTTTATCCAAAGTACCATACCCATGTTTTATTTTGTTTTTACAGTAAAGATATTTTTCTTTTACTAAGTGTGGCTCTTGCGTTTGCAATACGACCATCGACCCTGAATCAAAAAATCCCAACAGATACGTAAACACAAACTTTTTAATAGCTACACATACACAATTTTGAGATTTATCATAGTCTCATTGGCATGTTTATAACAGAATAGTAGAAAAAATTTCAAGACTAGATTAAATTTCTGTGTTGCATATCAGGGAAAACGGTAGAAGGAGAAGAGAGAAAATAACAGCAAAGGTCTAGATGACTACAAATTTGATGCAGACACCCCAAAATCCCCACCCCATTATGTAACATACTGAGTAGGAAAGGGATAGGCCTCAAAGCTTAGATGAGTTCATTATACTTATTCGTTCCAACTGTTTTAAGTTCTGGCTTCAACCACTAGCAAAACTGTGACTGCAGCAATACTTTTCCTGCAGGGACTACAAGCTGAATTACATCATCAAATTCAGCCAAAATTCAGTACCCTGTAAAATGGCATAGAAACCTCTGGTCTTCTTCCATACTCCCAGTAACATTATAGTGATCGGAAGGAGGTACATATTTATCATAACGGTAGATATCTACAGGCTGCGGTTGACTCAGCGGCTGCTGGGGTGCTCTTGTTGGGCTCTGCTCTTCCTTCTGTGCAGTCGAGTGGTGGATCTCCCACAAGAAGCAGAAGCCAGGCTCTCAGTGCAGCACAGTCTTATAGGGGGGAAGGCTACAGTATTTCTTAGGCTTCTGGCTATCATCCCCCACCAGTCTCAAGAGCAGGTTAAAAGCCAGGGCTGAGCGACATCATGTCAGTTGCCCAGATGGAGAACACTTCAATGCAACCTATGCGTGAACTGCCTGCTGTGCTTAACAGATATGAGCATTTTGTCTTCCTCATCGTGAATACACAAGGCTGCCTGGTTGAGACTGTACATTCTGATTCAAGTACAGAAGCACACACCCCAAATCTGTGAAATATGTGCTAGCAAGAAGGGGTTGGTCAATTTTCAGCCACAAGTCATGGAATGCTTGATCCAGCCTTACAGGGGAAGGGGTAAAGTCCAAAAATATATTTTGAAAGAGAAACTGTACTTTTATCTTGCTTTCCAAATTCTGTATTTCCCTTCCCCATTTTCCCTCATTTGTCTACCTCTGGGTATGCTTAAAGTACTTTTAAAAACTGGCTCCTAGCCCTGAGAGATTTCTTAGACGAATCTTTCCCCCATGGTGAGCTGTTCTGTTCATCCTTCTTAACCTGAGACACAGGACTAGTATGGTTCAATCATTCAGGGCCCCAAGAAGTTAACTCCCAATGACAAGAACAGATGATCTGGAGGGACTACGCCAGCCGCTTGAAAAGCATCCACTCCACAGCACAGCGTACACTGTAAATGAGACATCATGAAAATAAAGGCTGAGCAAGTCGCCATTTGTAATGGCTTCTCCTTTCAATGACACAGATGAGTAACAAACATCAGCAATGACCCCTTGAATCAGAAGTACCACATCATAAGTCTTTCCACAGCATCTGGGATCAATGAGGTGGTTACCCCCGTGTTTCCCACCAAACACATGCCAGAGGACTGAATTCCACAGTGAAGTCCCGCCACCTGCTGCTGTTAATCTGGACCAGGGTGGCTATGGCTTATGCTTCTGGTCTTCAGCTGTGACTGGGCTATGTCAGCTAAGGCACACTGTATCTTCTCCAAGAGCAGATCCCCACGATACACCACGTCTTCCAGGCGTGCTGCTGCCTCATGGTTCTCTTCCTCCAAGCGATACAGACTGGCAGCCTGGACAGTAAAAAGAACAGTACGCATCATACATCCAAGTCTTACTTTTCACACTACAATGGACACTTGTGAACTCAGAGATATTAGGTGATCTGAAGCACTTTGCACATCAGAGAATTCCTGAGACCATAAAAAACTATACGGGGAATACTTAAATCCCCCCCAAAGTAAAGAAGCATCCCTGTGCATGCGCAGGGAACGTTATGAGAAGGCTTTGCCGCCACAGGGGATGGGGGGCGAGAGAAGGCTCGGCGGACTAGCGCCGCCACCGCTGGGGAAGGAAGGGAGGAGAAAGCTTGGCGGACTGGCCTTGCCGCTGGGAAGGGAGAAAGCTTGGCGGGCCGCGGGAGGGAGAGGAGAAAGCTTGGTGGGCCGGCCTTGCTGCTGGGGAGGAAGGGGGAAAGGAGAAACCTTGGCGGGCCGGCCTTGCCACCGCCACTGTGGGGGGGAGGGGGGGAAGGAGAAGGCTGAATGTGTCAAGGTGAGAAGAAGACAATGACTCAGCCCTACCCACCTTCTGGAGTAGATATAAATTTACTGCCTACCATTTTCTTCTCACCTTAACACAGAGAGTATTCCATCTTTCTGTGTTTATACCTCTGAGGATGCCAGTCACAGTTACTGGCGAAACGTCAGGTTCTACAATGCCAAGACCACTGCCACACATCCTGGAAAATCTACAGCAACATAGAGGGGATGCTTATCAAATCTGCAGATGACACGAAGCTGGGTGGGATTGCTAATTCTGAAGAAGACAGAGTCAGGATTCAAAAAGATCTAGATAGGCTGAAACAGTGGGCTGAGACAAATACAATTAATTTCAATAGAGATTAGCAGCACATGTGAAAGGGATCTAGGTGTTCTGGTTGATCACAAGCTAAACATGAGCCTGCAGTGCGATGTGGCTGTGAAGAAAGCTAATGCAATCTTAGGATGCATTAACAGAAGCATTGTGTCCAGATCAAGGGAGGTGGTAGTTCCGCTCTATTCTGCTATGGTCAGGCCTCACCTGGAGTACTGTGTCCAGTTTTGGGCACCACATTTTAGGAAGGATGTTGACAAGCTCGAGCATGTCCAGAAGAGTGCAACCAGGATGGTGAGAGAGTTGGAATCCAAGTCTTATGAGGAAAGGCTGAAAGAGTTGGGTATGTTTAGCCTGGGAAAGAGAAGGCTCAGAGGGGACATGATTTCAGTCTTCAAATATCTGAAGGGCTGTCATGTAGAAGATGGAGCAGATCTATTCTCTCTTGCTCTGGATTGCAAGACTAGATCTAATGGGTGGAAGTTACAAGGGAGTCGTTATTGGCTAAATATCAGGAGAAACTTCCTAACGGTAAGAGTGGTTGAGCAGTGGAACAGACTACCTCGGGAGGTAGTGGATGCTCCTTCGCTGGACATTTTCAAGCGGCGGCTCGATGACCATCTTTCAGGTATGTTGTAGGGCTCTCTTTTGGCTATATTCCTGCAGAGTGCAGGGGGGTTGGACTAGATGACCTGCAAGGTCCCTTCCAACTCTAACATTCTATGATTCTATAAGATCATACCAAAGGCATTTTTTATGTTCCAGTTTTAGAATTGTAGAATTTAACACAATACAATCCTCTCACATTGAAAAAAACCAGAAGACTACATGCAGGTGAATTCCAGTGAAGACCACAAGACAATATAGTGCCGACAGTCTCTGAGAACTCAATGAATGATGATGTACAACAGTCTCTATAGACTCAAAAAGTGACAACATGCATCCCGGGCAGTATACACATTTCTGGATCTTCTTCACTGTCACGATTATATCATAGTCTTTCAATCCGAACCAATGCTCAATAAAATTAACTTGCTAGCAGCAAAATGCTGTCAATCATTTTTAACTTACTAGCAGCAACACACCATCAGCATGTTGCAGCTACTAAGTTAATTTTACTGAGCATTGCTTCCAACTGGAAAACTGTGATACAATCAGGACCATGAAGAAGAACTGGAAATATGTATAGAGCCCAGGATACATGCTGTCGCTTCATCAACACTTTTTGAGTCTTTAGAGACTGTCGCTTTATCAGCGTTTATTGAGTCTATACAGTTGTACATCATCTATTCATTGAGTTCTCAGAGACTGTTGGGACTGGATTGGCTTGGGAATGAGTCAGGCAGCTTGCTGATTGTAAAATTTTATACCAAAGAATCAGTTTATGGCTAAAGCCAAATAAACGCTTTTATAAGTGGTCAAGGCATTTTGATAAAATACTGTTTTACTCACTGAAACGAAAGGAAACACAAAGCACATGAGCAACTTAAAACCCACTCTTACCTGTAACGTAGCTGTAGATTCTTCACTAGGCAAGGAATCTATTAAAACATCAATATCCTTAGCAGTCCTGGCAATCAAGGCAGCAAAGAGCTGGGCATATTCTGGAAAAGCAACATTTGTTATTTAAGAATATAAAACCAGGTTGAGGCTGCTCCAGTCACTGTACTTTAAAAAGAAGGGCTTTTTAAAGACAATATATGTGAGAATATTTAGCACAGCTGGTATTCTCAACAGATGGGCAAAGTTAAGGGGCTGTGTTCAGTAGCAGATCACCTGCTTTGCACACGGAAGGTCCCAGGTTCAACTGCCAGGATCTTCAGTTAAAGGACAACAGGTAATGGGTACTTAACTGGCAAAGAGACCTTTCTCTGTCTGGGACCTTGGAGAGTCACTGCCAATCAGTATAGACAACACCAAGCTAAACAAAGCAGTATAAGGGAGTTTCATGTGTTCATGATGGATTTATAATAAAATACGAAGATAGCAAGACCAACTATTTTAAACAGACATTTGGAATAGACCAAATGGAGACTGAGCATGGAAAGTCTAAAATGGTAACATCACATTTCGGATAAACTGTAGATATTTAAAGTACACTGAGAGGTTTATTTATGAATAAAAAGTTACATTCTAAGCAGGAGCCCACTGATGCCCATGGAAAGGCAACAACAACAAAAGAAGAAGCTTTTTCCCCTAAATGCTCTTAAGTGAATATACCATGTTAGCTATTGTAGCTTGCAGGAAACCATCAGCTGGGGAGAACAATGATTAGCATGTAAGAGTATCATCCCATTAATCTTAAGATTAAAAACCTAAAATACAATTTAAAAGCTGAGAAGCACCTTTTTGAACAACCTTAATTAACCTTTCCCAACCAATATTTTCACCACATGTGGCCAAGATAACAATGCTCTTGGAATGCACAGCTGATCACTCTTAACAAAGCTGTATCTCAAACTGAAAGCAGACTTTGACTATAATAAACAAATGATTTTGTGTATTGATGCCAGCTTCCTACATTCTGTAAGCCTTTGAGAAAGCAAACAGAAACAGAAACAACTGTTTAGAAAAGCCAAGTGAAGGACTCTGCAATGCTTGACTTCCCGTGTGGTCTTGGAGAATGCAATAGTTTTCTCTCCCCATGTTACAGAGGTAGACAGACAAAAAAGAAGCTTACTTGCCTTCTGTAGGATTAGTTTGTTGGTCTTTGTTTATTGCAGTTTGTATGTTGCTAAAAGATGCAGGTGGAGCACACTGCTGCAAGACTCCAATTGCATTACAAAACTGATCTGCAAGCTACAGGTAAACACAGAACGATTAATTTCCAAAAATATGTTATGAATGTATACTACATAACAGAATAGCAGCTGTTAGTTAAATGGAAACATATTTGAAAAACCTGGCAAAGGCATCTGTGCTGCAAACTATACCATACATTTAATCCTTTGAACTGCAGACAGAACTGATGAAATAGAATTCTAGACACAGACATCACGATAGCCCACTAGGTCTAGAGGAGATCAATGGGATGTAATGCTAAAAGCAAATTGCAAAGCATGCAACAGAAGCACAGAGGCTACTGGCCCCCATACATTCAAATTAGCTCTTGAACCACACACAGGGAGACAGTCCAGGATTTAAAGTTACCAACTGGATATGTGACAGGAATAGAAATGTTCCATTTGTAACTCCAGTTCTCCAAAGATTTTGTGCTATTCCGCCCAATTATGCATGGACAGCAGGGGAGAGCCCCTACCTTCCTACCCTGCTTCCAGGTGGTAGGTATCTTGGTTGGCCACTGCTGAACTTTTAGCCTGACCTGACAAAGAAGCTTATGAAATATTTCAACAGCAGAAAGGGGGGTGGTTTTGCCTACCTACCAAACTAGTGCCTTTCTATCCTACGGTTTCGCAAGCAGCTGAGGGCAGCATACTCATTGTCCTCACCTTCATTCCATTACGAGTTAGTTAAGCCCTTGCCCCCACTCAATTCGAAATCTCCTGGCCTGCCATTACACTTTACAGACCCTCCCTCTCCTCGATTTAGAGAGTCACGCTCGGGCCCAAGCCAGCTTCAAGGCCAGACAGCCCCCCCCCCCCTTTAGACCTGCCCTCTGAAATGGCTGGGTTCTGTTTCCCCCCAGTAAAACCGGACGTGGAGGCTCCATTCCCCCAAGGTGTCCCGACTCCCGAGCGACTAGAAGGGCGGCTCAAGCGACACAAGCTCTTCAGGGAGCACCAAAGAGAGTAGAGCGGAAAATCTCCTTAGCAACAACAGTAAAGCACTGAGCTAGCACTATAGGGCCTTAGATGTTCCGTTCTAGTTCAGGGCGACATCTGCACCTAAGAACAAGGTTGGTATACACAAGTTTAATGCAAATTCCGTCCTTTGAGGAATCCTTGCCGTCTCTTCTAATGACACGTGAAGAACCACTCCGAACTTATGGCGAGAAGGAGTTGAACGGTCGTTTCCCAGATTCGGCCTTCCACCTTCTCGACCTCCTACCCAGCCATACATTCACAGAGCACCTAGAGTCCCCTCCTCCTTCTTACCGAATTCACGGCGTCCTGAAGCTGTGTTAGGCGATCGGCCATAGCGCCTCCCTTTCCCAGTAGACCCACGCCACCTCCACCCGCGGATAGACGGGCGCGCCCGGCTAGAGCAACCAGCCAATGAGAAAGCACCGTGTTGCCAGGTGGGGTGAAAAATACCAGCGGAAGTGGTGGTCGCTTGGCAACGCTCCGATCGGCCCGACGTTCTATCCAGTACGTGAAGCACGGCCGCTCTTCATACAGAGTCGCTATTGCTCAGTACCCTTGAATGGACCATTCAGCTAGGACAATTGGATGTTATTTTCGCCAGTTCCAGACAGTGGCGTGTGGGGTGCGCACTGCCACAGGCGCAGCTTGGGAAAGGCTCTGGAAAGGAGGGCCCTTCAGGCCAGGGGACAGCAGCTCGCCCTCGCCGAAGAGTAGCTGGGTCGTTTCAGCGGTCCAAACAGGGGTGGGCGGGGAGCCGTCTCAAGGGTTAAGCCCCGGAAGTGAGCGGCTGTAGCGGTGAGCGGAGAGCACCATAGAAATGGGAGCGCGGCGTCGCCGGAGCGGTCGGGCCGGGCGGCTGTGTTGAGGAGGCGGTGTGGGCGTGAGCGGCGCGCGGCCTTGAGCCGGGATGGGCAGGCGGCCGGGATAGAACCCGAGTTCGTAGGGAAGCCTCGCCTGCCTCTGCCCGCCTTTCTCTCGTCTTCGAAGCAACGCGCGGTGGTCGCCCGGTGTCATGTGGCTGCCCGGCTTAGTGCTGCTGCTGGGCTCCGCTTGTAGGAAGACGACTGCGGAGGACAGCCCCGTGGGTAAGAGGATTCAGAGATCTTGGGTGCCTTGTGGAGTGGCCGGAGGTTCCTGCGGGGGGAGTGTTTCCAGTGAAGGGTGTCTCGGCAAGCCGCGGTGGGCCAGCGCCCCAGTTTCTCTAGGTCCAGGTTATTCCCGCTGGGGGTTGGCCTGGAGCGGACTGGGAACTTGGGAAGTGAACATATCCGTAGAGCAAGCCCAGCTGAATGGCCCTGGTGGCACTACGAGCCAGTGCTGTGGAGCCCCTCAGCTCAGTGGGGCAAACCGTGGGTATTACCTCGCCGTTTGTATGTTTCTCCAAATAGGCAGCACTGCTGGAGAGGGTAATTTGTGAGCTGACACCCATTGACATTGCTGTCAGAAGAACGCACATGAGAACAGAATGGAACAGACATGCTGCTTCAACAGGGACCTGGAATTTTGTACCTCTGGTCCCACCTTCTCAATGGCCTCAGTCATAGGAGCTCGGCCTCAAAAGGTGTCATCCTTGGAGTTTCTGTCTGCTTCCAAATATAGCTCATTATTGTAGATAAATTGCTGTTGAAGGGTCTGCGAGTGAAGTGACTCCCAAGGTGGTGGTGGTAGAGTTTCTGGGGCCGGCCTCTGCCTTTTCCTGGCTACCAGAAGCCCTCTAGGACAATAGCCTACTGGGAAATTTCCCTGTAGGACTCATAGTCCCTGGGTAGGGCTCACATGGACCAGGGGCATCTCACCAAGGCTGTGGCATTGGGAGCTCCTGAAGAAGGGGCCACCTTGCCTTCGGTTCATCAGGGGGAGAATGGGTTCTCAAGCTGCCTTGCACCTGTGGGGGTGGCTGTTCCTAATGCCACTGGCCCAGTGGCTGGTGTTCCAGTGTGTGTGTTTGGCAGCCATGTGACTGAGTTGGCCCTGGCCTGGGATTATGCACTGTCTAGGAGGGAGCTGCCAGTGCTGAGCTTGGCTCTGAGTTGTACGTGTACATGTCTGATGCCCATTTGCTATAGTCCCGTGTGTTTTCTGATGCCCATTTGCTGTAGTCCCACTTGCGTGTTTTGGTGTCTTGGGAGTATTGTGGAGCGATCCGAAGAAGAGTTGTGCATTTCTTAGCCCCCTGGCTTTGATGGCCTGTTAAAAAGTCTCCAAGTGTGAAGAAGCCTTGACAGGATTCCAAGAGACTAGATGATGATGGAACCATAAGTTTGGTGGAGGTTAAGACTGTACCTTGCCCTGGGTGAGAAGGCTCTTGAATGCTATGCCGTGGCATTCTGAAGAGTATTCTGGGCAGAGGACAAGGCATGTGATCACTGTTGGTGCTCCCTAAGCTGGGTGTGTCTTCCAGAGGAAGCCCAATGATCCTGGGAGTTGGAGGCCTTCAAAAACCTGGTCATGTGTTGTGGTTATGGTGTCATGTTCTCAGTTTCCTCCACTGATGAAGAAGCATGACTTTCTCATTCCTGAGATCTCTGCTCCAGAAGGAGCAAGCTCCACGTGCCTCTGGAGGCTAGAAGTTCATTAAATGCACAGACTGGTTCTGACTGACTTTTGTGGGATCGTTCTTGTTAATTAATGAGCTTTAGAAGAGCAGGTTAGTAACAGAAGGGCAAAGCATATCTGATGCAGTTTGCTAGTGGATTGCAGAGATAGGTTTGGCTGGGAATTCCCCCCCCCCCATTTTAAGTAAGCTTCATTAGAATGTTACAAAGTCAAAGGGGGGAAAAGCTGTGCAAAGTGCTAGCAAAATAAATTGAATATGTCTGGCAGTCCTAGATTAGGAAAGGTAGAAGGTAGGGAGCACTGGCATGCAACTTGAAATCATTTGTAATAGCGAAAGAATTTAAATGTGCATGGAGGTGGGTCTGAGCTTGCACGGTGTGTCCATAGCTGTTTTTATAATGCTGGAGTGGCTCCCTTTAGTGAACCAGCAAATTGAGTGCTACTTATCGGTAATCCTTCTGTCCAGTGGCCGTATCAGAGGCCCTTCAGCCTTTCTAGACCAAGAACCAATCCCCAACATTGCAGTATGGGGCACACTGAGCCGCAAGCACATTACTGGAAGCTATGTGAAGTTGGTCATGTGACAGCGGAAAGAAAAAGAGCCAGAGCTGGGACCTCATTGATGGAATGGTGGTCTTTGTGATGCATGCATGGAGACCTGGAGGATTGTCCAGAGGAATGAAAGGCAAGGCAGGTGGTGGGGGGGGAGAAGACAAGGAATAGTTCTTACAGGGAGGGGATCTTTCTGCCTTCTTCCTGCACTAAAATCTTTTCTGCTGTCTCCCTGTGCTGCTGGGGTCTCAAGTGTGTGTACAAGGAGAAGCAGCAGGCATGGTGGTGCCCGTTGCTCTCTATGCATGTACACTGTTTTATTTATTTACATTTTTTAAAGTCCACCTTTTTCACAGGGAATCAAGGCGGATTACACGGAGTGAGTCAGTAGTCAACAAAATGGGTCATTGAATAATCAACACATTAGGATTTTAGAAGTCTGCAACCACCAGAAAGAACTGAAGTATAGCATAAATATTCACTTGGCACATTAAGCGGCACAGAAATTACATAAATAGGATCTTATTTACAATAAGCTAAGCACGGAAGTGTAGACCATAGTCCCTAATCATTTATTCAGTGCAGTGCAGTGCAGCGCTATTACCCGTGGGGAAAAAAGCTCTCCTGAATAGATCAATTTTGCACAGCTTGTGGAAAGCCAGGACACTGGGAGTTTTCCTGACCTCCTCAGTCAAACTTTTCCACAAGGCATGAGCCACCATAGAGAAATCATGTGTACTGGCAGCTGTTGATTTTGCTCATTTGAAGGCTGGTAGCTGCAGAAGCCCTGCCGACTTGAGTGAAGTTTTTATGGTGGAGCATAGGGAGAGAGGTGGTCCTGCTAAGGCCATGAAGGGCTTTGTATGTGATAGCCCATGCTGTAAACTGAGCCCAGTAAAAGATGGGCAGCCAGTGGAGTGTCTGCAGAATGGGAGTAATATGCATGCTCCATCTAGCTCCAGTTAGTAGCTGTCCTGCAGCATTCTGGACCAACTGGAGTTTCCAAGTTGATTTGGAGAGACCAATGTACAGTGAATTACTATAGTCGAGTCTCGGATGTTACTGGGGCATGGATCCGGGTGGCCAGGCCAGCCATATCTGGGTAAGGGGCCATCTTATGGGGTAGGCTAAGTTGGTAGAAAGCCTTGTTTTTTGCAGCTGCGTTAACTTGCTTCTCCAGTGAATAAGCTGGATCCAGTATGATCCCAAGCCTTTTAACTGAGTCCGCAAGGATCAGTTGCACTCCATCAGAAGTGGGGAAGAACAATGTCCTTCAAGACCTCCTCCTTCCCAACCAGCATTACCTCTGTCTTTTCAGGATTTAGTTTCAATTGTTCACTTTGAGCCAGTTAACCACCATAGCCAGGCAGTGATGACCTCTACCACATCACCAGGAGATTTGGATAAAGATATATAGAGCTGCGTATCATCAGCATATTGATGACAACCAACCCCAAAGCTATGAATTATTTGTCCTAAGGACTTTACATAGAGATTGAAAAGCAGTGGATCTTTCAAAAAAAGAGGACAAAATAGTGACTCTCTGGGTGGCCAGATCACTGACTTGGACTACTTAAGGTAACCATCCGTTAGACCTGTCCTCCTTGGCCTCGACACTTGACTGAACTCAGAATGATCTTCTGTAATATGAGGAATGGAATTTTCCTTTTACAGTAAGCCTCCCTGATTGGCTTTCCACAAGCTCTGCCTCATGCTCAGTGTTCCCTCTAAGCTGAGTTAGTGTGAGCTAGCTCACAGGTTTTTGCCTCCAGCTCACAGAGTTTTGACTTAGCTCAGGAAGGATGGCTCCAGAGCAAACTAATTTATGCAGTAGCCAAATCACCTGCTCACAACTTTAATGCTGGTAGCTCAGAAAATAGAATTTTTGCTCTCAGGACTCCACAGTTTAGAGGGAGCATTGCTCGTGCTATCTATGGAAACGTAACATAGTGACTGCATTCGGAGATCGCAAACAGATTTACAAAACTTGAAATCCTTACTTCATGGGGCATTTCTATTTGCATGTCGTACCTAGACTGAAGACTTCCTGAACCAGATGGCTCTTCAGCTTTGTCTTAGCGTCCTTATATCAGTGCTGTGTTGGAGAGCATCTACATGACTTCTTTGTTTTCCCTTCATTGTTCCTGTCATTATTCCTTAACCTGATTTGGTATAATCTTTTTGGAAAGATTGCAAACAAAATATGTTTGGATGCACAGTTCCTCTAAGCTGCACTAGGGAGAACTGGCACACAACATTTCAGAGGCCAGCTCAGAGGATTTCTGCTCTGCTCACAACCAAGCTTCCATAGGAAACAATGGAGGGTGGGGGCATCTCCTTTGGCGGTCCATAGAATTGGACTCCTTGGTCCAATATTTTTGAAACTTGGGGGGGGGGGTTAGGAGAGGAACCAGCAACTATGCTGCAAATGTGGTGCCTCTACCTCAAAAAATAGCCCACCAGAGTTCCAGATACCCCTGGATCGATTCTCTATTATAGCCGGTGGGCCCATTGATTATAATGGTCCGCATAGGCTATAATTGAGCCAGGAATATATTTTTTTGCACACCCTATTATGCTTTTCAGTATGATTTGTAAGCTGCCTCGATTCAACGGGAAAAGTGGGATATAAATATTTGAATAAATACGTAGCTTGGGCAGGTTGATAACATTTAAGCAACTTCCTGTTTGTTAGGTTAGGCAGGGTTCTGACAGTGATTGTTCCACCTCTGTTATACTAGAACTGTAATGCTGGTTATAATATTTCACTAAAAAAATTAAAGTAGACTGCAAGAGTCTTCCCCCCTCTAAATGCTGGTATGTTTTCTAAGGGTCAGCACGGGACAATGGTCCAAGGCCAGGTCTACCAATACAGTGGACTGGGGACGGTAGACCTGTTTCTCTGGAAGCCAGGTCTACCAATACAGTGTAGACCTGTTCTCCTGAGGCCAGGTCTACCAATATAGTGGAAAGGGGCAGGTAGACCTCCAGAGGCCTGGTCTACCCCTATAGAGGACATTTTGTGTAATGAAATTTGACTTGGTTCTTTTTTCTTTTGTAATGTTTAAATTATTCTTAAAATATAGTTTAAATATAGTTTAAAAGAATTCATTCTGTGATTTTTACAAGATTATGGAAATAATGTTCTTAAAATAATTTATGCAATAGTCAAATGTAGACTTGCTCACAACTTTAATGCTACCAGCTTTTTTCGCTCACAAGGTAGACTTTTTGCTCACAATACTGTGGAGCTTAGGCAGAACACTGGTTGGATGCTGTGTGAATGATGAGTCTGGGAAGGTGTGCATTTTTGCAGGTTTTGCCCACTTTATTGCTGCTGTCCTTCTCTCAGCCTCAAGGATGCTATTCCCCCCCCCAATACACACACACTGGAGGGCTTTTTTCAGGCTTTTAAGAAAAAAATTGGAATTGCTAGAACACGTCATAACTGTCTATTGATTACTTCCCAATGTTCTTTATTTAAAAAGTTTATTTCCAGCCTTTTTGGCTGCACAGTTGGAAGGGGAAATGTGCAGGATGCACCTTTCTCCTTATAGTTCTGCAGTGAAAGGAGTCAGAGTTTTTTTTTAAAAAAGGAAAGCTGGAAAGTAGTAGGTTTTACAAGGTTGTGTGGATGGGTGGGAATGGTAGCCGCAGGAGATTGAGTGCAGGGAAAACTGTGAATATGCTCCCACAATGAGCCATTTATGTGCCTTCAGTATGTTTTCTTTGTAAAGCAGAATGCTACAACAAATTGGTCGTACTAGTAGGAAAGGAGTCAGTTTTGAGTCATAGATAACATCTTGCTGTGTTAGCTGTGGTGAATATCTTGTCTGTACTGGATGTAATGAGTACAGTCCAGAGCCAGTCTGGTGTGTCTCTGGCTCCCTGAAATGAATGGATCTTAAGAGTTTTGACCACATGCTTGAATGTCATTGATTGCAATGAAGCTGAAGCATGCCGGACTTGGATTTAAATCACATTGAGAGAATCAAGAGACCCATTGTACACATGTGACGCCCCACACAGCCACTGAGTCTTATTCGTGTCATCCTATGTGCAGAAGCACACTTCGTACATATTGCCCTTGGGTTGGGTAGTCATGTGACATAGGAGAAAACACTCCTCTGCTAAGTCCTGCAGATCAGGACTTCATCACTGGCCAATTCTCTTCTGTTTGATGTCTCTTGTCTAACTTGCATTTCACAAAGCTTCATGAAAACTCATACCCTTCTGCAAATTTTGTTAGTCTTTAAGGTGCTACTGGACTTCTGTTCTTTTCAGTCAACATACTTGTCATTGAAGGATGGGAAGAGTGGAAAACTCTTGCTGCACGTTCTTCTGTGGTGTTCAAGGGTGTTCACAATCAGTTTCTGTGATAGTTTTAACTTTGATGTAATCCACAGAAAATTGCTAGCCGGTGATGGTAAAAAATTACTTATTCTAGGTCCACTTTGGCCTGCTGGCTTTGCAGTAATACTATAATATCTTTTACTTGTATGTTGTGGGTTACAATCCGAATATTTGCTCTAGGTTTTTATTTATTTAATTATTTATAAACCACCATTCTCTGAATTCACAGAGCTCAGGGCGGTTAACAACAGGAAACTGTACATTTTAAATCCAGAAAACAAGAATAGCTAAAAATAACATCAGATGGTGCCAAAGCAATCATACAATATACATTACTGTCTTGCAATAAGTGAGAAAGGCAGGGTGGAGGAGGGGAAGGGAGTGCCAGATGAGGTCGTACCTGTTGCTGTCCTCAACCAAAAGCCTGGCGGAACATCTCTGCCTTGCACACTCTTCGGAACTGCATAAGGTCCCGCAGGGCATGGATGTTATTTGGCAGAGAATTCCACCAGGTAGGAGCCAGGGCTGACGTCTTTAGGGCTAGGGATCTGTCTAGGTGGCGACAAGAGCGAGTTTGGTGGCATGTTCTCAGTGAAGGTACAAGAGCATCTTATAGGACGTTTATGAAATCCTATGAGATGGTGGTGAAGGCTGCGAAAAGAAAATTCTTCTCAGCCTCCATTGCATCTGCTAGCTCTCACCCAGCTCAATTGTTTAGGGGGATTTGATCCTTTACCACCTTTATGGAGACAGCACCAAATATTAGTAATGGAGACATTTGCGAGCTTTTTTGTGGATAAAATCCTGCCACTCCTCCACGACCTTCCAGCCAATGTTGATACAGTACATGAACTGGAGGCCCCTTGTCTGTCTTTGGATTCAGTATTTGACAACTTCAGCTGGCTCTCTCTGACCAATGTCGACAGGATCCTGGGTGCTGTCAGGCCTGCCACATGCTTCTTAGATCCATGTCCCTCATGGTTGGTGAAAACCAGTTGTGAGGGAATCTGGGGCCCTCTGATGGCCCTTATTAACCTGTCCCTGGATTTGGGGTTCTACCCAGAGGGTCTGAAAGAGGCTGTGGCAATACTGCTCTTGAAAAAAATAATTCTCTGGATCCTTTGGATCCACAGAATTACTGCTCAGTTTTAAATCTGTTGTTTCTGGGCAAGGTAATTGAGAGAGTGGTAACCAAGCAACTCCAATTTTCCTGGATGACACACTGGCACTTGATCCATTCGAGTCCAGTTTCTGCCCTGGCCATGGGACAGAGATGGTGTTGGTCACCTTCACAGATGATCTCTGTAGGAAACTGGATCAAGGCATGTTGGTGCTGCTGTTTTTGTTAGATCTTACAACAATGTTTGACACGGTCGACCATGACCTGTTGACACACCGCCTCACTGACATAGGAGTTCGTGGGGTAGTCCTACAGCGGCTCACCTCATTTCTCCGAGGTCAGGGACAGAGGATAGTGCTGGGGGAAGGGTGCCAACTGGGTTCCCCTTAACATGTGGGATTCCTCAGGGGGCAGTCCTCTCCCCAATGTTGTTTAACATCTACATGCACCCCCTCGCCCAGTTGGCATGGAGTTTGGGGCTGGGATGTCACCACTATGCTGATGACACCCAGCTGTATCTGTTGATGGGTGGCCTCTTGAACACCGCCCCACAAAATCTGGCTGAGGGGCTGGAGGTCATGGTGGAATGGCTGTGGAAGAACAGGCTGAAACGGAATCCGACCAAGACGGAGGTTCTGTGGCTAGGTGGAGGGGCTTCAGGATTGGGGTCCCAACTTCCCACTCTTGACGGCACGTCTCTAATACTGGGGGGAAGTCGTCAAGAGTTTGGGCATGGTCTTGGATACTTCCTTATCTGTGGAAGCCCAGATCACAAATGTTGCCAAGCTGGCGTTTTACCCGCTGCGCCAGGCAAGGTAACTGGCCCCTTTCTTTTCTCGCCCTGACCTAGTCACAGTAATCCATGCAATGGTCACCTCCAGACTGGGTCACCTCATGTTATGCTGGCCTGCCGTTGAGATTGATCCAAAAACTCCATCTGGTCCAGTGCAGGTCCTGATGGGAACACCACAGGCCGCCCACATTCAACTTGTGCTGTGTCAGCTGCACTGGCTCCCAGTGGAGTACCGGCTTAGGTTCAAGGTTCTGGTACTGACATTTAAGGCCACGAGGGGTCTGGGACTCGCATATCTATGGGACCGTCTCCTCTGGTATGTTCCCAATAGAGCTTTATGCTCTGCTGAGAACAACTTAGTGGTGAGTTAACCAAAGTTGTGCTATGTTATGCTCTGTAGGCGGATTTATTGACTTGGTGACATTTTTAGTTGTGCTAAATGACTGATCTGAAGGCTAAAACACTAAAATGAACTATATTGTATTGAATTTCTGGTGGTGAAACCTTGGAATGCTGATTGGATGAACTGCCACAATGATGCAGAATGTTGCTCAGAGAGCTAAAGTGTTTGTGGTGAAAGGGTAAGTGGTCCATTTGGCTGTGATTAAAATATCTCTCACAGGCTGAAGACTGGGAAGAGTTCCCAGGATGTTGGGAAGTAGAAAGTCAAAGACCTAGAGTTAGAGGGCCTAAAGGAAGACTATGGAGTAAACACGGTGTGGAACAGGATAATCCACAAGTAGTAACAACTACAAAGAATAAAGCCTCTTGAATATTCCAGAAGGATAATAGCAAGCAGTGACATAGGAGGTGCTATTGTCACAAGAAAAGAAAAAGGTTTCAGTTTTGTTTTTGCATGTGGGTGGGTATTCTGTTTGTAATAATTGTTTGGATACACTATATTTTTAATATGCTAGTTGTGATAATTTCATGCCAAGTAAAAATGTCCATAGTAATATTTTATGTTCCTAAAGTAACAGAATGACTTTAAGTCTGGAAAAGAAAAAAGAAGTGCTGATGTAGCATTGTTTTCAGTTTTCCCGAAAATTTCTGTTTTTTCAAAACAAAAAAAAACCACGAGTTTTTTCCCCAAGCTTCAACATTTCTGGAAATTTTACATCTTGAGTGTAATACTCTCTGAGGGGTGTATCAGGAGAGGCATTGGGTCCCAGACTGTTAAGGACCTTAAATATAAGCACCAAACCTTTGAACCTGATCTGGTGATCAACTGGTAACCAGTGCAGCTCACATAGCACAGGTCAAATTTGTGCCTTTAGTGGGGTCCCTGTAAGGATCTGCACCACTGCATTCTGGACCAGCTGAAGTTTCCGGGTCAGTCTCAAGGGTAGGCCCACGTAGAGTGAGTTGCAGTAGTCCAGTCTGGAGGTGACCATTGCTTGGATTACTGGGGCTCTGACCTGGCATAGCAGAAAGAATGCCAGTCTGGCAGCTTTTATGGTCTGGGCATCCATTGATATGGAGGCATCCAGAATCACACCCAAGCTCTTGACAGTTGGTGCTGGTGTTAAGGGAACACCGTCAAGAGCTTGGAGTTGGCACCCCAAACGTGAAGCCTACCCACAGAACCTCCATCTTAGCTGGATTCAATCTCAGCCGACTCTGTTTTAACCATCCCATCACGGCCTCCAGTCTCTCAGCCAAGACAGCTGAGGTAGTGTCCGGTTGGCCACCTATCAACAGATATAGTTGGGTGTCATCAGCATACTGATGACACCCCAGCCCAAAGCACTGCACCAGTTGGTCAAGGGGGTGCATGTAGATGTTAAACAACATCAGGGAGAGGAAGTCTCCGCCGCATGACTTGGCTTTGGGTGTGTGTGTGTGTTCGTCTGCAGCAAGGGCACAGGCAGGATACGGCAAGCCAACAAGAGGGGGTGTTGCCTAGCATGAAAAGGGGAGAGGAATCCACCGGCCATCTGCCAATGGGATGTCCCCGTCTTTCCCCCACTCCCCCAAATTTATCAACCAATCAAAATTTTATAGTTATGCCCGTGCCCTGATGTGTAAGAAATGAGAGGATAGGCACCGGCTGTGTCTCCAGTGGAAGGACATTTCAGAGATGGGGGACACCATTGAGAAAGCCTTGTCTCTAGTTGCTATTTGCTTCATCTCTTTAGGCAGGCAGGGCACGAAGTCAGTCTTGAGATTAGGATCTTAAGAGGGGAAAGGTTCACCAGTTCATCATTGATCCCAATTAGAGTTTCAGGACAGATGATGGCATCTTGTGATCCTGACTTTAGCAAGGCTGAAGAGCAAAGCGGTCTCTATTCCAAACAAACTTGCAACCAGGCAAATGAATGAGTCATTATTAAGAAAGGTAAGCCCGTGGCATCCCAACACTATGTCAGTTGTAACAAAAGTGACCTCCACATGAAAGCAGTCCCTGCTGTGTTCTCATTGCAATGGAGTGTCCATGTGGGGTATCTCCTCACACCTACCATTCCCTTCTGCCACGAGCAGGCTTTTTAACCAGCTGTTTCTTGAATCAATAGAAGGTTTATCTCTGTAGTGTTTGTCACTGATGATTTTTTTTAAAGCTACCAAACCTCCTGGGGAATGGTGAGTATGAGGGGGTTGGGAGATGGGGAAATAGCGCCAGATCTGTCAAAAACTCAGGGTTGAAGCAACCAACCTACCTGCCGCAGGTAACTAGTCTCGTTTGTTTTTGCACCCACTAAACACAGTGTGTATGTAATTTTCTCTCTCCCTTTTAAACAGATTTTCTCCCCCTTGAGCTTTCTTTGGGAAAATTTAAGACGATCTTGCTGAACAGAACCATTCCAACAGAAACAGTGTTGAGAAATATTGCCAGCAATGTGACAGTCGTTATCTTTCAGATCCACACCCATCAGAAGAATGTAACCATTTCCTTTGATAAGGTATTTCCAATACTGTTATTTGACATGAACTTAGTACCTGCAATGTCTGTGTCACTGCGTCAGACCCTGTTGACTGGCTTTGTAGCTGATTTCTTGTAATGCAGGCTCTGCTTCCACAGCTACTGTCTCCTTGCTATGACTGTTAACTGTTTCCACTCTAGATTTAGGACTTTACTAAAGAGGGCCCAGAGCACCCTCTCTGCTTCTAGGCAACTGCCTCTTTAGTTGTGGCGTGACCTGATACATGGCCAAATTGCAAGCATGAAGAACCCAGGCAAAGTGAAGGAGAAACGGTTTATTAAACAAATATTGTAGCCAATTAGTAAATAGGAAACAAGTTTTTAAAATGCGTTAGAATTACCACCAAGGAAGACACTGGCCAGAAATCAGCAAAGCACCCAAATGGAACTGCCTTTCTTGGCTTCTATTCCTATCTCAGTACCAGATCCAGTTAGGCCAAACTCATCCCACCGTGGGATGAAGGACTGACTCCCCCCAAAAGCCTCCTCACTGCTGCTCGGCTTCAGGGAGTGAACCCCCTCCTTCTCTGTGCAGGTGTGACAGGCCTTTTCTTATAACCAAGGGGAACTATAGAACCACTTATGATTCTGGAGAACTGTTTTGTTTAAAACTGTAAACCTTCCCCTCAATTACAAGGTGCTATTAGGGTATAGGGCTTCTGGACACCCACTGCTGATGAGCTGGCTGGCAGGAGGACTTACAGCAGCGGGGAGAGGCCTAGGCTGGCAGTATCCCTTCTGGCACGCACTGAAGTGACATCAGCACATTGCCGGAGGCTCTGGTGTTTTTTTGCCCAAATACCAGAGCATCCAGTGGCATGCTGATGTCCCTTCCAGCGCACCTAGGCCTCCTGCCACTGCCAGCTACCAAAAGGGACCTGGCAACCCCATTAGGGTAGCAAGTTTAAAGGCTTTGGGTTTGCTGCCATAAAGTATGTTAAGAAGATTTATTTATCTTGACGCTCCGCCGCAACCTCCCCGCCACAGTTGAAACAGTTAGCAAACTCGAGGCCCCTTGCGCGTCTTCGATTCCGGGTTTAGAGTGTTTTGACCAGCTCAGCCTGGAGGAAGTCAACAGATCGCTTGCATCTGTGCACCCAACCACGTGTGGCCTTGATCCATGCCCCTCCTGGCTCATTAAAGCGGGCCACGAGGGGTTTTGAGGTGCCTTGAGGGAGATTATTAACAAGTCCCTCGTGGAGGGGTGGTTCCCCGAGGCACTCACGGAAGCAATGGTCCGCCCTCTCCTGAAAAAAACAACTTTGGACCCGGCTGAATTGGCCAACTATCGGCCGGTGTCCAACTCGCCCTATTTGGGCAAACTGATAGAGAGGGCAGTGGCGACTCAGCTACAGAGCTTTCTGGATGACGCTTCTGTCCTTACCAGTGGAGGTCCAAAGGAACTGAGCAGGAGGGTCCAGCTTCAGGCATGTGCAGTTGCAGCCTGCTCCCTAGAGCACAGGAGGCTAGCTCTAGAATTTTCTTGGACACCCTTCCTGAAAATGTAATAGAAGCTGCCAGCAGTGTTAAATATTGGCTGCATCCAGGAGGATTAAAAACTGTTCCAATTGCTGTTAAGCTTGTTGTTGTTTATTATGTTTTGCTTTTACTGTTTTACTGTTTGTGTCTTGGCTTTCATTTTTTATCACGAAACAACGTGATCTTATTTCTCAAAGGTGAAGTTTGAAAGTAAAAATAGATTTCATTTTCCTTGTTATTACAACAACATTCACACACAGTACCATAAGGTTGCCCTTTGGGGCGGAATCACTAGATGCAAAACCTTGAATTATTCTTGGGAACAGGCACAATGCAGGCGTATGCATATTTACAAGGTTCATTTCAGGCTCCCCATCCCAAGTTTTCTCTGACAAGGAGGCCAAGTTCCTGGTTTAAAAAAAGGAAAAAGCTGGTGGTGGGGCATGGCTCTTGCAGTTCTGTTTGCTGGGCCCTCAAAGTGGCCACACAGACTCTTGCATCCACAGCCTCCAATGTTTCAGTTGCAATAGGCACGCACACGAATATATGGAAAAGGTTGACGTGTCCCTCTATAGACATTTATTTCTTCTGCTTCTCAGAAACCTTCTGCAAACAACTCAGGAACTGGTGTAGACCGAGGGTTGGTTTCTCTCCTTCGGCCTCAGCAGAATGTGTGTACCTGGTATTTGCGAGCTGTGGATGCTGATCAGGTGCCAAGCACGGCTGTGTCTCTCTCCTATACTGAAAAAGGTACATCTCCCTCATTCTCTTACACTTATATTGCGATGTTCTGTAATGCTGTCCTATCACTTTGGTGTAGAATAAAAATTTCAATTCTCCTGTTCTGCTCTGTTCTTAGTTCCACTAGTGTCTAGGCTTTACAGGGAAGTCAAATTGAGATATGGATATGTTTCATACTTGGAGTCAGACTGGAAGATATGCATGCTCTCTTCCTCCTCCCCTTCCATCATGTGCAGTTCAAAGGCTTCTGGATTTTTTTGACACATAGTTTTGTATTCTGAATTACCATAGCTTGTGGTGTGGGTCTAATGGCAAACTGGTTTGCCACAGAAGAAGATCTCTTTAGTGTTTGAGCTGCACGCAAGGCGGGAGGGGTTTCTCACCACATGGATTTGTTAAGCTTGTTGATGCATCAGTAAAGAATGGCTTGTCTCATGGCATGTGAATCACTCCACCATGTTCCATTTGGTCTTATTTATCCTTATATTTAAAGGTCTCTATGGCCGTGGCCCTCCACCTTGCTTTTCTGTCTATATTTCCTATTATTTCCTTGCTGATGGCTCTTATGTCCTTCAACTCTACCACCGTGCATTGGCCAAAAATCACCTGTGGGTTTAAAGGGCTCTGTACTTTTTGCACTGCTGGCCATCCGTGCCTGAAATTCCATGTCAGAGCTATTTGTGTTTCTTCTTATTGATAGTCTCTGGGAGCAAGCTCTGTCACCTGTGTTCCACCATCTCCAGGTTTATGTTCCAGTAGGTGATGGTTTACAAATTGAGAGCCAGTATCATGAATTCACCTTTCTTTTTCCCCTCTGAAGTGACTTCTTTTTCCCTTCCTGGCATTAACTGTTGTTTTTGTTTCTGCCTAGATCCAATCCCTGGTGGCTGTAATCTGGAGTTTGCCTTGGAAATTGATCCCAATATTTATTTAGAGTATAACTTAGCTGAGACGCACATTAAATTTGCCCCAGCAAATCTTGGATACCCCAGGTACTTGCAGCTAGCTCTCATTTGCAAAGAAGCTTTGTCTTGGGGGACATAATAAAAGTGGAGGGTCAAGAACTGTGGAGGCCCCTCAGTGAAATCCAACATCTGTAAAGCAAGTGAACTGAAAGCCCCTTGACCATCTTCCGGTCCAGTCTTGGATCGATTCAACTGACTCTCCCAGGAAGTTGACAAGACCCTGGCAGCTGTGAAGCCCACCACTTGCCTCCTGGATCTGTGTCCATCATGGCTTATTAAAGCCTGTGAAGACAGAATTCGGGCTCCTCTGGGAGAGATCATCAACCTGTCCCTGTCTTCAGGGACGTTCCCAGATTGCCTGAAGGAGGTATTGGTGCGACCGCTCTTGAAAAAGCCTTTGGACCCTACGGTCCTAGCCAATTACCACCTAGTATCAAACCTTCCGTTCCTGGGTAAGGAGGTTGAGAAAGCAGTGGCTGAGCAGATCCAGGTGTTCTTGGATGACTCCTCTATCTCAGATCCATTTCAGTATGGCTTCCGGGATGGAGATTGTGCTGGTAGCCCTTACGGATGATCTCTCGAGACATCTGGATTGAGGCGGGTCAGTGCTGCTATTGCTAATGGATCTGACAGCAGCGTTCAACACAGTTGATCACTACCTTTTGACCCACCACCTCACCAATATGGGGATTTGGGGGAAGGATTTATTGTGGCTGTCCTCATTCCTCCATGGACAGGGACAAAGGGTGGCACTTGGGGAGAGGGTTTCACCATGTTACCCTGTGGTATGCAGCATCCCGCAAGGGGTGATCCTCTCCCCGATGTTACTGATATGTGCCCCCTCGCCTGGTTAATCTGGGGAGTTGGACTGGGCTGTCATCAGTATGCTGATGACACCTAGCTGCATCTGTTAATGGACGGTCAGCCAGAATCTGCTCCAGATAATCTGGCCAGGGCTTTGAAGGCTGTGGCTGAGTGGTTAAAATTGAGCGGTCTGAAACTAAATCCAGCTAAGATGGTGGTCCTGTTCCTGAGCTGTGGAGGAATAGGGTCAGGAATCTGACTCCCAACCCTTGGTGGGGCATCATTGATGCCTTCTCCATCGGTGAGGAGTCTGGGAGTGGCTCTGGATACCTCACTTTCCATGGAGGCCCAGGTCACCGATGTTGCCAGGTCAGCCTTTTATCATCTTAGACTGGTCAGGCAACTAGTTCCCTACCTCTCCTCATGTGAATTGGCGACAGTGATCCATGCAATGGTCACTTCCAGAATTGATGAATGTAACTCACTCTATATGGGCCTACCCTTGAACCTGATCCAGAAACTTCAGCTAGTACAAAATGCAGTGGTGTGCCTACTGATTGGGATGCCTGTGTGGGCGCATATCCAGCCAATGATGTGCCAACTGCATTGGCTGCCGGTTGAATACCGGGTCAGGTTCAAGGTTATGGTGTTAACCATTAAGATTCTTTACAGCCAGGGACCAACATACCTATGGGACCATCTCTCCCCATATATGCCCCACAGAGCCTTGCGCTCCACTGACCAGCTCTGCATTGTAGTTCCTGGCCCAAAAGACATCCGTCTTGCCTCAACCAGGGCCAGGGCTTTTTTTGACCCTGGCCCCAGGCTGGTGGAACATGCTCCCAACTGAGGTCAGGGCTCTGTGGGATTTGTTGGAATTCCACAGGGCCTGTAAAACGGAGCTGTCCCTTCAGGCCTTTGGTTGAGGCAGCGGATGTCAAATAACATCAGCCTCCCCTGCTCTGGCTGCCCATGGCATTTTCATATTATTGGTGCAAAGAATGATTGACACAATCTATCCTGATCCATTGCCCTTCTAGCATGGGGCTAGTGTGCATTGAAAGACACCAACCGCCGAATTGTTGGCTGGGAAACTGTGACTTTAGGTTAAATAGATTATCTCTTTAAAATTTATTTATTTGTATTTTGAATGGCCTAATCCCCACAACCGTGGGGCTCTAGGTGATGTACAAATTTAAAAACAATAGAACCATCATAAGAACATATAATTCATTAATTAAAAACAAATGGTGAAATTTTGTGGTTCCCTTCCATTTCTGGCCTGTGGGGGCTTCATGGGCATGGGGGGAGGAGTAGAACTTTCAGGGGATAGGGGTTCAGGAAGGGTGCCAGCCATGATGTAAGCTGTTGCTGTCCTCAACCAAATGCCGGAACATCTCTGCCTTACAGCCCCTGCGGAATTGCATAAGATCCCGCAGGGCCCTGGATGTTGTTTGGCAAAGATGTCTCTAGGACCAGGGACCATCAGCAAGTTGTTCTTTGAAGAGCGGAGCGCTCTCCTGGCGGTGTACTGGAGGAGGTGGTTCCACAGATACCTTAGTCCCTGACCACTCAAAGCCTTAAAGGTCAAAACCAAGACCTTGAACTTGACCCAGTGCTCCACTGGAAGCCAGTGCCGCTGGTGCAAGACAGATTGAATAAGTGCAGTCCATGGTGTTCCTGTCAGGACTCATGCTGCTGTGTTCTGGGTCAGTCTCAAAGATATGCCAGCATAAAGCGAGTTACATTAGTCTAGCCTGGAGGTGACCATCGCGTGGATTATTGTGGCAAAGTTGGTGTGTGATAGGAAAAGGGCCAGCTGCTGGGCTTGGTGTAGATGGAAAAATGCCACCCTGGCTGTATGTGTGACCTGGGCCTCCATGTTAAGAGAGGCATCCAGGATCACACCTAAGCTCTTGACGGACAGTGTCAGTGGCGCTCTGTCAAGAGCAGGTAAGCTGAGCCTGAACCCCGATGCTCCTCCCCCTAGCCTCAGAACCTCCATCTTAGTTGGATTCAGTTTCAACCTGCTCTTTTTTTAACCATCCCACCTATGGCCAGATTTTAACCATCCAAACCTATGGCCAAATTTTGTGGGACGGCATCCAGGTGGCCATCTAAAAGCAGATACAGCTGGGTGTCAACAGCATATTGGTGACACCCAGGCCTGAAACTCTGTGCCAGCTGGGTGAGGGGGCTTGTATAGATGTTAAATAACATTGGGGAGAGAAGTGCCCCCTGAGGGACCCCACATTCCCGGGGGTTAGATAGACACTCTCTCTCCTAGCACCACCCTCTGTCCTCAACTGTTATTTGTATGATGTTGATTACTTGATGTTTTTAGAATTGTCTGTTGTTTTATGGTATGATGTGAGCTGCCCTGAGTTCACTTGCAGGATACAAACCACAGATAAGTAAATAAATAAAAATAAAGGCTATTATGTATCCCTTTCCCACATAGCCAAGTAAGGGACAAAACAAAGATGTGGAGACTAGATATTTAGATTTCCAGGATTTCTGTTAGTCTTTAAAAACCCGCTGGACTTCTGCAGGATTTCTGAAGTTATGGGGAGGATGTTGAAATTTTGGGAAAAACTAAAGCATATGAAAACTTGCTTATCAGATCTAAGCTTATTTTATCTGCGTTAAAAACATTGGATGTATAACATTTTCCTATTTTTTCAATGATATTATGAAAATTTGTTTTTATAAGAAAAATAGTGAATGTTCCCTTACTAGGGAGAGCAGCAAACCACTGTACTTTTGTGCTGCCTTGGCATACATATCAGGAGTAAGAAAAATAATTCTTGGAAATCTTAAATTTTGTAGTAAATAGGAATGTATAATTTGGACCAAACCAGTCTCATACAGACTAAGCATATTTAGGTATCTAATTTAACTTTACCCGCCTTGAGCCAGTTCGTCTGGCAGGGCGGGATAGAAATTGAAATAAAATTAAAAAAATAAATAAAATAAACTTTAATAATTAAATTTTCCAATGGTATATTATCATGCAAAATGTGACAAATTAACTATGGACAGAATTAGCCACATTTAAAGAATATGGAAATGCTATGTTGTCTACAGCATATACAGGAATGGATATGTAATGCTTTAGATTGTTTTATACAAGTCTTTGTACTACGCACGTTGGGATTAAAATCTAAAGCATTTTCTCATTCCAATAGAAAATGTTTTGTCGTAACAAAGAAACTTTTCTTTTGGGGGTAGGGACAATGTTTTTTTCTAAATTTTTCAAGGCTTTTGGGCCTCTACTTTCCACTTATTGCAAGCAGAACTTTGACAGAATTACTTGCTGATGAGGTATTAAAATATCTGCAGCAGCTAAGACATCCAGCTTCTTTAATGTTATGTCATGACTTTCAAGATGTATTTCATGTGATTCATTTGGGTGGTTTTCCAGTGTTGTATTGGGGGGGGGGGCTAGAGGGAACAACAGTAACTAATGCTAAGCAGCTTCAGAACATTGAATCAATGTTTAAATATCAGGTTACTGCTGTTTAAGTAAATATTCTGCAATCTTCCAGAGGAGCAAACCCACCCTCTTGTGATTCTGGGACTGGCCAAGACACAAGGTGGAGACTGCACTATGACATCTATCAGTATTTCCTACCAGAGAACGATCTGTCCGAAGCTGCTTTTGTGAGCCATATGAGGAAGATGTCTGAGGTACAAGACGTTGTAGCAAATGGCATCAGAGTAAGTAGTGTGGTTTTGCCTTGTATAGAGGGGAATACAGTATCTGCTATCTAAAATCCCTTTAACTGAAGATGGTGGGGAATGTCAAAATCAACATTCATAGCTCTTACATTCCAGGTTCCTATGCAGTATTGTTCTTTGCAGCATCGGACTTTCCTTTCACCATCAGACACATCCACAGCTGAGCGTCCTTTTGCCTTTTGCCCAGCCGCTTCACTCTTTCTGGGGTTACTTGTACTTTACCTCTGCTCTTCCCCAGTAGCATATTGGACACCTTCCGACCTGAGGGGCTCATCTTCCGGCGTCATATCTTGTAGCCTTTTGTTACAATCCACGGGGTTTTCTTGGCAAAGATACTGGAATGGGTTGCCATTTCCTTCTCCAGGGGATCACATTTTGTCTGAGTTCTCTGCTGTGGCCTATGTGTCCTGGGTGGCCCTCCACGGCATAGCCCACAGCCTCATCGAACCACGCAAGCCTGCTCGCCACGTCAAGGCAGTGATCCATGAGGGAGCCATGCCTGCTACCCCTCTGCGTATCACATCTAATCCAATCATGCCTGCTATTGTCATTTGGCATCTGAAATCACTCTACTCTTCAAGACATAAGGACAGATGGACCCAGATTCTAGCTGTATCTGAAGAAGTGAGCAGCAACTCACTGTCATGGGTCAGCCTGAGCCTAGCATGGCTGAAGACTTCTCAGGATTGGGGTACTGCATGCAGCCAGCCCAGGACCAGGGAGGTTAATGAGCCAGAAGTGCAGGAATCTCCAGTAGCTGACCCTGTGCTACCACACTCAGCTCTGAAGCAGCCGAGGAACCACAGCTGCCTGTAAGCAGCTCATCGGACTCTGTTGAACGGTATAGGCAGAGGCTCCGGCAAGAACTAAAGGCACGTAGACAGAGTGCTCGGCTCTTGGCTCGGCGTCAGCTGTTTGCTGATGACAGCTCTGAGTGACTGCAGAAGCACTTCCAAGCAGATGTCGATTGTCCCATGTATGCTGCTCTTGTTCCTTGAAGGACAGGATTCAAATATGATGGTACACAGCAGAACTATATCAGTTTTGAAATGGCTGACTTTTCCTCGATTCCCTTTCTTGTGTTCAGGTGAAACTAAAAAAACCCAGATGCTTGTTTTCCAACTGGAATGTGGGGAAAGATGGAGGGGACTAGACATGGTTGCTAACAACTGATGGACCCATTGCTTTTTTGTTTTCCTCTCCAGATGATGACCTTAAGTAGTGAAGACAAAACGGACCTGTACTTCTCATCACTCCCTGGACAAGGAGTGATTTACAATGTCATAGTGAGGGATCCACTGTGGAACACATCTGCAGCATATGTACCTATTCACACATATGCCTGTAACCTGAATGCTGTAGTTGATAACTGCTCCTCTCTTAGTAAGTCAACATAATGGATATAAGAGAACACAGCTTTCAAGGTGATAGAGTTTTTGCCAAATCCTGTGGGAAGATGGATGTCTTACCTGGTTCCCTCCTTGCACCTGTTCTTTATAAATGAGATTCTGACTTAATAGGTTGGGAGTCAAAGCTAGCTCTGGGAGTACAGAAACTGGCATGGTTGTGCGGTCCTCCCACTCCCCATTGCCAGACCAGTATGTTACCCAGATCACCAATACACGTGCAGTCCCCGTAGCTAGCAAAAGTATCCTTCTGTTAGCAAAGAGGAAATGTGTATTGTGGGGTATTAATTGCTGAGATTATAACCGGTATATGTGGGGATTGAGATACAGACCAACACTCAAAACAAATGAAGGGGAGTAAGCATTTTAAATAAGAAAATAAGTTTATTAAGTTAACAGAAAGAGAACCGTGTTCAGGGGATATTTTGGGGGCATGCCCCCTCAGTTGTGAGCCATGCCCCACCACCCGCCCCAAATGGTGGGAATGCTGGCTGTGCTTGTTACAGGAGAAGGAGAGCTGGCCGGATGCGCTCTCCACTCTGCAGCAGAGAGCACATTCTGGCCAGCTTTTCTTCTCCCAGGCCTGCCGCCAGGCAGGGCAGCGAGTAGAAGGATCAGGCTGTAGTGTGCCTGCACCAGTGAGGAGTCATGGTGGCTGGGTCACATGGCTCCTCCCCTGGTTCAGGCACACTGAAGTCAAGGTCAGGGCTAGCAGCAGGCTCTCCCTGCCCACACAGACAGCCTTTCTCCTCATACAGCTCCAGCAATGCTGCAAAGGCAGTCTCTGCTGCATGACTTGGCTTCGGGGTGGGGGGGGATCCTTCCTCCATGGCAAGGGTGCAGGCAGGGGTGGCGAGCCAGCAAGAGGTGGAGTTGCCTAGCATGGAAAGGGGGGAGAGGAATCCACTGGCCAGCTGTCGATGGGATCTCTCCCCAACACCCCACCCCTGTCTCTCCCCAACACCTCGCCCAGTTTGTTGTTCAGACATAATGACTGATACTGTGGACATTGAGGAGGAGGGAGTGTGTGTGGGCCAGGGGATCCACAGACTTGCTCACTGAGTGGCAGATCATCGTTCCCCATTATGTACAAACAATGCCCTTTGGTCACGGAGTTCTCCAGTTGTATAATTGTGTCTGGATTGAAGTGGTGGCTGGCTGGCTGAAGTTGGCGCTCAATCATTCCTTGGAGGAAAACTGTCTCTGATAATTGCTTAGTGCCTCACTGTGAAGAGCCTGGACTCAGCCTACCTTTCTTTCCTTCTGCAGGAAGACTCTCCACCAAAGTCTTCTTTACCACGTTTGCCATCCTTAGCCTCTTTGTCTGTTTCTTTGGACACCGTTTCTGGAAAACAGGTATTTACAAGAGCGAGGCAACACTTCAATTGGAATCCTTTAGGGTAACTTAGCTTGTGTCCTCTATTGTAAAACCTGACAGCATTCTGACAGAGACACTTTTTGTCCCTAAAATCAAATATTACACATAGGGTTGCCAGCCCCAAGGTGGGAGTGGAGGATCCTCCGTTTTCTTGGGCTCCTGCCCGCCTCTGGCCAGGTAGCCAGCAGGGGGAAGCCGCACCGCCCAACAGCCATGACCTGGCGTAACATCCCAAACATGATGACATCACGCGGAAGTGAAGTCACGTCCAGGACATTGTGCGTGGCAGTATCGCCCCACCTGGAGAGCTCCCTTCCACCTCTGACTCCCCACTGGCAACCCCAATTACACATGCTTCATTCTTGCAATAGGAAGGGCCTGTTTTCAGTGAGTGTGGGGCGAAGCTTCTGTAAGCTTACTGACTTGGGCATGCCTATGAAGGGCAGGAAGAAAACTCAGAGCAACGACTTGTATAGAGACGGACAGTAACTTCTCATGGTGGGTAATACTGGTGTGGCCCTACACTGGGAAGGGTTCAGGGTTGCCAGCCCCCAGGTTTGGGGGCTCCAGTCCACCCCTGGAGTCTGCCCCAAATTCCATGATTTGGGAGCTCCAGTCTGCTCCTGGCCAGTGAGGGAAGCCCCACCCCAAGAGCAATCCCCCCCGCCAACCCCTCTCCTTCTCCTCCTGCCTGATTTAAAGGGCTTCAGCTGATTGACGGGGACCACATGGCCCGCTGACCAGCTGGAGGGCCCTTTAAATTTAGCTGGAGGGAGAGGGGCCATCACGGGCTGCACATGCGGCTTTCAAAAAAACACTTTAAAGGGTCTTTTTGCAAGCTGACTGTGCAGCTTAAGACTGCCCCTCTCCCTCCCTCCTGCCCCTCTCCCTCCAGTGGGCCACATGGTCCCCACCGATCAGCTGAAGCCCCTTTAAATTGGGCAGGAGGGGAGGGAGAGGGGTGGCCAGGTGGGTGGATGCTCTTGGGGCGGGGCTCGGGGGCATCCCCGCCCACTCCCAGAACCCACCCACCCCAGATCCCCCTGCCAGAGAGACGAGGAAACCTGGCAACCCTAGAAGGGTTGAACGATCAATTTCACCAACCCAGAATTGGACCAGAATTAGCTTCTGCAACAATAGTGGTTGACTGTAAGGAAGTATAGTGAAAGTAGCAAATCAGAGAGGGGGTGCGTCTGTTAGTGGAATGAATTCACAGGCTTAGCCCTGTAACTACTTAGATCCTATGCTCTGCCCCCATGTCTGTCTGAAGGACATGATGATACTCTTAGGGCTCCAAAGAAGTGGGGCTTTGTCCAGTTTGTGCCTTTTCCCCTCCTTTTCTTCAGTTCAGTTTCTTGGTTCTCTCCTCTTCCATTTTATCCGTATCCTTTCATCCTTTGAAGTAGTTAGGCTGGGGAATTGTGAGGATCCACAGTCATACCCTGAGCTTCATGGCCAAGCAGGGATTTGAACCGAGGCCTTCCCTCCTCTTAAGTACTAGTCTCACTGGCTCTCTTCCTGATGCACTGTTTTAATAAAGGCTTCTATTTTTCCCCTTAGATCTGTTCTTCATGGGCTTCATTTTCATGGCCTTCTTTTTCTTTATCACGATTACCAGAACAGCTGATCTCCCTTATGACGGTAAGAGAAGATGCATAGATGGTTCTGTCTGAAAATACTAGTTTCATGTCTCCAATTTGAAAATGTGTCTCTTTGGTAAAAAGACCTGGCCAGCTTAAGCCTGTCTCCTGTGCTGTTGCATCTCCATCTTGGCTTACTGAGCAACAGCAATTAAGGCGATCTTCCTGGGTAGCATTACACAAGGTCTGGGAGTATATCAGGTGTACAAAGTGGCCAAGATGGCTGGTGGAAAGTGCCATCAAGTTGCAGCTGACCTATGGTCACGCCATACAGTTTTCAAGGCAAGAGATGTTCAGAGGTGGTTTGCCATTGCCTGCCTTTGTGTAGCAACACTTGATTTCCTTGGTGGTCTCCCATTCAAGTACTAACTAGGGCCAACCCTGCTTAGCTTCTGAGATTTGACAAGACTGCCTAGGCCAGTCAGATCAGGCCAAGATTATTGGTTCATTAAGGTCATCACTGAGTCTCCTCCGTCAACACAAGATGCTGTTGGTGTTTTCACCAGGAGAAAATGAAACAAACCCTGTGCCCTGAGAGCTGATGACTGCTTTTAAATTATAGAATTGGAAATTCTAGCTCTTTATGCCTTGCCCTTGATGGCCCAGGCTAGACCAATCTCATCAGATCTCAGAAGCTAAGCAGGGTTGGCCCTGATTAGTACTTGGGTGGGAGACCACCAAGGTAGTCCAGGATGGCTATGCAGAGGCAGGCAATGGCAAACCACCCCCTGAACATCTCTTGCCTTGAGAACCCTCCAGGGTCACCATAAGCTGGCTGCAACTTGACAGCACTTTCTACCACCACCAGGTCTTTGTGAAAGTGCAGTTAGAATCGTGCTGCAGTGCTGAAGCTGTGCAGAATCCCCTTAAAAGAGCAAGTTTCTAGCCCAAATGCCTGCAGAGGTTTGCTTTCATTGTGTGGACAAGGCCTGCTGGAATCCCATTAGCCACGCTGGTGGTCGAGTAAGATTTCCAGGGGCTGGGAACAACTTCACGGCCCTGAACTGTGAGTAGCAAAAACTGGAATAAATTGTGCAAGAAAGTAACACTCACAGAGGTATATGATTCTACACCGAAGTTTCCAGTGTTAGGATCCTGCTTGACTAGTTAAGAAGGCCAGTTCTAAGTAAATAGAGCAGAACGAATTCTTGAATTTCTTAACTTCTAACAGTTTTTTCCTCCCTTTAAACCCTCAGTTTAAAGTTTTAAACCCTCAGGCCTCAAACCAGAGAGCCACATGACTCTCTGCATCCACTTGTGGACTCTGTTTTGGAATACAGATGATTTTAAAATAATTTCTTAAAGGGATAAGTTCCAGCACATGTGACTCCCATCACCTTTCCATTGAGCTTCAGGTAGTTCTGAAATATCTGGCTCCAGCTACACGTTAATGGCCTTTCTACTGTGCCAGTTCAGTGTGACTCTTTGTGGTTGGATCCTTTATTCAATGTGTTTCCCCAAGCACATGTAGAGCTGTGTTTGTTTTCAGAGAATTGTGATTTCTCTGTTCAACTCCTAACAGTTATATTTGTTATGCAATGTAATGTGAACTACTATACTGTATTCTTAAAAGAGGGCAAAATGCTGCTGATATTTGTTGTTGCTGCTGTTTGTAAACTGGCTATCTTCCTCTTGCTCCCTCCCCCACCCCCGCCAGTGGATCTTGGGCTTACAGCACTCGCCGGAGTTGTTGGTGGTCTTCTCTTGGTATTGTACTGGTGGCGATTTGGCATTGTGTACCTCTGTATGTTGGTTATAGGACTAGTGCTGGGCTTCCTTGTTGCAGCAACCGTGTTCTTCACTCCCTTGGGTAAGCCACACAGTATTGCTTCCTGTGACCTTGCTTTCATCCCCCGGAAAACATTGAATATTTCATGAAGCTTAGTATTTAGATAACTCCTTTCCCAGTTTCTGACTTCCACTCCTAAGGCTGCCTTTGGAATGCATGACAGACAGTAATGAAACACGGACTTGACAAGTGGGCACACATGGGTTCTTTGCTGTGCTCATGGGCTCCCCTTGTCCTCTAGCATGTGGTGTTGAATAGAACCCTTCCAGGTTTGGTGAAACTTCAGATAAATTTTGCAAACTAGAGGAACAAGGGGGATGCAATGTCCCCATACCTGTTTTAATTTGTTGTGACGTTGGAATACAAACTACACTTCAGACTTGAAAGATGCTGCCAGTTTCCCATGAGTAAAACAGAGGTTTGCAAATAACCCCATGTATAAAGTTAGCATTTAAGCAGAACGTTCTGTAAAACTAAACTGTCCTTTAAGTGCAGCTGAACTTCTGTAAAATAACTGGGCTGTGAATGTGGTCTAGAGGAATCTCTTGTAAGAAATTTCTCTTTCCAAGCATGCTTTTTAATTTTGGCTTTGCATAGACATATTGCCTTTGGTTCATGTTATGAATCCTTCCCCAGGTGACTACAAGGTTTTCCAGGATGATGCTGTGTTCTGGGTGACATTCTGTTGCCTTGCACTGATGGTTCCGGTTGTTTTTGTTGGCTGGCCCAGAGTTGTAAGTGGCATTTTTGTCTCAATGATTTTGCCTTAACTATTTGGGGGAGGTGGTAGCCAAACTAAAAACAGACTAAAATGGTCCCCCTTTTGGGATCCTACACAGGGTGGTAGCCAAACTAAAAGCAGACAAAGCCACATGCATCTTGCTAGCCCCATACTGGCCCAGGCGGGTATGGTTTCCCACATTATAGACACTAGCCAAGAGAGTATACAGAACCCTTCCTCCGGCAGACAACCTCCTTCACACAGGACAGATCTGTCACCCAGATGTACGGTCCCTTCACCTTACACCGTGGCTGATCCAGCAGTAGGGAGCTTAACTCAAAGGGTTCAAGAGGTCATGGTAGAATCTTGTAAACCTTCCACAAGAAACCCATACACTTCCAAATGGAAAAGATTTACTCTCTTGCCAGCAGGCAGGGAATTAACCCAAGAACTTGTGAGTTACTAAAGATATTTCAGTATCTTCTGACACTGAAGGATGACGGACTTACTTTGTCCTTGTGACGACCCCTTATCTGGGGAGGTCTGGTTTCCCTTTAAAATGTTCTTTATGTTTTGTTTTACTGTGTATATCCGGCTGCCACCAGGAAATTTAAGCCTTTCCAAACCTTTATACTATAATATTTCTATCACTGGGTAGGTAGGTCGGTTTTTAGGCTTTCGAGGTTCTAATGTGGTCCTGGGAAGTATTTCTTTCAGAACTGGTATCTTAAATAAAAGTAGATTTATTGATATAATTCATAAATAATATGGTAGAACACTGTAACTAGGAATGGGTAAATACTAAACAATTGCTTTGGGTATTTCACACACTTTTCTCTCCACTGTCAGGGATCTTGGCATGTAACTTTGTAACTTTAACTCAAGGTCATGTAAGTTCACTGTTTCTCTCCAGGACGTACAGCCTTTCCTAAACTTTGTCTTCAATTACTTTCATTTACATTTTACTATTCTCTCAGAACAACCTCAGCTGTTCTTAACTGCACACACACAGACTGCTTCTCTCACAGACTTCAGAACGAACTAACTTAACTGTCTTTATCAACTGTCAAACCTCTAACTGACACTCCTGAAGGACATACCCATTCATCCACTCAGAAATCCTTTCTAAAAACCCTCCCCCTCTCTGTCAATCACCAATCACACCACACTTGTCTCTTCAAGCACTCTAGTCCACCACACAGCCATGCAACCAAACTTTTTAAAGAGACACACACACATATAAAACAAGGAATCATTACAGTCCATTAAAATTCATTTGGCAGCCATTTTGGCATACCACAGGACAGAATCCTTGGTGTTCTTTATACCCGAATCAGGAAGGTTCCTTGCACAATATGTATCTACTTGTTGTACCCCCTACCACTCAATGGAGTTTGTCTTTGGTCTTAACAAGGTAACTGTGTAAACCCTTTGAACCTATGGCCAAGTCTGACTTGTCATTTCTGTCCTACAATATGGCCTTCTTGGTAGCTGTTACATTCGGCAGGAGGGTGGGCAAGAAATGTGCACTGAGTTGCAACCCTCCCTTTACTAAGTTCCATGTAGACAAGGTGGTGCTCAGACCCAGCATGGTCTGAGTGGTGTTGCAGTTCCATTTGAAATGACATTGACCTCCCAGTATTTTTCCCATCTCCGACATCCATATTGGAGCAAACGCTACACACCTTTGATCTGAGAAGGTCACTTCTTTGTTATGTAAAAAGAACAGAAGAGTTTAGGAAAGACAAGAATTTATTTGTTTTAAGGGGCATAAGGGTAAAGCTCCGTCCACTCAGTTGATATTATTTATACTTATTTATTCCTCTAATCTGTACCCCACCCTCCCCACCAAGGCAGGCTCAGGGCGGCTTACAGACAGTGTGTTAAAGCAGTTAAAACACCATATTTAAATAAAATCACAAACAATGCAGAATAAAACATATCATAAAGTGCTAGTATAATTCATAGTGGATGGTGGCGTTTGCAGCATCCATGTGATCAACTACCACTGTAGTCTGGGTTTTGTCAGGCTATTGATCATATTTTGAGTTGGTGTTGGTATTGGGGCCAGGGCCTGGTTGTTGGAAGGGCGGCACCCTAATCGAAGGCTTGGTGGAAGAGCTCCGTTTTACAGGCCCTGCAGAACTGTAAAAGGTCCCACAGGGCCCTGATGTCATCCGGGAGCTCAGTCCACCCGGCCGGGGTCGCCACAGAGAAGGCCCTGGCCCTCGTCACAGCTAGCCTGACTTCTTTTGGGCCTGGAAGGGCCAGATGATTTTGGGACCCTGATCTTAGTGCCCTCTGGGGAACATGTGGGGAAAGGCAGTCCTTTAGGTAGATAGGTCCCTGACCATAGGGCTTTAAAGGGAAGAACCAGCACCTTTAACTGAATTCGGTATGCTATAGGCAGCCAGTGCAGTTGCTTTTAGCGTAGGTTGGATGTGCTCCCGCATAGGGAGATACAACAACAGCCTGGCCGCCGCATTCTGCACCAGCTGCAGCTTCCAGATTTGGGACAAGGGCAGTCCCATTACAGTAGTCCAATCTTGAGGTGACCATTGCATGGATCACTGCTGCCAGGTGGGTAGTCTCTGCCATCAGGTATGCTTACGATGATGTGAAGGTGCCTTGCCCCATCACCCTGAAGGCTCACTCCACAAGGGCTCAAGCCTCGTCAGCAGCATTCCAATCTAGATTGGCACTAGATGATATCTGTAAAGCTGCCACTTGGTCAACTCCCTCTCTGTGTTAATCAAACATTACTCAATGGACATAGATTGGAGAAATTAGGCTGCTGTGGGGAAAGTGGTTTTGCAATCAATCTTCTGCTGATCAGCCCATACCCACCTCCTGGGTAAGTAAGCTTAAGAACATAAGAACATAAGAGATGCCAATGTTGGATCAGGCCAAAGGCCCATCCAGTCCAACACTCTGTATCCCACAGTGGCCAGAAATACCAGTGCCATCAGGAGGTCCACCAGTGGGGCCAGGACATTAGAAGCCCTCCCACTGTTGACCCCCCCAAGCACCAAGATGACAGAGCATCACTTGCCCCAGAGTCCCTATCTATACCTTGTGGCTAATAGCCACTGATGGACCTCTGCTCCATATGCTTATCTAATTCCCTTTTGAAGCCGTCCATGCTTGTAGCTGCCACCACTTCCTGTGGCAGTGAATTCCAAGTGTTAATCACTCTTTGGGTGAAGAAGTACTTCCTTTTATCCGTTCTAACCCGACCGCTCAGCAATTTCATGGAGTGCCCACGGGTTCTTGTATTGTGAGAAAGGGAGAAAAGTACCTCTTTCTCTACCTGCTCTTTCCCATGCATAATCTTATAAACCTCAATCATGTCACCCCTCAGTCGTCGTTTCTCCAAGCTAAAGAGCCCTAAGCGCCTTAACCGTTCCTCATAGGGAAAGTGTTCCAACCCTTTTATCATTCGAGTTGCTCTTTTCTGCACTTTTTCCAAAGCTATAATATCCTTTTTAAGGTGTGGTGACCAGAATTGCACACAGTATTCCAGATGAGGTCGCACCATTGATTTATATAGCGGCATTATGATATTGGCTGATCTGTTTACAATACCCTTCCTAATAATCCCCAGCATAGCATTGGCCTTCTTTATTGCAGTCACACACTGTCTCGACATTTTCAGTGAGTTATCTACTACAACTCCAAGATCTCTCTCTTGATCAGTCTCTGCCAGTTCAGACCCCATCAACGTGTATTTATATTTAGGATTTTTGGCTCCAATGTGCATCACCTTGCACTTGGCCACATTGAACCCCATTTGCCATGTTGACGCCCACTCGCCCAACTTTGACAGATCCCTTTGGAGTGCCTCACAATCCTCACTGGTTTTCACCACCCTGAACAACTTCGTATCATCCGCAAATTTAGCCACTTCACTGCTTACTCCCAACTCCAAATCATTAATGAACAAGTTAAAAAGCAGTGGACCAAGTACTGATCCCTGTGGTACCCCACTGCTTACACCCCTCCACTGGGAGAACTGCCCATTTATACTCACTCTCTGTTTTCTATTAATTAGCCAGTTTTTGATCCATAAAAGGACTTGTCCTTTTATCCCATGATTTTTGAGCTTGCTTAGGAGCCTTTGATGAGGAACTTTATCAAAAGCTTTCTGGAAGTCAAGGTAAACAATATCTATTGGATCCCCCTTGTCCACATGTTTGTTCACCCCCTCAAAGAACATTAACAGGTTAGTGAGACAAGATCTTCCCTTACAGAACCCATGTTGAGTCTGCCTCAATAGGTTTTGTTCATCTATGTGCCTACTAATTCTTTCCTTAATAATGGTTTCCACCAATTTACCCGGTATCGACGTCAGACTGACTGGCCTGTAATTTCCCGGATCTCCTCTGGAACCCTTTTTAAAGATGGGAGTGACATTAGCTACCTTCCAGTCCTCAGGAATGGAGGCTGATTTTAAGGAGAGATTACATATTTTTGTCAGGAGATCCACAAGTTCACAATTGAGTTCTTTCAGAACTCTTGGATGTATGCCATCTGGGCCTGGTGATTTATCAGTTTTTAAGTTGTTTATCAGTTTTAGGACCTCCTCTCTCGTCACCTCAATCTGACTCAGGTCTTTCAACACCCCTCCCGAACTCAGCGGCTCTGGAGTGGGCAAGCACCTCTCATCTTCCACAGTGAAGACGGAGGCAAAAAATGCATTTAGCTTCTCAGCCATTTCCCTATCATCCTTCAGTACTCCTTTTACCCCTTGGTCATCCAAGGGCCCCACTGCCTCCCTGGCTGGTTTCCTGTTTCTAATGTATTTGAAGAAAGTTTTATTGTTGGTCTTTACATTTTTTGCTATATGCTCCTCATATTCCCTTTTTGCATGCCTGACCACAGACTTGCATTTTATTTGCCATAGCCTGTGTTCTGTTTTATCAGCCTCACTGTGACTAGCTTTCCACCGCTTAAAGGAATCCTTTTTACCTTTTACAGCTTCCATTACTTTGTTTGTTAACCATGTAGGCTTTTTCTTATACCTGTTTGTGCCTTTCCTAACCTGCGGAATATATTTTATTTGAGCTTCTAGAATTGTAGTTTTAAACAGTTTCCAAGCTTCCCCAATGGTTTTGACCCTTTCTACTTTTCCCTTCAGTTTCCTCCCCACATGTCCCCTCATATCAGAAAAATTACCCCTTTTAAAGTTAAAAGTGGTTGTGTGAGTCTTTTTGGCCAATTCCCTATTTGTACAAATGTTGAACTCAACAACATTATGATCACTGTTCCCAAGCGGTGCAATCACTTTTACATCTCTCACCAGGTCTTGAGTGTTACTTAGGACCAAATCAAGGATCGCCTCTCCCCTGGTAGGTTCCATGACCATCTGCTCCATAGCACAGTCATTTAGAGTGTCTAGAAACTCAATCTCTTTCTCTCGACTAGAACACATATTGACCCAATCAATGTGTGGGTAGTTAAAATCACCTATTACGACACAGTGTTTTTGTCTAGCTGCTATCTTTAATTCATTCATCATTTTATAATCCTCCTCTATCTTTTGATCCGGTGGGCGATAACAAACTCCCAGTGTTAAGTTTCCTTTTGGCCCCCCTATTTCAACCCACAGAACTTCAAGAAGCGAATCCAATTCTCTTAGCCTCTCGATCTTTCTGGACTTTATACCCTCTCTGACATACAGAGCCACCCCACCTCCAACCCTTCCCCCCCTATCCTTCCGATATAATATATAACCGGGAATCACCGTATCCCACTGATTTTCCTCATCCCACCAAGTTTCTGAAATACCCACAATGTCTATTTTTCCCTCTGACACCAAGCACTCCAACTCCCCGATTTTACCTCGGACACTTCGAGCATTTGTATAGAAACAGCTGTAATTTCCCATACTGGTTAAGCCTGCCACCTTCCTCTTGCAATCTCGAGACCTTGTCAGGCAGTCCATGTCACTAGCCATGGTCTCAGTGGACAATTTCAATCCACCTCCCTGTAGAAAAGCAACAGGTACCCCCTCATCTCTCTGAGATGAGCCAACCCGAACCAGAGACTTTTCATCTCCTGTCGGCTTTCCCCCAATATTCAGTTTAAAAACTGCTCTGCCACCTTTTTGATTTTAAGCGCCAGCAGCCTGGTTCCTTCTCGGGACAAGTGGAGACCGTCTCGCCTGTACAGCTCCCTCTTGTTCCAAAAAGAATCCCAGTGCCTAACAAACCTGAACCCTTCCCCTCTACACCATCGTCTCATCCACGCATTGAGACTCCTGATCTGTGCCTGTCTCTCCGGCCCTGCGCGTGGAACAGGTAGCACTTCTGAGAAGGCTACCTTGGAGGTCCTGGCCTTGAGTTTCCTGCCCAGCAGCCTAAATTTCTCCTCCAGGACCTCACGACTGCATTTCCCCACATCGTTGGTGCCGACATGCACCACGACCACTGGCTCCTCCCCAGCACTATCTACCAGCCTATCTAAAACACGCGTAATGTCCGCTACCTTTGCACCAGGCAGGCAAGTCACCATACGGTCAGTACGCGGGTTCGCCACCCAGCTGTCTACCTGCCTAAGGATCGAATCACCCACTACCAAGAGCCCCCCTCCCACCCTGCCCAGGGATGGTTCCTTGGTGCAAAAGGATAACCGCTCACCAGCTGGGGAAGAGGTCCCTTCTGAGGGCACATTCCCCTTATCCTCAGCACGGTGCCCTGTTTCCCCTAGACCCTCATGCTCCCTGACAGCAGCGGGGCTGCCAGATCCAGAGTGGGACGTAGCTAACAAGTCCCCGAGAGTCTTTTCTGTGCGCCTAGCTGACTGTCTCTGCTTCTCCAGGTCAGCCACCTTGGCCTCAAGGGAGCACACACGTTCCCTGAGAACCAGGAGCTCCTTGCACCGAGCACACACCCAAGACTTCTGCCCAGTGGGCAGATAGTCATACATGTGACACTCTGTGCAAAACACTGGATAGCCCCCAACCCCCTGCTGGCATTCTGGCTTCATAATTCTTTTAAAATAAGTAAATGTAATCCCCCTTTTAAATCCCTTTGTATTTATGTGTTTTTTTCTTGTCAAAGTCAAATTACTTTATGGGGAAAACAAGGAGCCTAGGGTTTTCACTTTCTGCCTCTTCTTGGGCGTCTCACAGAGCCCCTAGTCCAAGAGTCCCTGGGCTAAGAGCCACGGGCAAAGAGCCCTTTAGCTCGCCCTTCGGCTCGTGCCAGAGGCTCGTGCCTCTGTCAAGGAGCTTTCTTAAATACTCACCCTTCTGTCTCCTGCTCCTGTTCCTGCTCAGAGCTCAGCTGGGTCTCCTCTGCCTCTGGCCAGGTGTTTCCTTAAATAGAGGCCTCCCCCAGCAGAGTGCTGGCAGCAGCTATTCAAATGCACCCAGGCACTCAATCACATGCAAAACAATGCCCCTTCCTTTTCCTCTCAATTGCAGTCAATCACAGTCAAACAATGCCCTTTCCTCTCTCAAGCAGCCAGGAATCTGCAAAAACTCCAAGCGCTTCCACACACTCCCAGACCAGTTCTCCCACCAAAATCCTCAGCTGGATCCTCTCCGCTGAAAGCAAATAAAAAACCACTCACCCCTCTGTCTCCTGCTCCTGCTCCTGCTCAGAGCTCAGCTGGGTCTCCTCTGCCTCTGGCCAGGTGTTTCCTTAAATAGAGGCCTCCCCCAGCAGAGTGCTGGCAGCAGCCCTCTGTCTCCTGCTCCTGCTCCTGCTCAGAGCTCAGCTGGGTCTCAGCTTGCTAATCTCCCATGTGGGACTGCACAGAAACTATGATGATGAAAACAGGGTTGCACTTACCTGTAACCATTGTTCATCAAGTAGTCTTCTGTGCAGAGATACTTCTCAAATGACCATAGCTCCTCATGGTGGTGAAGGGCACTCAGGGCAGAGTGCTCTCCCTGCCTCCATCACATGACTCTTGAGGGAAGCCTCTAGGTGGAGGGGAGGGGGACCACTCCTAAGATCCGAAATATTATTTAAGGCTTGGAAGCTCCTCTCCGTGGCTGGCCTGCAATCATGCAGTCTCCATGAACAATGGTTACAGGTAAGTGCAAACCTGTTTTTCAGTAGCCACAACCTGGCTGAGAAGTGCATTAAACATCAGGCACATGTCATGAATGGTTTGGAAGGTAAACTCCCATTATCTGATTTTTCTTTACAGCTGAACATCTTGGCATGTGGCATCATTGGATCTTACACCGTAGTCTTGGCTGCTGCTTGCTACTTGTATACCAGCCTCTCTTACATTGGCATAAACCTGCTCCGGCGGATTCTCAATTATGACTTCAAAAGAGCTTACTCTAGTGTGCCCTTTCAGCCTAATGGTGAGTATGTCTTGAGGTTACCTTGTGAGAAGAGCATTCTTTCCAGTCTTTACTTGGTGCTTCTGAATGCTTTGGAAGAAAGAGCTTTGCTACATGATTGATGGAATTTCATGGCTCAGCTCTGGCTGAACTGTGCCTCTTCAGACTGCCTTCAAAGGGTCACATGTTTTGAATGCCCCCATTACTTTAAAAACTCAGTGCTCTTAAAAGAACTGGCATTTGAGAGGTAGTTACAGCAGAGAAGAGGATTCTGGCCTGCTATCATTGGTCTTTTACATGGTTGTAACGTTCAGATTTGCTCTCCTACCTACTCTCCAGAAAGAGCTGCATATTGTGACTTGGCTATCCATGCAGCTTGACTGTAAGTGGATTCTCACCTGTAACAAATGAGGAAGAATAGTATGGTGGTAATGTTGCACAGCAGTGAAGCTCTCTGGGGCAGTGTGCTTCAGGGTAAAACCAGAGTTTGAATGTGAAGCTGGCAGCACTACAGGAAGGAGCTACTAGAGGAAGCCCTGAGTAATTCTCTCTTGCTCTATGCTGCTGTGTTGCAAAGGTTAGGTTACAAAGGCGTAAGACACTGTACAGCTGCTGCCAGCTGGAAAAATCCCAAGATGACATGCACCGGTCGTCTGACTTGCCGTAAGGCTGCTTCATATGCCTATACTAGAGATTTGGGAGAATGCCCACTGATGGAATGTTGCTTCTATTCAGATCCTCTTAGCTCCATTAGTACATTAACCTTTCAGTAACCTTGGATGCTCAAGCTGTTTTCTTGACTGGGAGTGGGGGACTTGCCCAGAAAGTTTGAAAGCCTCTGGGGAGGAATATGTAGCTTCATGTACTCCAGAGACCTTACCTTAGACATATCGGAGGGGAGGACTTCGCTTTATGACTGCAGTTGCAAATAAACCCCGTTCAGAGCGGCCTTGGAAGAATGAATGATATTTCTTGCTTCCTTCTGTGACCAAAGTAGAAGGGGAGATGCACATGGTCTCCACTAGGGAAAGATGTTGCCCCTTCTGGGATGATCTAGAGATTGCATGGGAAGGGAAGCAAGACTTTCATATCCTTTTTCCTCTTGCTTATGACATCAGAATGGATTCTGTTGATGTATGAGAAATATTAGATACCAGCCTGATACCCGTGCTTTGCTATGGTATTTAACTTCCGTAAATCCAGTTATAATACTGATGATGTAAAGTTTGAAATGTAACATTTGTTGTAGGAATTCTAATGGAGAAGATTGTAGTGTAAAAAATGAAGTGAGACATACCTACTTTTTTTTCTCTACTGAAGGACCTCTCTTTAGACTGCTGGGGCGGGCTCCCTCATGGCTTTAAGCACCCTGCAACCACTGCTGCACCTGACAGACAACCACCTGTTAGGTGTAGGAGGTGGGGGGAGTGTGTTGGAAGCCATCAGAGAGGCTGGGCCAGCAGCATCGCTAAGGTGATCCTGCTGGGGTGGCGTCCCTGATGGATTAAAGTACCCTGGTCCTGCTCCTACACCTGACAGACACCCGCCTGTCTGGTGTTGGGGGGGATCATGTTTAAAGGCATCTGGGAGGTTGGGCCAGCAGCAGGGCTAAGGTAGTCCTGCTGAGCAAACCTCCACGGTGGCTGTAAGCATCCCACCTCCTCTCCTAGGAGGGGGAGTATTAGAAGCTACTGTGGAGGCAGGGCTGGCAGGATCACTAAGGCATTACTGCTGGGGCGGTAACTCCCTCGTGACTTTAAGTACCCTGCAACTGCTGCTGTACTTGACAGACAACTGCCTGTCAGGTGTAGGAGGGGGGAGCATGTTTGAAGCCATAGGGAGGCTGGGCCAGCTGCTTTGCTTCACCTCACAGGCAGTTGGGCACTCCTGATTTCCTCTACTGTCATTAGCTCTCTGTAGTCCCCTGTAACTGTTTGTTTTTTTTTAACCTCAGAACACTGAGCTCTGCAGGTGACCAATCAGAGAGTGAGGGGTGCAAGGAGGCAGCAGCCTGGCAGCTGCATTGGAATCAATGGGGGGGAGCACATTTTACCCCTTAGGGGTCGAATTTCTAAAAATCCCTTCTTAGTGAGCATCTACGTCACTGTAGGAGTGCTCTCCCTGAATTTCATGTTTCTACATCCAGCGGTTTGGCCTGGGCACTGATTTTACGGTGAGGGGACTTTCTTTTATATATATAGATGGAGATGGATGGGCAGTAGGGGACAAGTTGACCTCAGACTCCCTAGGGAAAATGAGTTGAGACAAGCAAATGGAAGCATTGGGGTAGGGGACACTCCATTGAACCAGTTCTTCATCTTGCAGACTTCATCCTTTTGGCAGTCTGGGCCATGCTGGCAATTGGTGGAATAACTATGCAGCTACGCCGTGAGAGATCTGAGGCGCCTTTCCCGCCGCACCCTTATCAGCTATGGAGGCGGGAGAGAGATCGCAGAATAACAAACATCCTGGATCCAAGTCATCACGTCCCTCCCCTGAGAGAGAGGATCTTTAGCAAGCTCTCCCAGATTAAGGATTTGTTCCACAAAGAGCAGCTGGCAGGGGAAAGAACACCGCTGCTTCTGTAGCCTGGTCGACCATTGGAAAGAGACCGCGAAAATGTGGATGAAGATTTTCAGGAGGCATCCAGTGGCACTGAAATCGTGGTTTTGCCTAGCTCGGTGAAGCTAAAATGGGCCAGATAAAGACCAACACTTCTACAGTCTGAGAAGTCCTGCATTCTGTGCAGTAGCATGCAGGCATTTAACTGTGGCTAGCAAGGATCAAGTACACATATGTGTAACCTGTGGAGGAGTGTGTGCATGTGGAGGGGGGCATTGGATGGGGAAAGAATTCAGTGGTGAAGTGTGCAACTTTAAAATTTCAAATCTCTGAGAGATGGTTACTTCAAGCACATGCTCAGTTAATTCTTCCCTTTCCTTTGAACACTGTACGGAATGCCATCCTTGAGGATGGTTTGAGTTCTAAAAGTGAAAAGGTAACCAAACATTGATGATGTTGGCACTGTTACAGCTATTCAGTATGGGTACAAAACCTGCATCATTCCTCCTGGCTGATGACCTCTGTCAAGCTTTTACTTGTATTCACTTCCTGTGTGTGGAAGATGAGCAGTTCTGATTGTAAAATTTTGGAAGGGGAGACACTTCATTCTCTAAGCAGAGTGTTAATTGGGTCTTGCCAGGTATGATAGACTAAGTTGGCAGCTGCAAAGGCTGAGAAAAATAGTTGTGAGCTCTGAAGTGAAAGTCCTTTCTTGGGAAGGAAAACTTTTGGAATCCAGAAATGGATAGATTTGGCAGCTGTTCTTGTGGATATTTTAACTGCAGTTCTAAGTTGCTTGAGAGTACTATTCTTGGCCACAATATTAATTGTCACTTTGTTTCTTCTGCTTTTATATTTGAAAAGATTAAATGTATTTGCAGGCATCCAGGGTACTTTTGTTCAGAGGCCATAATGGATACCTTGCAAAGGAGACAGACTGCCCTTGGCCAGGATATTGCTGCCAGTCTCAGACACGGAGGAGCCTTCCCTAAGTGTCCAAATGTGTCCTTCTGACTTGCATTAAGGTGAGCAGAAAGCAGAAGCTGGCTTTGTCTGAATGTGGCAGATTGTACACACTTGCTGCGAACTTGAGGGAGTAGTGGAGGCTGACTTAACAGCTGCCTGTGAGACCAGTATGCAAAGGCAGGTGTGGTGGGTAGGATAGAAAGGGAGGCCATCCCCAATATAAAGCCACCTAGGTTAGGACATTGCTTGTCACTCAAAGCAATCCTCAGATTTAAACCACGTTCTTGGAACCTGTGTGGTTGTGGGAGAGGAAGCTTCTTAATATGGGAATTTGCAATGCCTCCCCATTTATGCGGACTGGAGGGTGGGGTGCCTTCAGCAAGCAGAATTGAAATTTCAGGAAGTTCCTTTTCTGTGTTTCAGTAGTAGATGCTGTGCCTTTCAAATCTATCAACTCTTCAACAAGTGCAGGAGAATCATTCCCTGTAGTATGCACCACTCTGTTTGTAATATACATCCCAGACAAGAAGTACTAGCAACACTCCCCTCTTTCTCCCTTTTTTGGTCAAATACAAGCCTTCCTCATTGAGTTCACCATGGAGGCTGTGTGTCCCTGTTGATACTTTCTTGGACTGGTGACTTTGTTGCTTTATATTTGAAGCAGTAGAAAAGAGCATGAGTCCAGTAGCACCTTAAATAAGACTAACAAAATTTGTGGTAGGGTATGACCTTCGTATGTCACTGCTCACTTCTTCAGATCCCTGTTATCTGAAGAAGTGAGCAGTAACTCATGAAAGCTCATCCCCTACCACAAATTTTGTTAGTCTTTAAGGTGCTCCTGGACCCGTGCTCTTTCTACTGCTACAGACTAACACGGCTACCCATCTCGATTTATATTTGACAGATGTGGAGGACGCAGAGGGCTTGTTGACACAACTGCACAGACATCTCTCTTGAGACAAGAGAGCGTCTGTGACATGCTCAATTTGCCTTTCAGATTTAGGATTGGCAGGAAGAGCTCTGGGAGATGTACTGACCCAGGAAACAGCAGGAGATGAGGCAGCCAATTACACCTGCCTGTGACATGCCGATCCTCTTTAGTCCACACCCCGGAAGCTCTAGTGGGATGCCAGTATTCTTGCTGGATAGGGAAGGCAGATGCTGCTACTGCCTCTTTTCATGTTATAGTGCAGGTCTGGGGGTTGCATCGTGCCAACTCTACGGCCTCAAATGAAGAAACAAATCTGTGTTCTCCAACTTTCTGAATCTCCAAGGCAGTGTCAGGTGGATCAAAGTAGGTGACCTCAAAACTATTTTAAATTCAGAAAAACTAGATTATCAGGCACTGAATAAATGTGATCATAGAAGATGGGGGGATTCCGTAGTTCTTAGCAACTATTTGGAGATCAAGGCCTTCATTTTGTAAAGTGAAAGAAGTAGATGAAAGACTGCTGGTGCTTGCTGTCTGGCCATTTCTTAGTACCGAGAAACTGCCATATCAGGTCAGAGCTGCAATTACTTTTGAGGGGATTCCAGCTGGCATGATCACTATGCAAAAAAGAAAAAAATAACCAACTTTCTATCTTTTTATAATAAATGTGCTTGATATTTAAAACTGTTTTTGTGAGATGCATGGGATGGGGGCCTGGTCAGTGTTCATCCTGCCTTCCTCCTCCTTGAAGGTAGTAGTCTGTCATTCTGGTTGTCCCCAGTGAAATGCAAAGCATGGCATAGAAGTCTAGATTGCAAAGAAAGAGAGCACTGAATTCTGGTAAAGAATGCAACAACAGCAGCCGTACATAAGAGCGAAAGTAGACAATTGGCTGCCTTTTCCCTTTTTGAAACAGGCAGGGTCCTTCTGCTGAGTGGCACTCAGGAGAGAGGGGATCAGGACCTCTTGTTGGTCTGGAGATCAAGCTGATTACATTTTGCATTTACATTGTAGTTTCTGATGAAGGGAGTTTTGACTCTCAAAAGCTCATACCCTGATTCTCAAAAGCTCCACACCCTGATTCTCAAAAGCTCCACACCCTGATTCCCAAAAGCTCCACACCCTGATTCCCAAAAGCTCCACACCCTGATTCTCAAAAGCTCCACACACTGATTCGCAAAAGCTCCACACCCTGATTCTCAAAAGCTCCACACCCTGATTCTCAAAAGCTCCATACCGTGAAAATCTTATTGATCTCTAAGGTGCTCCTGGACTCAAATCTTGTTATTCTACTGCAGGCCAACATTGCTACCTTCTGAAACTACATTTTGCATCGTACGTCTACATCTTGACTTTAACTGGCCCTTCTTTGTAAACACTCCTCCCACCTTCTCACCTGGATATAAGGGCTCATAGAATGAAGAAGATCCATTTGTATCTGACAAAGTGATGGTTCACGCACAAAAATGTCTACTCTGGAAAATGTTGGCCTCTGTGATGCTACTGAACTCTATTTTTGTTCTACTGCTACAGAAATAGGAATTCTAGAAACCAGTTAATGCCAAGCATTCCTTCAAGCCAGTAGAAGAGATTCCTCTTGCCTTTTTGGTGCCCCTTCAAAATCTCGTATGTTAGCCTAGGTTTGCCTAGTAGTTGGGTTCACCCTGTTTATGCAAATGTGCTGAGCAAAATATACTGTTTCTCTGGAAAACCAAACTAGTTTTATTCAAAGAGAAGCTTGAGGCAGTGTGTGTGTGGGGGGTTTTGACAGAAAAGAGATTGGTAAGAAAGCAAAGCATCTAAAGAAATCAAACCTCATGCAGTGTATCTTGACCAGTGTTCCCTCTAAGCTGAGTTAGTGTGAGCTAGCTCACAGTTTTTTAGCCTCCAGTTCACACACTTTTGTCTTAGCTCAGAAAGGATGGCTCCAGAGCAAACTAATTTCTGCAGTAGCCAAATTGCTTGCGCACAACTTTAATGCCAGTAGCTCACAAAGTAGAAGTTTTGCTCACAAGACTCCACAGCTTAGAGGGAGCATTGGTCTTGACAGTCCCCAACCACTGCACTTACTAACTCAGGTGAATTCCAAAGTCTACTGAATCAGAGCTTCTCTTCCTCATCCTGTGTGTGCATTGCCTTGTAGAGACAACTCTGCTCTTCTGCCTGCTCCATGGAAAATGTACACGGGCTTTTCCATGTTTTTGGGATTTGAAAGGAATTGGCAACTACCCTGTTTCCCCGAAAATAAGACCTACCCCCAAAATAAGCCCTAGCAGGATTTCTATGCATTTTTGGTATAAGCCCTAGTGTGTCTTCTTGAGAAAAAATAAATATAAGACAGTGTCTTATTTTCGGGGAAACACGGTATGACAGAGATTAGGGTATCATTTTGATGAGCAGTTGCCAATCCTGTTTCTAGGAGAAATAGCCATGGTCTGTGATTGTTTTGGGGAAGGTGTGTGTGTGTGTGTATCTCACAGACAAATAACTTTAGAGTCCATTACTTGCATGTTTGGGTCTGGGTGTCCAGTGACAGGCAGAATGGGTTGTGTATCCCTCAGAAGGGGAAGGAAATATGCAAAACAAAGAAGGGAAACTTACTGATAGATGCCATGAACTCATTGTGGTGGTGTGCCAAGATGATGGATTAGAAGACTTCCATCCAGAAGTGTGTGTTCCTCAAACAGTTTAGCCACTTCAGGTCTAGGATGGTTAGCATATCCTATTTTTGTTGTTGCTCCAAAATGAACCAAAAAAAGACACTGGTTCAAAGGTGGTCCTCTGGAAGACTTGTGATGCTCCCTACCTGGAGTAGGCATCGAATAACACAGAGAACAAGATGGAGTTTCGAGGGGCAGTGAACTCCTGGTGAGTGGATGAATGGGTGTTACCTAAAGTGGCCTTGTATTCCAGTCCATACTCCTGAAGCACTCATCTGATTTCTTGGCCGTAGTGGCCAAGTTTGTTGATAGTGCCAAATTATTCAGGATGAAGAGAAACAATGCAGGTTCTAAGGATCTGGTATTCAGTGGTGTAAAGTGATGCACATTGTGGTAAAAAGTTATAACTTTAAATATATGCTGATGGGGTCTGGTTGTGAATGACCAAGAAATAAATGTTGGGTTTGTAGTGAAATATTTAGTTGAAGATGTTGACCCTGTGTAGATTAATGGAAATACCAAGTTTATGCTAGGGATTGCTAGGAAAGGGATTCAAAACTAAATGACTAGAATTATGATGCCCCTGTATATTATGTGGCCAAATTTGGAATACTGTGTACTGAAAAAGGGTACTTGAGCACCAGAAAAAGACAACCAAAGTTGGAGCACCTACTCTATGAAGATTAAAGCACTGGGGGCTTTTTAGGTGAGAGAAAAACTATCTAGGGAAAGGGGATGTGGTAGAGGTTTATAAAACTATATACACGTTTGTGAGGGAAAGGGGGAGATCTGAGATCAATAACAGAGGTTATTGATGTGGAATAGATCCAGTACAGACAAAAGGAAATATTTCTTCAACTCATTAATTAAGTTGTGGGATTCACTGCCTTGAATGGTGCAGATCAGTGTTCCCTCTAAGCTGAGTTAGTGTGAGCTAGCTCACAGTTTTTAAGCCTCCGGCTCACACCTTTTTGTCTTCGCTCAGGAAGGATGGCTCCAGGGCAAACTAATTTATGCAGCAGCCAAATAGCTCGCTCACAACTTTGATGCCAGTAGCCCACAAAGCAGAATTTTTGCTCACGAGACTCCACAGCTTAGAGGGAGCATTGGTGCAGATAGCCACTAGTTGTCTTTAAGTGTGGATCAGACAAATGCATGAGAATAGTTCCATCAATTACTATTAACCATGATGACTGATTGAAATCTCCAGATTTATCCTGTAAGCCGCCCTGAGCCTGCCTTGGTGGGGAGGGCAGGATACAAATAGAACAAATAAATAAATGTCAACTTGGAAGGCCCAATCCTACTAAATCTGCTAGTTCAATCTCTAAACCAGGGATGTCGAACTCATTTGTTATGAGGGCCGGATCTGACATAAATGAGATCTTGTTGGGCCAGGCCATGTATGTGATAAGATGTAATGCCAGGTAGCAGAGATATAAACTTTATAAAGGACACAAAGGCGTTTTTTTACTTAAAACATGCTTAAAACATTAGCACTCTTGCAATATTTTGTTTATATTTAACAGTGTTTGATAACTGACACCTCTTGCTCTGAATTATTGCATCAAAATGTCTGTGCTGTTGCAATCTTGAGTATGCTGTTCAAGTGTGTATCTGTGTACTGCAAACCTACTTTTGATTTATTGATGTTCAGTACAGAAATCTCATGCTCAGAGTTCTGAACCTAGGGCCCAGGGGAAAACATGAAATGGCTATGCATTGCGAGCTTTTGTACATAAATTGCTTCATGTGCTGGTCAAGAACACAAGAAGGTACTATGACACAGATTGAGGGCTATGTGTTTGTCTACAGAACTATAGTCTTCCTCAGTGGTCAGTATGAGCCTACTATCTAGTAGGAAGAATTTAGTTCAAAATCCCCAAAGGAAATGTGCTGGGTGAACTTGGTCTGAACACACACTCTCAGCCTAATCCACCTCACTGGCTTGTTGTTATTCCTCCTCTAAATAATTCACATTGCTTTCCTACTGAACAAGATTGGATCATGAGGGCATGAATACAGTGAGAAGGGGGAGGGAACCCAGTTGCACCCAGGAGAGCCACAGCATAACAAGCCCAACAAAACACACACACAGTAGCAAGGCACACAAAAGCTCATACCGTGGACAAAACTTTGTTGGTCTTTAAGGTGCTTTGTATTTCTCCCATGCAATTGAGGCAGCCAGGTAAAGCAAACTTTCCCTCCTTTCGTTCGGAGAGGAGCCTCAGCCAATAGAAGGGAAGAAAGGCTTGCCTTTCTCTCCTGTGCGACTGAGGCAGCCTGGCCAGGAAGTAACCTCCCCCTGGAGGGAGAGGGGGGAGCCTTACCCAGTGCAGGGAACAGAAGCTTGCCTATCTATCTCTACTGAGTGTTTTGAGAGAGTCTGACAAAGCATGCTACGATGACGCAGCAGCAGCAGAACTGGAAGAAGAAGCAGGAGACAGCCAATTCCACTGTGGGCCTAATAGAAGTCCTCCAGGGGCCTGATCTGATCCCCGGACCGCATGTTTGACACCCCTGCTCTAAGCTGTCAGCTGGAGTCAAATAGGGTCTGGGTGGCGAGTGGATTCTTGTACAAGGAGAACCCATCACTTGGCAATCTCAGACCCAAAAAGTTCTGTGCCAGAAGGGAGAGATGAAAACCACCTCCGTAGTCTCTGACACTTTGTTCAGGCCTAAGCTGATCAGTGTGGTTGGAGCAAAAGTGTACAGCAGTCCACTGCGGCAACGACAAGTGTATGTGCCCTCACCCTCTGCCCTGGAATAATAGACACCATAGTACTGACTGTGTGTCCTAGTAAATACTTGTTCCTCGATAGGATTTGGAAAGCACACAGTGCTAGTCTGATTGTCCCAAGTTCCAGCCAGTCCATTCTGTTCATATCTTTCAACGAGCTCCATCTGCGTTGGACAATCTGATCCTTGCAGTGTGTTCCCCGGCCCCTACTGCTGGTGACCATAACTGCCTATCAGTTAAGGAAGCTAGAGAAAACTGACTCCCCTTGTGAGATTTGGTCATGAAGACCACTAGTTTAGTGAATTCTTCGGGTGGGGCATGTCTTGATTTATTTGTGCTCCCTTTTTGTGTATGTGTCCTTCTGATAAGGGAGAAGAGTCCATTGTAAAGGCCTGACATGGAAGCAGGCCCAAAGAATCAGATCTGTGGACTACATCCTCAGTCCCAGTCCTGTCAACAGGTGCATGAGGTCCACCAACCTCTGTCATGTTTCTTTCACTCCTTTTAACAGTTTTTCCTGCTTCTTTGCAGGTAGAAACACTTTGGCCACCCTCGTCTGAATCTTGGCCCCTAAGTGTACTATGTCCTTGGAGGGTATAAGATGATGATGATGATATTATTAATTATTTTAACACATTGGACAGGTAGCTGTGTGCTTGAAGAGATTGCATAATGAACTTGGTATCCTATCTCACCTTCTCTGCCTCCTAGGCTCTGTGGAGGATATCATCCAGATAAGGATACAGGTGGATTCCTTGTTGTTGTAGGTAGGCTATTAGAACTATCAGGACCTTTGCAAACACCCTTGGAGATTATGTCAGCCCCAAGGGTAAGGCCTTATATTGGAAATGCTGGCTCTGAAAATCAAAAAGGGAAGCACTGTCTGGAAGGTGGAATATGCAGGTAAACATCTTGAAAGTCTAAGGACATCATGTGGTCATCCTGCTAAATACTGTGCATAATCCAGTGAAGTGATTTTAAATTGGAACTACTGCTTCTCTACCCATAGCTCAAGAAGGGCAGCTGTGTTTGTCTGTAGCCGTAGAAAAGGGCAAGAACCCAGTAGCACCTTAAAGACTAACAAAATATGTGGCAGGGTATGAGCTTTTGTGTGACACTGCTCACTTCTTCAGATGCCCATAGCTTCAGTTCTTTTTTAGAATTGTTCTCCAGAACCCAGCTCTTTTGGGGACTACAAATAGAATGGAATGCATCCCATGGAAATGCTGTTCTACTGCTCTTATGTGCATTGAATGTTGAATAGGTCACAACAGAAGAAAAGGTGTCCCTGTTCTGTCTAGGGAAGTGGGGAAGCACAAAAGTGAGGAAACTGCTGGAATTGACCCACAACCATATAGTCAGCTGGTTGGTCTTTGTTTTGTTGGTTCCTGTCCTGTTTGTTAGAAGGGAACTGTCTCTGTTGGAATCTGGACCTATAACCAAAGGTGCGGGAATGCCTAAAAGTCCTTTTGTTCCCTTTAAAAAAAAATGTTGATGAATGCAAAATAGAGGGTCCACCATCCAATGATTTAACCATAGGTTTGTTCTAACCATTATATTAGTGGCCTATGCTCTGGCACTGAACTGCATGACCTCTTGGGATGTATCTGCTGCACATTTTGCAGCCCTTTAATCTCTAGGATGGATCTCTTAAGGGTCAAGGGGTCAGTGTTGAAGGAGGTTAGCAGCCCAAACCATGATGGCCCTGGCAAAATTTGAGAGCATGGCAGGTGGCTCAGATTGTCCATCAAGCGATAACACAGTAATGTACAAGCGCTTGAAGAAAAAAACTGTGTAGACTACGCTAAGAATTCACCAGAAGGAACAATTTCAGTATACAAAATTACAGATACATATAGTTGTGTTACAGATATCCAACAGGTAAGTCATAGACTGACTTTCAACATGTAAAGACAATATACTGCCAATTCTGTCAGCAGGTAATCTACATCAAAGATTGTAGTAAGTAATAGTCAAGTGTGTATAACTTCCGGCAGGGCAGGGGCGAAGATTCCAGATTTCAAACTTCATTTTGGATAGTCCTCTTTAGTAAGCTGATAAAAATTGCATCAAACACATTCAACATGGATTTATTGGCATTCAGTACAGAATGCATTCCAGCAATCTAAGACTATGGAAATGTTCCTTTGTGATTATTGATTGGCTGCCCAAAAATGCTCTAAAGTAGATGATGGAAAGCTGTTCATTGAAACTTTCCTTGGACATCCACGTTGAATGTGTTTGATGCAATTTTATCAGCTTACTGAGGAAGAGTATCCGAAACGGTGTTTGAAATCCGGAATCTTCGTCCCTGCCCTGCTGGAAGTTATACACACTTGAATACTACTTATTACAATCTTTGATGTATAGATTACCTGCTGACAGAATTGAAAGTATATTGTCCTTACCTGTTGAAAGTCAGTCTATGACTTATCTGTTGGATATTTGTAACACAGTTATATGTATTTGTAATTTTGTATAGTGAAATTGTTCCTTTTGGTGAATTCTTAGCGTTGTCTACAGTTTTTTTCTTCAACCAGGTGGATCAGATTGTCAGAAAGGCTGCTTCAGGGGATTCCCTATGGCCATCTCAGTATTAATAATATTTTTATCCACTGAATTCTTACATGTGTTGGCCATAGCCTTATGCAAAACTGCTCCTGAATGTAAGACTACTACTGGAGCATCTAGCAGAGGGACATGAGGCCTTTCATATTGCCTGCTGGAAAGGTGAAAACTTTTTTTTAATGCCTGCAAAAAAGTACTGTTGCCTGGAACTGCCCATTCTGCCTTTGGTATGTAATCAAGGAATTCGGAGATGGACAATTTGAGGACCCTTCAGATGGTCTCTCAAACCCTCTAGTATCTAAATTAGATGAAGCCGATGATCTAGGATTTTTTGTGGTATCCAACTGGTAGTTAAGAAAAGTCAAAGATGTTCCGGCTGGAAAGGCCTAGGGGAATTTCCCTAGGAATGTCCTAGAAGAATTTTCTGACCATTCCCCTTCCTGTTTATCAGAGCTTGTTGCCATATATCTTATGGTTGAAAAGAGCTCTTTCACCCCTGAACCCAAGCCTGACATGACTGGTGAGGAAGAAGAACATCTCTAGCTCTCAAAAGCGCCAGATGTCACTGGTGCTAGTGTCCTTATCGGTGAGATCAGCCACAGCCACTACTTGGTCAGGTACTCCTAGTCATGGAAAGTCCAACATGATTCCTGGTAGCATACGCACAGGGTTGGGGGAGGCCCAGGCTGTATTAAATGCTTGGAGGGGGGAGCTGTTCTGCTGCACTGCCACCCTTGCTTGGATTTGCCCCTTGCTCACCTTGGAGGTCCTTATCCCACTGCACCTATGTATTGGGGGGGGGGGGTTGCCTGACCTTCAGCTCCAATCTTCTAGCTCCCTGTAAGCCCGGAAGCCTCCGAGTCTGTATAGGGTGGGCCACCTGCTGCAATTTCCTCATGGTTGCTGGACTCAGTAGAGCTCTGCTGGGTTTTTCCAGTGCAGTTGGGGGCTGGCTGCAGAAATGACCTGAAGACATAGGTCTGGCAGCACCAACAGAGACCCTCATTAGTCTCTGAAGCCTCAGGTGGGAGAGGCCTGCCACAGTGGCCTCCCTCTTCTTTCTAAGATTGGTAATGGGGTCCTTCCTCAAGGCCCTTCCATCTCCGCTGGGTGTTTTCAGCGCAGTTGAGAGCTGGCTGGGAAATGACTCGAAGCCTCAGGCCTGCCAGCACCGACAGGGGCATGTGCCAGTCCCATGCCTGAAGCCTCAGGTGGGAGAGGCCTGCCACAATGGTCTCCCACTGACTGCGGCTTCTGGCATTGTAGATGTATCTGCCATTGGCTAGTCTCAGTGCCTAGTTTGTCTTAATGGTCTCCTTTTTCAAGGCTGGCGATAGCTCCTTTCTTCAAGGCTTTTCTGTCTTCCATACCAGTAAGGCAAGAGTCTCTGAGAAAGCGGAGCTAGGTTCAGATATCCTGCTGGAGCGGCAGGGCTATTGAAACTGGAGGGCTAGCCTTGCTCTGAATCAATACAGTCTACACAAATTTGTATAGCCCTGCCTGAAGCGAGAGGAAAGCATGATCTAACCAGTTTGGATGACTTCCCCCACTGAAGGAGAACTGGGTTTGATTCCTCACTCCTCACATGAAGCCAGCTGGGTGACCTTGTGTCACTCACAATTCTCTGAGAGCTGTTCTCCCAACAGTAGCTCCCTCAGCCCCACCTACCTCACAGGGTGTCTGTTGTGGGGAGAGGAAGGTGATTGTAAGCCACTCTGAGTGAAGGGTGGGGTATAAATCCAACTCTTTCCTTTTCCCTAAGCCAATTAAAATACTGAAATGTAGAAATTTTTTATAAAACCTAAGTGTGGTAATTAAACCGCTAAGGTGCTTGTGATATATCTCTTCAAAGCAATTTCAGCAAAGACTATGAAGATGATGATGATTGTATGGCATTGTGTGTAGTATAGCCAGGAGATCCTAAGCTTGTCTGGCAATCAAAAGTTCTAGCTTTTTTAGCATTATGTACCACTAGGTGGCGAGCTACACTTGTTTTTAAGGCAAGAGATGTTTCAGAGGTAGTTTGCCATTGCCTGCCTCTGTTTCACAAGCCTGGTATTCTTTGAAGCTCACCTTTCCAAATGCTAGCCAAGGCCAGCCCTGCTTAGCTTCTGAGATCTGACAAGATTGGGCTACCTTGGGCTATCCAGGTCAGGACTATGATGTACTAGCCCACACAGTCAGCTTCTGTTCTGTGGAATCTGGCAAACTGGATTTGTTGCAGAAACTCACATTCTTGTCCAACAAATACTGAAAAAGATAAGTTTACTGTACGATGCATTCCCACACAAGTTCAAGCATATGCATTACAAAACTGAGACATGAAACACTGTCATGTCACACACAAGGAAAGCAACTTAAAATCTTAGTGTTTGGGCATGGACCAAAGACATTGATCTCTCAAACACCTAAAGATTTGAGCTAGACAGATACAATTCACAGTTATAAATTATTATTACTAAAGCATTTCTTTTAAAAAAAAAATTACAGTAAGTTAACAAATTCATCCACTACATAACCTTGGAATTCTCCACATTTACAAAACAACATACTGCATTTAGACAGTGCCTGTATCAAATGTAAGAGGATAGCAACTACTTTACAATCTACAGATAAAGAAAATAAGTCTTAGTGGTTGAACTCTTATTTACAAAAATACTTTACATTACAAAAGGGATAGGTATAGCTTCCAGAAATTCTATTCAGCTTGACAAGAGGGGAAATTTATATAAAATTTTTGTGCTTAAGCTAATATTTCTTTTCCATAGAATGTTTTTGGGAAGGTCAAAGGGTTAGACCCTACCAACGTTTCTAGTGGGGGAAGGGAAGAAGGGATGAGCACCCAATTCCTCTCCTCACTGCAGCCTCAGTGACTTTTTGTCCATCAGAATCCCATACTTTCCCAAGTTGCCCTCCTCTTGCACTCCTATACGAGTTGGGAAGACCCAACCCATGTTACACTTAATTTCAGTTCAAAGGAAGATAAAAGAATGAGTTAGCTACACATTTAGCAGTTTTGTTTTTTTTAAAAACTGTACCATTGTAAGTTTCTGTACTGAAATGAAATAATGCAAACATTTAGAATTGAAATGACGTATTTAAATTATTAGTAAATTATTCGTGCATATACTTTGGTGAAGGTGTTTGTATGAGCTGATATGAACTGTACCAGTTGTGAATGCAGGAGCAAGCTGAAGTAAGTCTCTGTCAAGCTGTAACTGAGAACTATTGCCATTTTCCTTATAAAAGTTCCGTTTGCATATAGGCTCTAGAGGGCAGACTTTATTCTACATTGTATAGCCTCAAGGATTTACAGGAATTCTCCTGGTTATTTTGGAGTGCTACAAAAAGTCTTCAGGTTTAGCTTTATATTCCTATAGTAAAGTATTTGAAACTGAAAGAGAACTTTCATCCAGGCTGTCTGACTTTCAACATGTAAAGACAATATACTGCCAATTCTGTCAGCATCTAAACCCACAATATGTTAAATTCCTTGTTTACAGGTAGGTTTGTGATTGGGTTTCCTCCTGCAAGCCTCCTGCTTATCATATAAAGTGAAACTGATCTTATTTCATGGACTTAAAACAGCTTTATGTAACCAAGAAGGTTGACAAAAGGGATAATAACAGAATAATTAATAATAGCTTACATATGATAAATTAACCTAGCTCTACTCCAATACAAGTAGTGAAAAACCCCATTAAAACCAAATGCCCTCCTCAGTGGTACAAATTGTTCATATACACACGTTTACAAATGATCTTATGTAATAACTCTTGGTTTTAAAATATAGACAGCAAACAGAACAATTTCCACAAGCAAAATTACATTGTGAGGTTTCCCCTAAAAAGGTAAAGGTTCCCTTGCTCGAAAGCCAGTCGAGTCCGACTCTAGGGTTGCGGTACCCATCTCTGTTTCAAAGCCGAAGAGCCAACGCTGTCCGAAGATGTTTCCGTGGTCATGTGGCCGGCATGACTAAACACCAAGGCGCACGGAACGCTGTTTATATAAATATTATATATATTTTAATATACACACACACACACACACTCCCCTGTATTAGATATTTGGACCATGAACCACCATTATTTTTGGTGGTCCCCATTAATGAAGGGGGAATTATCTAATTAATGAACTGGCTCTACTTGTGTGTAATATAGATTAACAATTTTGGAAATTACATTTAAGTTTTATAAATGGCTCATACAATAATTAATTTCTTCTCTCTCTCCCCCCCCCCCATTTCTTTTTTTATTCAGGTTTTAAAGTTTTGGTCAGAAATGTTATATTTTCTGTTTTGAATAATTTTGCTTTATGGTGTTTATTTTAACAATTTGTACCACTGAGGAAAGCCTTCTGGCTGAAATGCGTTTGGTTTTAACCATTTGTATTGTATTAAAAGTTTGGTTAAGTTATATATACCGTATTTTTCGGACCATAAGACGCACCTGACCATAAGACGCACCTAGTTTTTAGAAGAGGAAAACAGGGGAAAAAATATTCTGAACCCTGGGGCTGTCATTCCAGTTCCTGAACACTCCTGGCCCTGTCATTCCGGTTCCTGAACACTCCTGGCGCTGGACGGGCTCTTTTTTCCCACATTCGCTCTATAAGACGCACACACTTTCCAGCCACTTTTTTGGGGTGAAAAAGTGAGTCTTATGGTCCAAAAAATACGGTATATATAACTTATTACTTATTGTTATTCGGCCTTTTGTCAACCTTCTTGGTTACCTGTTTTTTCTGCATTGAAGTTTTTTCTTCACATTTCTGTTTTGGTTTTGCTTAAAACGGCTCATTCCAATTTCCAGTATAAGCAGCTGTGACCAATCTCTTGCTGAAAGGTTGTGTGTGAGGTGTACCAGAAACAAATAGAGCTGCCAAGAACCACCATGGCCCTACAGATAAGCTTCCCTGTCCCACTACAGAGACCCAAACCAAACAGTTTATGCAGACAATTCACATAGCGTGCATGGGTCCCTAAAGTGACCAGGGACCCTAGAATTTTACTCTCTGGTCTCTCCTTTGGTAGCCCTATATGCAGATTCCGTTAACTGCTGTTAGACTGATCTTTGCTCTTAAATGGCATAAAATCTCCCTAGCTCTGTACTGATGTACCTGTTAACACCAGTCACACCGATTTTCCTCACCACTAAGGAAGACTCTTCCTACAATTGCTGATTCTGCAAGTTTTGCGGTGCACACCTCTGATCTGGCAGTTGGCTATGCATAGTGTTGATTGTGAGACACTGTAGTTCCTATCTTCTGCTCTACAGAGCATTCAATGTTTGGCAAGTACTCTTCCGGAAACTTGTGCTCTTATTACACTTTCTACAGCAGGATGCCATATGTTCAATGCATTAGAAAATTTCTTTTTTAGAAAAAGAACATATTATTTTCAAAACTATTTCAGGGGAGAAAGAAGGAAAGACTAACACTGTCAGTTTATCAGCATTGCACAGCCAGCCACTACAGAGTGCTGTGCAAGCAACACCCATAGATACGATTTCCTTCAAGGATGCACGTCAACATGGTAAGTATGTTTGACTACACAGCTTTTATTCTGTATGCACATATGCTACAGGACCAGTATTTTTAACTTTCTAGGTATGTGTCTAGCCTGTGAAGTTGTTTGACTAGCTTCATAAAAAATACAGCCATCCTTAGCCCATTTCCTACTGATGTTGCATGTATCAACTAATATTGGACATTAATGAGTTTAAATAAGTCATTATAATGTACTGTACGTGGTATAAAAGTATCAAATTGTTATCCAGTTTAGGATGCATTAACTTGTAAATGCCTCATTGGAAACAGGTGCTTGACAAGTCAACCCTGATACTTTCAGTTGTTGTTATTGGCAGCAGTCATTCAGAGTCTCCACAGGATCTTCAACTCTTCCTCAGGCTCAAGTCACTGTTCGTTACTAATGCTGACAGAGAGGTACTTTCTGATGCATCGTCTTTCTTGAGATTCAGGAATGATTCTCTTGTTATCTGCAGGATTTCTCTCAGTCCTTTGTTTTCTTGCTGCAACCAATGAAATACTGCTTTAAGTAATCTGGCAAAAGGTGAAAGAATATTTGAACAGGTGGAAAAAGAAAACTGAGTATACTATTCTACGTAACTAAAGGAAATAATTTTGGGAAAGCTATAACTCCAGACACAGGCTCTCTCTGCAGAGTATATCTTAAACAGAGACATTTGTTGGTGCAAAAGTTCTTCCATAAAGACAAGAACCTTTATTTACTGTAAAGGAATAAAAAGTAGTCCGACAGTATATGAGCTGAGAGCAAGAACATGGGTTTCTCCGTCTTTGTTGAATGAAGATTCAACAAAGATAACAGCAATACTTGCCTTTACTCCCACAACAGACCATGGACAGCAAAATACACACCATCTCCCAAAGGACTAAGCATTAGCAACAGCAGCACAACTTGTGCCACTGCATCTAAAAGTAGTCCACACAACTGAAGTTTATTTTCATGTTGTATAGTGTTTGTTATACAACTAGCTTTCAGATCTAATGTAGTAATCAGATTTCTAAATTCATGATTTTAAAAAATTAATGCTTTAAAATTTCCTGTCAACTATGGTGCCTAATTTTTCATGCAAAAGGAACCCAAAAAGCATTCAGAATCTGTTTTAATGTCAGTTATACTTTTGCAATTTTAAAAAGTCATATTAGCTTGCACAGTTTCAATGTGATTCATTACTTACTTCTAGTTGAAAAATTCGTTCCTGCTCTTTGCAGCCCTGCTGCTCATCAATTTCAATGGCTTTTCGCATTACTGCTGCCATTTCTGTAATTTGATCCACATGAATTTGTAGCTCCTATGCCAAAAAATTAAGAATGCTTCTGTGACTTGCATACAGTTATGACAATAATCAATTGCAGTATAGGAAAACATAGTGTAACAGAAATCTACACAGCTTTCCTACATAATTTGGAAAACGTATGTGACATTGATTTCCTCCAATAACGTTGTTGCCCACAGCGAGATTAGAGACTTGACAATATCTTAGCTCCAATAACTTGTTGCTCTAGTGTTCACTGAGCTATTTTCAGAGGCTCATATCTGATCAACTTCTCCAGGAAAAAGGGGTAAGGTGGTCCAATACTAGAGAGTTGGATTCTACAAGCCATAAACAGAAGGTCCTTGTGGATGTTTCCTACTGTCTTTCTTCAGCAGCTTGTGTTGGAGAATGAGAGAACCTCATGAACAAAGATCACCCCTACCTTCTTCCTGCACCACCAGAAGAGGGAAGTGGAGGCCATATTGCTCAAATCTTTCTCCTTAGTGATGCTCCCCATACCTCTGTAGAATCTTTCCCATGAGGCTCCCCCCCCCAAAAAAACATCAGCTTTCCAGGAACTGCTTCGGCATGCTGGATTAGTGACAAGATACAGTTTGAGTGAAGCAGTCACAAAACTTTGCTCTTCCTCCCAGCACATAAGTAGTAACAGTTGTGTCCTGTTTTGGGAAGCCAAGCCAATCTCATCCAGCAGTCAATACAGAAAATACAAATTCAGTCTTAGGAAAATATTCACAGTGCTTTCACAAACGAGAGAAACAAATCTGTTAATTAGTTTCAGTAAACAACTGCTCAGGCTGAAAGCCTCTTGGGATATCAGTGCTCAAGGAAAAACAGCTCAGTTCTCTGGACCGAAAGGATGAAGTTCTGTTCTTATACATACTAACATGTTAATGACACACTTCAACTTAGTCCTGTCAAAAGTGCAACACAAGCCAACATACTGTAAAAATTCAAGCCTCTTCTTTTAACCATAGCTTTGCTGTCATAATGTAATTCAGCTCCCCCCTCCAACACTACACTGTATGCCTGAATGATGCACCTTTGAAATTTATCATCAGCACAATGTAAATGCATCTATTTTGAATTGCTATTGTTCACTAGCCTGTTTATTAATTTGTTTCACAGGTAGTTTTCCAATCAAAGAAAGCAGACATATTTTTGCTTTTGCTTTGGGGAGTTAGTCAACAGAATTATTTCAGTATCATCTCACCTGTTAATGAACAGATTCATAGTACATAATAGTAGTTTTACAGCAATTAATCGCTTAGATCAAAAACTTAACAAAATCAACTAAGTGCCCTTCTCCCAGATTAACCAGACAATAGCATTCTTCGAGATTTCGCTAATTACAGCACAAGTTTAAGTGTATTTTGCTTCAGAATGATTAATTTGTATACAAATTTGAATGACTGCTTAATCCTCCATAATTTATGGGTTAAATCTAAACTGGAATTGTATCCAAAGGTGGTATTCTGTACATAGAAGATCACATCTACATTGAATCCTGTTGACCAACTATTTAAGATATTTTTAATTGAGTGAAAGCACCACTAACTGGACTTTTAATTTAGACATATGGAATGATGTCAACTAAAATAATTAAATACGTCTGAAATAGAGGCTGATGAAAAGGAGTAAGAAAGAGACTTACTCCTCCCCCTTCCAATCATTACTACTTCCTTGCATATCAACCCTCCAATGCTACTGTGCAGAGTAGCAGCAGTGGGGATTTGGAAATGGTACTTAACCATGTAACATGTAGCTCTGGCCTCCAACACCAACTAAAATCGGAAAGAACACTGTAGTATCTGATATAAAGCATAAATCAGATAACTGAACAACACACTCTAGTGCAACAGGTTTATGGAATTTTTAAAGACTTACTACCTTGGAGTGCTGCTCCTTTAACTTCATTATAATACCTGGGTCATCTTTTTTGCTGGCCATGAGCAGTCTAAACATCTGCTCTCTGTATTTGCTCATTATTAGCTCCAATGCAGACTGATGTTCTTCAAGAGATGTGCGTAGTTCTGTAAAAATAAAAAGTAAATGAAAATATGTGCATAGTGAACAGTAAGCTCTGTCCCAATATAAGAGAAAGTTCTCCTTTAAGAACAGCAGCTACAAAAAAGTCATCCATTTAATTACAGTTACACAGAATGGAAAACTGGCATTCTTGAACATGTCAAATCAACCCAAATTTTGTCTACCACAATAAAAAGAATCAAGAATGCAGAAATGACTCCTTTATTTCAGATGCCACTTGGAAATATTCTACTGAAATTTAAAAACTGCATTTACCTTTACTTAGAAAAATAATTTCTTGGCAACTACAATAGACTACCCAATCAATTAATCACTCTCAGTTCTTAAACATTGTTATGGGGATACAAGTTCTACTGAATCTACCAAACTTACATCTGACTATGTACAAATCAAAAAGAACACTTTTATTAGCAAAACAGGAGGCCACTGGCACTATAAAGACTAGACTGTTTGGAATACTTAATACTAAGTTTCCAAAAGTTTAGGTTATGTTCTGTTGAACTTTTCTTATTTTTCAAAATCACACAAAATACAATCAAAACACAACATATATAAAGTTGAATACTTCCAACTACAGAAAGAGGCATTAAAGCAACTCCTAAAACACATAAGGAAAGACTTTTTTTTAACCTTTTATTCCAAAAACTCCCATATCTAAACACTCAGTAAATTTATCTGAACATTGCAATTATTTCTCTGCCCAACTGATAAGTTTGTTAAGGCTCCACTTGTGGAGGAACCATTCATCCTCTGAGGGAGGTTCTAACTTTTTTCATTTTGTTGCCATTGCTAATTAAGCAGCAGTAAGTAGTCTCAATAACAAAATGAATTACCACTTTCTAAAAGCCTTATATTTTTGAATATGACAAAATATGTTTAAAACCCCCCACAGACGAGTCACACTGTCAACACTGATCCTGTCTATTTCTATTAGTACTGGCTAATCTATGCCGAGTGAGATACCACTGAATAATTTTCTTTTAAACCCACAGAAATCAGTTTAGGTACCTTTATTTTCTTGTTGCAGTTCCCTGATCTGCCTGTTTTCCTGCTGGATACTCAAAACCAATGAAGAGCGAGGCCTGTGTCTTGCTACTTCATTCAGTTCTTGAATTTCTTCCTGGTACTACAATCAATTTTAAAACAAAGAAAAAGGTGTCCAGATGTCAGACCTTTGATATTAATTACTACACTGAACTCAGGACCACTGGCTGGGATAAAAAGAATAATGCAGCTAATTCTGCTCACTCAATGGGACTTCAGGCTTCTATTTCTCAAAGGACATTCCTTCCACATGACTGGAGATTTTCAAAAGCAGATGAATATGACTTGGGGTCTGCAGTTTTTTTTTTTAAGTTCAAAACTCCACTAGGCACATCCTAGCTGTTGGGGATACTTATGACCTCTCTTTGGATAAGTCAGCAGAGTCTAGAAGAGGGACCAATTTACAAACAGCCCCTGCTGCTCTGACAGCAAGGGTGGGTTCAGTAGCATCCCCAAAGTCTTTGCCTGGCCAGAATTAACTAAACAGAAAGTTAATCTTTTCTGTGACCTCAGTCTTATCTAGATTTTCATTTCAGCTTCTTCCCCCCACTCAATCAACTTGGCCATGGCATCCAGGCACTGGTCAGGCAAAACTCCAGTTGATCTCTCACTGGCATACTGTAGATGTTGAAGAGCATTTGCGATAACACAGAGCCTCAAGCAGCTCCTCAAAATAGGTCTCAGGAAGTGATTCAGCTTCCTCAGTGGAAAATCTATGTATTATTGCAAAGAAAAGAGTGAAGTGAAGAGTATCTGAAATTTCTGCTATACACTCCAAATGATTCAATAATACTATATGACTGACAGCAACAAGGGCCACCAATAGATCTAGTAATGCTAACAGTGAAGAATTAACCGTATCAATCAACAAACACTGACAACCCCACTAGTGTGATTAAAGTTATCTGACTAAAATCAGTATATTTCTCAAAATTGTCTTAGGCTGCTCTGCTGTGGAACATGTAGGGATGGAGGCAGTTACTATTTAGCTAAGGCCTTTTCATCTATTGATGGTTTTTCAGAAGTTGTTTAAGCAGTGCTTTCAAGACTATGGAAAGCTATATTCTACTAAAGTGTGGTTTATATTATCTTGACTAAATGTACTCTCAGTTCCTCCTGTGTGTGTGTAAAGTGCTGTCAAGTTTCTTTTGGGGGGTGTCTTTTTGTATTTTGTGTGTGTGCACACGTGTGAGTGTGTGTGCACCTGGAAGTCATAGCGACCTCTGGTGACTGACCTCTATTGGGGGCCTGGAGGATATTCAGAGAGGTGGCTGAATAAAGCCTACCTCTGTCCTCCCAACTGCTGGTATTCCAAGGAGGTCTCCCATCCAAGTACTTGCCAGAGTCGATCCTGCTTAGCTTCCAAGATATGACAAGATCAGGCTTGCCTGGACTATCTAAGTGCTATCAAGTTTTAACTGACTTATGGTGACTCCATAGTTTTCAAGGCAAAAGACAAACAGAGATGGCTTTCCATTGCCTGCCTCTGTGTAGCAACCCTGGACTTCCTTGGTGGTCTTCTATCCAAGTACTAACCAGGCCCAACCCTGCTTAGGTTCTGAGGTCTGCAAAGATCAGGCTAGTCTAGGCCATCCACGTCAGGGGCGGCATTTTCCCCTAGCAAGATATAATCAGCCAGGTTGGGTCAAGAACTAGGTTACATGGGGTGACCTTCAAGAACTATGTCCAAAGTCAGGAAGAGCAACCCAAAAGAGCTGAAGCTTCTACAACCAGGGAGTACTTCCAGTGGTTCTGCTATAAGATTTGTATTTAATCTGGTGTTAAGCCTATCTCAGTGACTTTTGCAGCAAAAAAATCTAGCAAATGCATTGCATTATAACTACCACTGTACCCCCTTCTAAGAGGATGGATGTAAGAACTAGCAGACCTCAAGCCACCTACAACACTCAGGTAGACAGGAAGCTCTGAAAACATTTCTTTGGAAATAGATCTTACTGATTCCATTCAGTTTACCTGCAAGTATACATAGGAATCAAAACTACAGAGTTAGTTTTAACAAATTAAGGTCCCTGCCACACGGCAGGAAAAAAAGCAGGCAAAGTGCGGCTTTTAAAAGCCGCACCAAAATAGAGACGCTGCGGCGGGATCCCACGGATCCCCTGAGCCGCGGCGCCGTTGCTCCCCGGCACGATCATATGCCGGGGAGGAAGCGACGGTCGGGAGGGGGAGGCTGCCGAACTGCGCATGTCTGAGCATGCGCTGTTCGGCCAGGAGCCGGGGATGCGCCAGCGGAAGGACGCGCCGGCGATCCCACGGCCGGCCTTGATGCGCCGTTTTCTGAAGAACCACCTACTTAGGTGGTGTAGTTTTGATGCGGGGTTTTGGGTGGAAGGGCGCGGCATGCTTCCCAGTTTGTAGATTTTCCAGGCTGTATGGCCGTGGTCTTGGCATTGTAGTACCTGACATTTTGCCAGCAGCTGTGACAGGCATCCTCAGAGGTATAACACAGAAAGATGGAGTATTCTTTGTGTCAATGTGAGAAGAAAAATGGTAGGCAGGTAAGTTATATCTACTCAGGAAGGTGGGGTAGGGCTGAGGACCACACAATGTAGCATCCAGGCAAGAATAAAAGAACATGAAAGACACTGCAGACTTTGCCAACCTGAAAAATCAGTAGTGGCTGAACATAGCCTAACTCAAACAGGACACAGTATCTTATTCCAAGACACTGAAATGCTGGACAACACATCCAATTGCCATGTCAGATTACACAGGGAAGCCATTGAAATTCATAAACAAACACAATTTGAACAGGAAAGAAAAGAGTTTAAAAATAAATAGGGCATGGTTTCCAGTCCTGAAAAACAAAATGCTCTACATCTTAAAATCCATATGCAAAAGAACCTCCTCAGGAAAGCTCCTCCATTAGCATGTCACAGCCCGGGAAACTCCTACAAGAGTAGATATAAATTACCTGCCTACCATTTTTTCTTCTCACAATGACACAGAGAGTACTCTATCTTTCTATGTTATATCTCTGAGGATGCCAGTCACAGCTGCTGGCGAAATGTCAGGTACTACAATGCCAAGACCACGGCCATACAGCCTGGAAAATCTACAAAAACTAACTAGATTATACTTTAAATGTATCAGAATAAGGACAAGGAAACTCATGTTACTTAGCTTTATTTATAGACACTTTGGTACAAAAAATCCTACTTAACTGCAGAAAGCCAAGATTTTGTGAGTGAAATCACTTATAAATAACAAAAGGAAGACTTGAAGAGGGGTGAGTGAAGACAAATACTGGTCTTGGTTATGGGCTCACAAGATTATGCAGCATTATACTATAACATAGAAAATCTAGAGGTTTGTAACAGTACAAACAAAATCTACTAGCTAACAGGTACTATGAAATAGACTGGCTACATAGTGCAGGCCTATGTTAGTCCTTTAGAATGGTTATTTTCTCATTGTCACTTTCTAAATAGGAATAGAATTTCCAACCTGCTTCATTGCTTCCACTCGTTTGTTGAGAGCTGTAGTCTGTTCAATCAGGGCTTCTGCTGCATTGTCATGTTCTCTCAGTCGCTCCACAAGTGCTTTGGCATCTGCTAGGGCCTTCTCAATTGTGCAGCTCATTTCTAAAAATAAGACAAAAGTTTTTATAAAATATAGTCTTCATTCGTTCACTCAACATGTCAGGCGAGTTTTCCTATACTCTGGAACATTTTGACATAATTTTGTCTTCTTAACCAAAGGACACCTTTAAAATGCCTGGACTCCCTTATCTTAGTATAACAATATACTTCTTGTAGAACTCCAGTTCTTTTATGTAGGGGAATTCTCCATGAAACTAGCAGTCAGCAGTGGTGACAGAACAGGCAACAAACTCACTGATTAGAAACCCAAATTCAGCTCACTAACCAAGGAGACTTGAGTGCTACTGCCAAGCATCATGTCGCAGTGCTGTTCATTTGATATAGCAGCCCCGTATAATCAGTGTATACATGGCCCTTGATGACCCTGTATGCTTCTAAAGTGATCGCACTGGGTTTCACCTCATGTGCAAACTGGTAGATAAATAAACAACTAAGGTAACCCAGCAACACAGCTTTGAGCAAGAATTAGACTCAAATTTCTCATGCCCAAATCCATAAAATTCCTGTGATGGACAGATTAGGTTCTGCCTCTCCCTACAAGCAGCCAATGGGATTGCTTTTAGGGAGAGGCAGAACCTAATCCACGGTTTCCCAACCTTTTTGGACCTGTAGGCACATTTGGAATTCTGATACGGCATGGTGGGCACAACAATGTGGCTGCCTCAGGAGGCGGAGCCAGACACAAAACGATTGCCACAGCTTAACTTCAGTAATACAGTATAGATCCTTGTGCTGTGGTGGCAGCTGCTGCCAAAAAATCTGCAGTCACTCAAATCTCCAGTGGTCAATCAGAAGCCTTGCTGGGCAAAAGCCGTACCTGCCCCCCTTCCTAAAAACGCTTGGCAGGCACCATGTTGGGACCCCTGACCTAATCTGTCCATCACAGGAATGTTATGGATTTTGGCATGGGAAATTTGGCTTTTTTGGCTCAACATTGTGTTGAAAAAACAGCCATTAGTTCAGCTGGGTCTGGCTGAATGAAGATGTGGCAGAAGTGCAGTTTAAAGCAGACTAGGAAATGGTCAAATTGTAACAAAGAAATCCAAATGCCTGAATAGGAGAACGGTTCAAATGTTCAGCTGAAAAGAAATGTTGTAACCTCTACTGGATTTACTCTAAAGGTATGTTCAAACAATAAATAAAAGTTAACTCCTTGTTTAACCCCATGAGCTGGATATTTATGGTCACAGGGAACAAAGTATACACATGATCTATGATCTCTGCCTATATAAAAATATATATAAGGATATGAATAAATGGTATGTGAATGAAGCTGCGGTTGAGTCCCAGTCTCCAACAACTCTGTGCAGTCTCTGAGTAAGGGGTAATTATTAAAAGGAACCGAGCTACCCTGTCTGGTAATGTCTCTGTGAGAGAGGGGACCTGGTATGTGAAAGGGTCATGGCTCTCTAGATTATTGTAAAAGAGGCAAGACAGGTAGTGAACTGTGACTGCCTGACCTACCTGTAGCCCTGAACCTGCAGGACAGAAAGTGTGGAGGGTGGCAGGTGAGTCAAAAAGGGTGAGACAATTCCCTCCACTGAATAACTTTTAGATTTTGAACTGTAAAGGTAGCTGCAAAATGTAATCTTTGAAAATAGTTCTGCATAGAAGGTAGATGAATACATAAATTTTCTACTCAGTGATTTCATTCTAAGAAGTTATATAGTACATTTTTGAGTATGCAGATGCCAATCATGTATCTACATAGATAAAAGAATGTATGAAGCAAATCAATGCACATGTGCACTCACAATTACTTCTGGAGTACCTAGATCTCATTGTGAATAAGCTGCATAAACAAATGCTTCATATGTTACATTTGTTTAATTCCTACATCTGGATAAACATAACATATGAATGGGCTCTTAGATGTGGAAAACAATAAAAGTAATCATATGAAATGATGCACCGGAGTCCTTTACAAAAATGCCACTACAAACCTAGTTGCATAAACACCAGTTTTAGAATGGGCTACAGAGTTATACCATCATCAACACCTGAACTGCCAAATACCAACACTGAAAACACATGCTAGTAATGCACTGACAGTTGCAACATATACCTGCTTGAGAAGTACTGCTGACCATTAAACTCCAAACAAATGAGAAGGCAACAATTTACTCCACAACTGCTTTGTAATATACTTCCTGGCAAAGCTATAATTAGTGCAGCCTACATCATGGATAAACAACTAACCAACATGGATTCTTCAGTCTTAATGAAGAGCCAGTTTGGTGTAGTGGTTAAGTGCGCGGACTCTAATCTGGGAGAACTGGGTTTGATTCCCCACTCCTCCACTTGCACCTGGCTGGATGACCTTGGGCAAGCCCTGGTTCTGATAAGAGTTCTTCAAAAAGAGCAGTTTCTGTCAAGAGCTCTCTCAGCCCCACCTACCTCACAGGGTCTGTTGTGGGGAGAGGGAAGGGAAAGGAGTTTGTAAGCTGCTCTGAGACACCTTTGGGTAGTGAAGGGTGGGGTATAAATCCAATCTCCTCTTCTTCTTAAATTCATATCTGAGAAATATTTCCAAATCAGTTCAGTTCAAAACCTTTATTGGCATAGATCAGAATCATACACAATCGCCATTCAGTTCATGGGTTTAACACACATCTTCCTCATTATAAGGCAGTTACAAAACTTAGCAACCGCTTCAATAACCACTATATTTTGTGAAGCCAGTAAACAATACAACATTCTGTCATCGGATTGCTTGGCATCATTCTTAAGAATATCTTCTAAATAGGCTGCCCGAATGTCCTTATACAAATTTCCAAATCACAAAACATGGCAACTCCCAGTTTAAAAAAACAAAAACAGCATCTAAACAGGGCAGAAGCTCCATAAGTTCTTAAGTTTACTGATTCATGAGCAGAATTCAAACACACACCTATTCCAGCAATACCCAATACAGAGCACAGCTGTTTGCCCCCCCATCACCAGTGTTCCCTCTAAGCTGAGTTAGTGTGAGCTAGCTCACAGATTTTTAGCCTCCAGCTCACACATTTTTGTCTCAGCTCAGGTAGGATGGCTCCAGAGCAAACTAATTCATGCAGTAGCCAAATCACCTGCTCACAACTTTAATGCTGGCAGTTCACAAAGTAGAATTTTTGCTCACAAGATTCCACAGCTTAGAGGGAACATTGCCCATCACTAGACAGACAGAAAACAGCTTTCTGTTTTCAGCTAAATTGCAATGTAACCCAAATTTCTACCAGAAAGCAGTGGAAAGCTAAAACTATGTACTAAGCATTCAAACATTGCAGATCATAAACTCCCTATGCAGCAATTGCATGTGGTTTGTTCTATATTGGTCCCGGTCACACGGGCCGGAAAATGGGGGGAAGCGTGGCTGTTTGCCCCGGAGCAAAGTAATGTGTGGCAGCCCAATCCCATGTCCCATTGAGATCCCGTGGTTAGGCCGTTAGGTGCCGATCACATGGCTATCCTGCAGCACGGCAAAGAAGTGACGCAATCACTAGGCGCCGTTTCTGTGGCAAATGGGAAATTCTTTTCCACACCGAAGTTTGCGCATGCACATGATCATTTGTGCGCATCCTGTGGAGACTCACAAAAAACCCCTCCATCTGGTGTGCGACAGGACATGGACGAGCACTGGATGCCACAAGATTCAAGCGGAAATGTGATCAGACGCCCGCCCTTGCCCCGCGTATTCCGGAAACTAGTACATTGTATGTGGTAGTTTTTTACTCCGCATCTTCGCGAGAAGCCACGGGTGTACTACGCTTCCTAGATATTGCGGTGTGATCATGCACCGAAAATCCACCTATCATCCGTGTCTTTAGTGCAGCAACTTCTCCGTGTGAACGGGACCACGATGTCATAATGTAGACATAATGAAGAGGTTTAAACAGTACTAATAGTTAAATAAAAATAAAAGAACAGAGACTGAAGAAATGGCATTGATGAGGGGAAAGTGTTCAAAAGTTGGCAACAGGTTGCAATGCTACTGAGTAAAATTTAGACCAGTTTTCAGTTATTACAAACAGGACATTAATGTTAAGTGCTTTTGAATCCTCCCCCCCCCCCCAGTGATAGCAATGTACAAAAACTTGTACCAAAAGAACTCTACTCTTCAAGTGCAGGAGCATGTAAAAGGTGATTGGTTCTTTTAGCTGCCAAAAGCTTTTCATAAATTGCAGTCAGAATGATCATGGAGTAGAGAAGAAATACTGCTAACACCCTTGGCAGCTCAGCTGAGAATTGCCATGGTGACAGTAGTTTCAAAGAGTAGCTGTATTGCTCTGCAGTAGAACAGCTAGATTTGAGTCTAGTAGCACCTGAGACCATCAACATTTTGAGGGTACAAGCTTATATCTGACAGAGGGAGCTTTGATTCTCAAAAGCTTATACCCCCAAAATCTTATTGGTTTCTAAGGTTCTACCGGACTTGAATCTAGCTGAAACTTAAATCTGAGCAGGGAGACTGTGTCAGGTTTGGGACACCTGAAATTTGTTTGTTTTCAAAGCAATGATGAGTAGCAACTCAAGAGCCTCTGAGAAATGTGTTACCCTGGGTTCAGAGATCCTTAATGACTGTTCTCCCTTTGTTGGTAAAAGCAGCTAAAAAGTGATGCTTTGAGGGGAGGGGGACGATGGAACTTGTTCCCTTCCTCCCCTGGAAACCACAGACAGCCCTAACCTGTGAAAGAAATAAAAAATGAGCAAATTCAATACACAGTCCCAGATCTGGGAGGCCAGGGTTCAAATCCCTACATAGGCCCCGGTCACACCGGCCGGATATCACGGGGGGAGGTGTGGCTAATTGCCCCGAAGGAAACTAACGCGCGGCTGCCCGAGCACACGTCCTGGTTGAGGTCCCGTGGTTAGGGGAGAGATGCCGACCAGACGGGTATCCTGCAGCGCGGCACAGAAGCCGCGCAATCGCACTAGCAATCACTCTTTGTGTGCATGCGCTGTTGCGCAACCTGCGGAGACGGGCGCCGAATGCCACGTGAGTCCACCGGAAACGCAATTAGACGCCCGCCCTTGGCCCGTGGCTTCCGGAAACTAGTACCTCTAAGTACTAGTTTTTTAATCCGCACCTTCGCTGGGGAGCCATGGGTTCGCCACGGGAGCACTGCGCTTTTCAGATGTTGGGGTGTGATCGCGCCCGGAAAATCCACGGGACTCCCGTGCCTCTCCCGCGGCAACTTTGCCTGTGGCCGGGGCCTTAGCCATGGAAGCTTGCTAGTGACCCTGGGCCCTACCTCACAAGGCTGTTGAGAGGATAAAATGGAGAAGGGATGAGGTAAGCTAGTCTGGGTCCCCATTGGGGAGAAAAGTGGGTTTCACTGACGTAAAAAGTAATAACACTTAACAATAATAAATAACATGCAACGTCCACTTCTGGTATTAAAAATCAGCATGTGTGTTAAGAAGTATCGGTGTGACAGCGGCACACACAGGAAGCGGTGTCGGAGCAGCTTTTCCTCTGCGTGACATGTGAAAAGGCCTCAGTCCTGGACAAGGGATGACAATTATCCTCTTGCCCCCTCAATCCCGCCCCCCCCCCAAGAAGCAGGGGTAGGGCTCCGGAGAGCAGCTCTCTAGTGTCGGTCTCCTCACGGTCCTCCATGAGGGGCTCAGCCCACGGGACAGCCGTTGAACCGAAAGCCCGGCGATAATCGCTCCCCGCCCGCGCGCCCCCGCTCGCGCCTCGCCAGGAGCCAATCAGAGCGCAGCAGCAGCCCCTCACCCACCGATGGTCACCATTCATTCCTCGCCAGGCAGCGCGCACAGCCGGACGATGTGGAGAGGCGTCTGCGAGCCCACTTCGGGTCCAGTCGCTCCCTTAAATAGCGGCAGCTCAAGGGACAGGCGAAGGAAGCGCCGGCCTGCCGAGCAGTCCCATGAAGGCGCGGTCAGGTAGGCAGGGGACGAAGGGAAGAAGGATCTGCCTCAGCAGGCGCCCACACGCAGTCACCACCGCGATCAGCAGACACAACCGACTGGGAAAGGGATGGTAGCCGGAGGCTCACGGTGTCATTTATCGCGAGACTTGGCAAGCAACATCTGCTTGAGTGCATTAGATGTTAAGCATCGCGATACTACTTTACAACAGCGGGAGGAGTACAACTTCCAAACATCGCGAGATTTCAGTTTCCTGTTTCATCCTTTCTTTGCTTCAGAGGGGGGCAGGAACGGCCCGCCCCTTTCCCCTATTTCACCCAGTCATTTTTCACGTCGATATATTGGGAGACTGTCACTTGCTTCTCTCACAGGGCTCCTCCTCCCGCCAGTTTCGCGATACTTTCGAGAGGTTGGTGCCCTGGCAGGCGTGAGGCGATAGGCAGAGGCTCCGGATGAGAGAGGCGACTGGCTAGCGACGTTTGTGGCAGCTCTCCCTCACCGAAAGGGTGGGTGAAGCGAGGCAAGACTTGCCGGGGGTGGGGGGGGAAGGAGGCCGGTGCCGCTCCTTCTGTCTCTGCGCAGTAATTTCCCTCAGCCGGGCCCGGAAGTGCAGCCACTGTCGGGAAAACCCGCTTCATGAGAAAAGAGATGGGCTACCGTAAGAGACTTTCCATGCGCCCCACCAGGCCCCCGAATGCTCCTCGAAGCGACATATAACCACAAAACACCCCCAGCCCGTGAAGCCCTCCCCCCCACCGACATTCTCGTAAGCATCCTTTTTGTCCTGTCTCCCCAATTTTTTTCTAAGGTCCATGGAAGCCCCTTGCGATGTACTGTCTTGAGGCGGAGGGAATCGCTCCTTCTGATTCCCTGAAGCTCTTGGTGCAATTACATACCTCTCACTGTCCTCACGATTCAGCAGAGACTCGGAAAACAGGTAGAGAAACCTCACATTGTGGATTCTCAAATGCACTGAAGTTTGGCCTTATTAAACCACAAGGAAAATACGCACTGTAGAAAACATGCACTTTCCCTCTGGCTCCACAGAGCAGGCAATGTTTTCTAGCAGAGCCTGGTAGGATGGCCTTTTTCTTCGTATCGACCCAAGAGACATGCAACTGAAGAGCAGCCATTGTTTAAAGGTAGAGTATCTGCTTGACATGCAAAAGGTTCCAGGTTCAATCTCTGGCATCTCCGGTTAAAAGAATCAGGTAGATGTGAAAGATCTCTACATAAGACCCTGTGGAGCTGCTGCCAGTTAGACTAGACAGGAGTAACCTTGATGGACCAATGAATGATCTGTTTCAGTATAAGGCGGTTTCATGTGAGTGTTCATGTGCTTGCAAGAGCCATAAAACACCCATAGGGCGCGTTCAGATGGGTTATTTGAGCCAGTGAGAGCCAGTTTGGTGTAGTGGTTAAGTGTGCGAACTCTAATCTGGGAGAACTGGGTTTGATTCCCCACTCCTCCACAGGCCATAACTATGGCACAGCTGTTTTTGAGAAAGAGCAGTTTCTGTCAAGAGTTCTCTCAGCCCCACCTACCTCACAGGGTGTCTGTTGTGGGGTGGGGAGGGGAAGGGAAAGGACTTTGTAAGCCGCTCTGAGACACCTTTGGGTAGTGAAGGGCGGGGTATAAATCCAATCTCCTCCTCCAGTATACGTGCGGGTTAGAAATTGACAGTTTACGCGCGATCACACAGCCAACATCTGCCTCCCGTCCCCAACTGTCCCAAACCCCCTTTAAACGAGTATTTTGCTACCAGGTCCCCAAGTGGTGTTTTCCTGCTGCTCTGTTTCTAGCCGCATTTCTCCCCTGTGTGATCGCTCCTCCGCCGGTGTAGAGCCACTTCCTGTTCTCCACTCGAAAGCTGCCTGAGGCTTCCGCTTTTAGCCCGCCATTTATTAAAAATTTTAAGCGTCGGCGATATGCGCTTGGGCGGCGTTTCGCCCCGGCATTAATAAATCCAAAGTTTAAACGGTGCCTAGTTTTGCTGTATAGACGAATTCAGGATCTCAGGGAGGCCAGTTTCGGGGTAAAAGTGTAAAGGGAAGTGTTCCTTTAACGTTTAAAGGGAAGCGTCACAGCAGTTGGGTTGAAGGGGAAATTGCTGTTCTGCGCACGCGCGAAAATTTCAATACTAAAGATGGCCGCCTGTGCACATGCCCAAACTGAGAGGGGAAAAACCCGTGTGGACGGCGGGGAGCGATGTGGCTGTGCAGTGATCCGGAACAAGGAGGTGAGTGTGATCGTGATTCTTCCAGGTTCAAAAAAAGCACATTGGACCAGAGCAATTCACACCGCTCCTGGCATGCCGTCTGACCGCACCCATACAGTTCCATCTACATGTCATTTAAGACACATACACATACAAGGTAGTATCCATAATAGGGGATAGGAGAAATCCAAGAATCCTATTTTCCTCTTTCATATTCTTTGTTCTCAGCAGGTGTCTTTTTTACTTTGGGTGAGTGAATGCATGAACTATAAACAGCAGTGTTTTACATTAATAACAGGGAGAGTTCTTCGTAGAACAGAGTACTTTAAACTATTTACTGATGCCTTTTGGGTAGGATGAAGAAGATTATTTTAAAAGATGGTGTTAACTGTTGGTGCTTTTTGATGTGAAATTGTTAATAGAGATCTTTACTTTGACAGAATAGCTTGGAATGATATTCCTTTTAAACAGGTAATAATGAAAAATTCCCATAAGGGCGATGAGAAGAACAGTTTTTTAAAGGCTGTTTTGACCTAGGCAAATGTGTTTGAGTGTCCTCTTGAATAAAAACAAAGGAATTTATTTTACAAAGGCAAGTAATAATAAGTGCATAATAAGAAGGTGATTGTCATTATAAGAATAGCAGTTGCCAGCTGAACTGGAGTTCTGACATCTTCAGAAACTATCAAAAAAGGACTGCGTATAAATGTGTTAATTCGAAGCTGTCCCTCAGAAGAATAACTGATATTTAAATAATTCGGTGTGATTCACCACTTAGGTGTGGTGTTGTAGAACCATGGGGATGAATATGCTGGATCTACCAATGTTGCTGGAGATTCCCTTCATCTACCATTCTGCCCCAAGCATTGAGAAAATAATCTAGACAAGGAAAACAACTGCTTCATCATGTGCAGTTGGTTATTTAATGAATAATATTATTTTTAAGGAGACACTGATGCTGAAGATAATCTTCAGAGACTGATAGAACTAAATGGCTTCTTAACAGCCCTGGGGATTTTCCTGTTAATGTTACTTGTGGTCCTTTCAAAACCCTGGTCAGCCTTGGAAATGTACCAAGCAGACAATTTGATCACACTGAGGTGTCCCACATCGGCCTGCATTCCAGTCAGTCCCTGAGTAGCTTTGGTTAATGAAATGGGAAGAGTGACAGTTGGAGCAATAGTGGAAGGGAGGAAATCTTTGCAAACACGTTATTATCTGAAAACCTATTATGGCATTGATGGCAGTCTTTAAGCAGTGTCTGGAAAAACACTTGTCAGGGATGCTGTAGGCTGATCCTGCATTGAGCAGGGGGTTGGACTAGATGGCCTGTATGGCCCCTTCCAATTCTGTGATTCTATGATTCTTTTTTAAAAAGCTTGTGTTTCTACCACCAGTATGTCTGCAGGGTATTGCCAGTGAGCCATTTCAACTATTCCTTTTTTTAATTTCAAGAAAGAGTAGAGGAATCCTCCCTCAGTTGCCTGCTATGACCATTTTGCTGGGCATTTTGGTGCTAATATCACTCTAATTCGTTCTCACTTGGATGCCATATTACTGAGTTAGATCAAACTAGATATTAGGGGTTCTGCTTTTCCTATTGTTATGTGTATATTATTAAGTATGCTTTGTAGTTGATTCAACTTGAGGATATGAGCAAGATTTTTTTAGAAATCTGAGAACCACAAGTGTTCTGGAACTTTGCTTGTTTTGACTTCCTAAGGCTGTCAGAGAGGGTCGTGGAACATACAGTGCCAGTCCTGCAATTAGAGATGGGCATGAACTGGCTCACGAAGTAAAGCTCGTCATGAATTTTGGCCAGTTCACGCTTTGCAAAGCGATGTTCATGGAAGGGCGTCCGTCACGAACATTCCACGAACTTTGGTGCTGTTTGTGGCAGTTTCTGAATGGGTACATTTCCAGACAGACTGTCTGCACTCAATCTGTTTACAAAACCTCAAGACAACAGGATGGGTGCGGAATTCTCCAACCTGGGAATACCAATAGGAGCCCTCCAAAGCTTAACAGGCATTGTTGGATGCAAATAACAGAGTTCCCATTCTACTCTATTGGGATCAGAAAGCTATATATATGCTCAGCTCAGCTCCACACCTTTTCGTCTGTTGGCTATTCATATTGCAGTTACAAAGAAAGACAGGGAACTTGTTAAAAGCCAATTGGCAGAGCACATTCATTTATTCCCTCCTGATTGTGAACTCCTCTTCCCTGCTGGGGTTTGGGTGTTATTTCACTGCTCACATCGAGCTACTGGGTACCTCGGCTGAATGAGGACCCACATTTTATACCCTCATGATTGTGAACTTCTTTCCCCTGGTGGGGTTTGGGTGTTAGGGTGGCTCAGAGCTCTGAGCCACCCTATCTCTCTGCTCATGCCGAGCAGAGAGGTTAGCTACTGGGTGTCGTGGCTGAGTGAGGACCCACATTTTATACCCTCGTGGTTGTGAACTCCTCTCCCCTGGTGGGGTTTGGGTGTTAGGTGGACTCAGGGCTCTGTATAGCCACCTAATTTAGTTGGGGTGATTCAAAATTCAGTAACTAAATCATGGGTTTTTTTCATTTCTCAGATAAAATTAGTTAATCCTTATTGCCAAGTCTTTAGACCTTTGATGTGGATATTGACTGGTATAGATTGGAAGATATATAAGTATTGTAGAAATATAATACTTTTAATCAGGTCTATTCTTTCTGGCCAAGAAAATCTTTGCTTTGCCCACTCTTAAAATCAATTTTATTTTATTTTTTTTGCTTAGTTGTTTATGATTATATTGGAATAGATCTTTTAAATCTTTGGGACTGTCAATCCCCAGGTGTTATTTTTCTTTTATATATTTATGTGTGGTTGGGTTAATATTGATTGGGTATACTTCAGTTTTTGTTTGGTTAATAGATAGTCCAGAAACCAGACTAAACTGTGCTATGGTTTTGTTTAAACTAAGAAGTGATGATACAGGAGAGAGGTTTTATCCATGCTTGGGTTCATAATATAGTTAATGTTGCAGCCTAATAATATTTCTCCTTCCTGAAGTTTTTCTAATTTTATCAGTCATAACTCACCAGAACCTTGGACAGACAAACCCGGGGAATAAGGCAACAAAGACCTATTTCTGGGTCTTCCTAACTGTAATGAGGCTACAAAGACTAAACTCCCCCCCCCTCACCTGACCATTTTTAAAAAGATACATTTTTAGATAACAAATAAGGCTACAACACCATGACAAGAGGTTGTACATAGTAACAATAAAATATAATATTTTAGGTGATTGTCTGATTGGAATCTTGCTCCATTTTGGAGGTGCTACTGGAATTGCAGGCTTTTGTTTTTGCGATTTCTTTGTTGGTTCCTGTGGGATTTCAAGATTTAGAGACTTCAGCAGTTTATATCCAGTGTCTACATTTGTTGCTTGAAGTAACTTTCCCTGATGGTAGACCCGATTTTTTTTTTACCTTGGTATATCAACATGACTTTAGACCTAGCTTCATGCAAAATCTTTTCTTTGGTGCAGTAATCCAAAAATTTAGCAATGATATCCCTTGGAGCCTTAAAACGAGGATTATTTAGAAGGGCCTAACCTATATGCTTTGTCTATGACGGGAGCAATGCCCTCTTCAAGATCAAGCACTGTTGCCAGCCATGATGCCAAAAAATATATACAGGTCATTAGGGCCCTCTGCAGACTCCTTGATCCCCCTAAATTTCAAATTATTTTGTCTGGATCTATTCTCAAGGTCCATAAGATTTTTCTTCATCCAGTTTTCTATTGCAGATGATGCAGTTCTTCCTGCAACATAAGGCCTAACTCCATGGCCGAATTTGCAGTTTGGGAAACTTAATTCAGGGAGTCTTTTATTTCCCCAAGTTGTTCTGCTATAGGATTGATAAGGATTGTGAACTTTTCCATTATTTCATCTTCCAATTTCTCTAAGGGCTCAAAAAGGTCTTGTTTTGTTAAAACCACGTCTTCTGACATTGTCTGGGTGCATTTGGTAGCCATTTTAAGTCCTTCCTCCTGCATTGGGCCCGCCCCGTTTTTAGTTTCTCCCAAAGGGCAAAAGGATTTAACCGACTGGGATCCAGTTGTGGAGGACTTATTTTTATCCCCCCTAGCCTTCCCCATCTCATTAATATCTAGCAGTTAAACCTTACTTGATAAGTTGGTCAGTTCAGGGGAACAGGGTCAGAGCTCTGTCTTTAGGAGTCTGCCATAAACTTGTGTGGTCCCATGCCCCTGCCTTGCAGTCTTTGCAGAGTTCAAGCTTCCATTGCAAGAGCTCTGCATTCAGGAGAGTAATGTGCCTTTTATCCTGTACAGGATACAGGTCTGTACAGGCCAGCTTGTACTCCTTTATTGTAGGGAGGATGCAACCTGGTGGTGATGCCCACCTGCAGCCTCTGTTCCAAGGTCTTGACCTGTGGGAGAACAGCTAGCTCCAGTGCAGAGGCCAGAGTACGTTCCAGCCCTCAAATCAGGGGGATTACTTGCTCCAGGCTGGCTGTATGGGTGCAGAGCACGTGGGTGGTGTCCTGGAAGGACTTGAGAACATGCATCATTTGGGAGAGGGTCAGCCAGTCATTGGAGCTGATGCTGAGCTCCTCTTCCCTGTGCAGGATGGTCATGGAGGAGGATGACATTCTGCATCAAGCTCTTCTGTTCCACCAAACGCGCAATCATGGTGTAGGTGGAATTATTCATCCCTCTGCTTCTCGCGCAACAGATGAGCAGACTTGATGCTTCACTGGAAGTGGGTGGCCAGGCACTGGCAGGTCTCTAGCAGGGATCACGTCTCAAGGATGTCAGCATTCTAGTTGGCCTTGACAGTTCTCCCAGCCCCAAAGTATCCTTCACCACCAATGAAGCATGTGCGCCAGGCAGATGATGCTCTTGAGGCGCACACGCTTCACCTCTCCTGGCATGTTGGCACAGGTGTCTGTGACCATGTAGACATGGACAATGTTGCCACTACCCAACCACTTCCTCAGGCTTCTCAGTATCACACGGCAGCAATGTTTTGTGCCGTGTGGTCTGCATCTATCCCCTGCACATGGAGCAGAACCACTTTGTAGCCCAGTGGCAAGACTGTCCCCTCCTGGGGCCTGTCCTGCTGGCTGCTCCAGAGGTCTCCCATGAAGTGCATGGTTCTGTGTTGCATTCTGAAGAGCTGAGCCTTGACCATCACCGCTGCGGTGAAAGGCTATGTCCTCCACAAGGGAGAAGGGTTGGCCATCCACAGCAATCATCTTGCCGACAATGAGACAAGTGACTGCTTCCTGGGCCCTCCATGTAGCCCTTTTGACCTCTTGGTGGGTGGCCCACCTTGATGAACCACACATGGTAGCCTGAGTGCGGGGAGCCTTTCTTGGAGGTGCTCCTGCTCTCCCTCCACTTCTCCCTGCTGAGGGGGAGTGGGCCTCATCTTCTTTCTGCTGGACCTCACTCTTTACTCCAGTGGCAACATACTGGGGTGCACCCATTGGAGGTGCCTGTGGAGGATGGAGGAGGGCAACTGTTGGGGTGGGTTTGTACCTCTCCAGACATGTGTGTGGCACACCTGGCACTCTGCCACATAGGGGTCACAGGGAAGGATGTGGAAATGTTCCCAAACTGTGGCCCCAGAATTTGAGAACTTGGTAGTCACAGCTGCTTTGTGGCACTGGGTTGGAGGGGCCAAGGAGGGGTGCACTCAAGGCAGGAGCAACAACAGTGAGTTGGGATGTAAAAGAGGAGGATGTGTGTCCCCCCCATCACTGCTGTCAAAGCCCTTCTCTCTAGAGAGTGTAGCTTGCAGGGGATCCATTCTATACAGTTTTGAACCTGTGCCTGACATTTCTATGAAAAGCACTTTCCTAGCTTGACCTTAGTCCTCTGGGTTTGCAGTGCCCCAATGGCACTGGTTCTAATGGATACATTACACTGGTTCTGCTGGGCTTTCAAAAATGCCTCCTTTTTCAGTTTCTACTGTAGACTTTGACTTTGATTCTGTTCTGCTGGGCTTCTATTAACCTTGCTTTTTTGCTGTTTATTTCCCTCCTTTGGAAACAGTGGAGGATGGGGGCACCTTCTTTGGGGGGCCGTAACTCAGACACCGCAAATCCAATCATCACCAAACTTGAAGGGCAGGTAGAAGAGAGTCAGCTGGAGATCCACCGTGAGTTTGGTGTCTCTAGCACATTGGGGGGGGGGGTCCTACTGTGTCACAAACAAAACTAGTTCATAATGGTACATGGTTTGTGAACCACACATACCACAAACTGAACTACATTTTCCCCATTCCCTACCTGCAAAATCTTCATTACCTGTCAATTCAAAATGCTGCCATTGACCTTTAAAACCCTAAATGGTCTCGATCCAGAGTACTTTAAGGACTGCCTTCTACGATATAAACCTCTCTGGAGATTGAGATCCTCTTTTGAGGCTCTGTTCCATCTGCCTCTGCTATCTAAAGCATGATAAGTAGTTATAATAGGACCTTCTCAGCAGTGGCATCAAAATGGACACTACCTTCCCCACGGACGTTCACTTACTTCCTTATTCATTGTTTTGGGATGACGGGCAAAGACTTTTTAAAATTCCAGCGCATGCAGCCTTTTAGATGTGCTTTCAGGGATGGGATTTGCTGTGTTTGCTCTCCTGTTTCTGTTTTGTTTAGTTTTATTGGTTTTCTTTTTAATTTACTAGATTTTGAGATTATTGTGGTGAATGTATTTGTAAGCCACCTTGGAGCATATGGCAAGAAGCAGAGCATGTTTTAGTTTAAAAAAATACAATGAGCTAAATGCACCTGCTTAATACTTTAAAACTTAAAATATTACATACTATTTGTAGTTTCTTTTAGTATTTTATATATGTCTCTGCTGCAGTGAAAATGCTTTAGATCTTGGATATTTGCAAACTATTATGTAAATAATCTTAAATTTGTCACCACCTTTGTAAACTGCATGATTATTGTCTAATTCAGTTAGTAGCATTCAATTTTTAATTTGCATAATAGTTTCCTAATTCTGGCATTTATTTATTTTAGAAAGAAAATGAAACTTTTTTCGGAGTCTCACAAAACTGTGTTTGTGGTGGATCACTGTCCTTATATGGCAGAATCTTGCAAACAGCATGTTGAATTTGATATGTTAATCAAGAATCGAACACAAGGAATCATACCTCTTGCACCTATATCAAGATCGCTATGGACCTGTTCAGTGGAATCATCCATGGAATACTGTAGAATAATGTATGATATATTTCCTTTTAAAAAACTAGTAAGTCACTGTTAATTATATTTTGTAGTTATGGAGAATATGCATTCTCATTCTCAGACTTGATTTAGCAGAAAAATGCAACAGACTTTCACGTTTTTTAATATTAGTGTGTCTAGAAAAGTACTTAAAAATTGGGTTGGATCCCATATATTGGCATTGGAAGATGACACCTGGAAGAGACTTTTTTGCTAGCAAATGACCTTCTTGAGTAAGGGAAATTAAGCATATCTGTGTAATCCAACCCTGCCTTTAGGACTTCAGAAGCTGCCGACATGCAATTAACAGTCCCATCGTAGCAGAGTTAGTACAGTTTAAGTCTTTTGAAATCAGAGGGGGAGAGGCCTTGGTTCAATGGTAGAAAACCTGCTTGGTATGTGGAAGGTTTGATTGCAGGCACCTCCAGTTAAAAGGATCATCTTCAGGTAGCACATGATGTGAAACACATATACCTGAGACCCTGGAGAGCCATTGCTAGTCTGAGTAGACAATACTGATTTTGATGTACTGACCTGACACTGAACAGCAATGGTATTACTGTACTTTTGCCAAGTGGATAATATGTTCTGAACTAGGATAATTGATTCTTGTCTGCCTATGGCCATAAACCTGGAGGGGATTTAGTGCATGCAAGTACAATTACCACTGATATTAATAGGCTGCATCCTGTTATGTTTTCCACTGTGTCCACTGTGTGCATAAGCCTTCATATCTTTTATCTGTTCTGAGTCACAGTTGTTTAACCAGCATGCTTCCTGAAGGAATGACTCAGATTCTCATACACTTTTATGACATGTAGTTGACACAAGATGCTCTAACTCGCATCTGCGAATGTTACAAAATTATGTTCCAAACATACTAATGTAAATATCTCCAATTCATTCTGTCTTTGTGTGCCAGCCCACCCTCTGAAGCAAATAAAAGCAGCTGAGGGGACTGATGCTGAGTTGGTGGCTATAGGTGATAGCACAGAAGCTGAAGAGTTTATGAGTATAAATCAAGTAGAGATTTGGAAAATAAAGCAGGAAATTAAAATGGCTAAGTAAGACAACACCCAAAAGGGAAATGGACTTGAGAAAGATAGAAACAGAGAGAGTTACAGTTGACCAGAATTTTACAAGAGAGAGAAGCCCGAAGGCAGCATGAAATCAAATTAAATAAAATGGAAGAACTGTGGTTAAATGCTGTTAGGAAATACAAGGCTAGATGGTAAAGCCTATTACCTTGATGAAAAGAAATTTCCAAAATTTCAGAAAGGAGAAATATTGAAGCTTTCTTTTGGTTAGATTTGAAAGGCCTTATTAAGATTTTCAAGTGGCAGTTTTACCTCTCAGGGCAGGACAGCCTCCGGTCCCTCACAGTTGCATTTTTTTAACCTCATAAAAATGTGCGTCTGCTGTTACTGTATCAAGATATTTAAAATGTAAAGTGTTCCTTAAACTACCTGTTGTAAACTTTCAGGTGAACTTCATTGTAAGCGATTCTGTACCTCAAGTTTTAAACTCTTGGAACCAAGAAGATCAAAATTTGCAGGAGGTACAATTTTTTTAAATATTTAATTTAAATTAATTTATATAGCTGTCTAACATTTGTACTGGGAAAAACTGGTTTCCTAAGGCTGACCAAAAGTGAGACTTAATAGTATGGTGCCTTGGTTCTTCATTAAATGATCTGTTGTAAAAACAAAGTTAGTTTTTGGAAGCTAGCGTATTCAAAATTTGGAAGGGACCTCGCAAAAGTTGTGAGCATCTTCTTTACGTTGCTTCAGCTCTTTCTGTGAACCATGTATGGCTTAGGAAGCAGGGCTACAGTCCCAAGCATATTTAATAGGGACTTGAGCTCACTTGAAGTTCTAAAAAAACATGTTTAGGATTGCACTGAAAAGTCCTAACAGCCATCACTAGAGATGTAAAATGTCTGGAAATTTTGAAGGAAAAAAGGGTTTTTTCCTGTTTATTTTTCCATAGAAAAATGGAAATGTGGGGTAAAAGTAAACTATACGGAATACTTACTGACCTATCAAACCTAAGCTTTAACAACATAAAATGTGTCATTTATAAATTACTTAGGATATAAAATTGCAATATTTTATATATTTATGGAATTTAAAGCTATAAATGCCTTGGTTTTCTACAAGAAACATTGCAAGGATACTCCATAGTTGAGAGAGAACTGCAAGTTGATGTACATAATGCTATCTCAGCACATATACCTTAGATCCAGCTTAGTGTAGTGTATTAGCCACCTTGGTTTGCCATATGCAAGGTGTTGGAGCTCAGCCTTAATTAGGCTGATTTACACTCCATGCCCTAGTTTTCATCTGGGCGTTTCTTTTGTTGCAGCTGCAGCTGTTGTAAAGACTTTATCTGTATTTTATGGAACTGCAATAAATCTCCTTTTCATTTTTCAAGTGTCTTTGCAGAGGATACAACACCTTAGTTCCAGCTTGATGCTTTCTTTTTCCCCTTCCATGGCTACTGGTTAGAAAGAGTTCAGTGCTGAATGAAATTTTCCTTAAATGCTTTGATGCTGTTTCTCCTCTTCTCCTCTTTTTTTCTCTCCAGCAAAGTAGGGGAATAAACTACTTGTTACCCAGTCTATAGGTGTATGTGTCACAGGGGTTTGAGGAAGAGATTAAAAGGTCAACTGCAAGAGAACAGTCAAGTCAAAAGGACAACAGAAGGCATGCAAAAGTTGAGAATCAGTGCATGCTCCCCTAGTGAAGATTAGGTATCCTTCGACTTCCGGTTTATGGCGCACGCTAGCACACTCACCTCCCGGACCTCCCGGGGGTGAAGCTGCTCTCCAGCCGAAGGAGGGGGTGCGCAGGCTCGCTTACCCCCCCAGAGACCCGGGGAAGGGACTCTGGCCATGGAACTTCTAAGAGGTTGCCTCTTCGAGGGCGGAATGCCGGAGAATTGAGGCACCTCTTCGTTCCGACGGTTCTCCGTGCTGTGAGAGATTTAATGACGCTGACTGGGGCAAGCGTGGGAGATCGAGCATCAGAAATGAAGCTGAAAGCAAGGTTGAATGACCAATTATGACACGTGAGTCAACTTTAAAGCATTTTTAAAGGGGAAAAGCTAGCTCCCCACCCCACTGAACAGGAAAAAGGCGAGCGGGGGAGGGATGCCTCCCAAGCACATAAATTTTTGAGCGACTGGGGGGGGGGGAGTGGAAGAAAATGCAAAGAAAACTGTCAAGAAGTACTTACCAAAGCGAATCTAAGCAGTCAAGTGCACATTCAGAGACTTATAAAAAATTTGTGAAAGTAAACAAACGATAAAGATGGCGGGGAAGAAGGACAGAGAAAAACTTTTGAAAGCGAAAGGCTTAGAGAGCCCAAAACCGGAAGCTACCAGTGAGGTGGCTAAGGCTATAGCAGAGTATATGCGTCCTCTGCTGGAACAGCTGAATAACTTCAAGGAACAGATGTCTGTAGTAACTCCATGGAAGACCAACTGTTACAAGTGCAAATGGAAAAAGGCTAATATGATTCTTCGCTTCCAGGGCATGCTGGAAAAATTGGGAGAGAATCTTAAAGAAGTTATGAGTGAATTGCTAGCCCGAGTGACAGAAATGAATGCAGAAGCATTGCTGAGCGATATGGATGTGGTCTATCGATCATATTCAGGCTATATAAAGAAAAATAATCTGCCTGGGGAAATTGTTATAAGATTCTTGAGAAGGCATGTGATGGATGCAACCCTGAAAGCGGTTTCTGGAGTACCACTGAACGTGGGGGGAAATACTATCAAAACGCTAAAGGATATTCCATTTGAAGCAAGACAACGGAGAAAGAAGTACAAAGAGCTTGTGCTTTTCCTTCAGACAAACTCAATTGGATATAAATGGCTATTTCCAGAAGACGTTACTTTCAAGTTTAAGGATAAAAAAGAAAAGTTCTGTTCTGAAAGCCCAAGAATTTCTAAGGGTTCAGCTGGGAAGACCAGAGGATGGGGAAAAAGAAGAGGACAGCAAGTCTAGTGGCGCTCTAGTCTCGGGTTCTTCCGGAGAGGACTCTCTGACGGAGCAAGGGGCAGCTGCCCCCAAAAGTCCTTATAAGCTGCGGAAGAGACGAGGAAAGGAGAAGTAAAGGCTGAAAGACCCTGAATTGTGCCTTTGAGAACTGTGAATGGGGATGACTGGGGGTACTGTTCTTAGACAGTTAAGTTTTAAGAGTTAATGAAAGGAAAAAGTACTTAAATGTCTGACTCAGTTTATATTGATCTAAATGAAGTGAAGACTTGATGTAATGAAGCTAGTGAGGATCTCCTCTCTTGGGTTTTTAGTCAGTAGTGGGTTTCTATACTTTGTCCCGTATATGTAGTCCCCCTTCCCTTTTTCTGTGATAGTTTTTGTAGTTTGAAAAAAATAATTAAAAAATCCCCTTGGGGGCTAAAAAAAAAAAAGATTAGGTATCCTTCAAAGTGCAGAAATGCATTTTGGATTTAAGAGCTGTATTAATCCACAGCATACCCACCTTGCCTTTAAAAGCATTTCCCTCATTCTAAAATAGAAAATACATGTGGGGACCCACAAGAAACTTGTGGGAGTGGCTATTCCATTCCTCCCATTTTTGCTTCCTCCTTTCTCCCTCTACTTCTCTCAGTCTCTCACTCTTTCTCCCTCCTGCCAGCTCTTTTCTTACCCTCCTCTGTGCCTGTGTCAAGTAGCCCTGTCATGGATCTGGAATGTGGAGGGGTATTCTCCTCATTCTCAGCTCTACCCTGCTCAGCTACTGTGCACTATCTTACGTTTGACCTTGTAGACGTTCCAGCTGCAGTTTACACGGCTGGGAAAGTTAACGGCTTCTCTGCTCTGCTTGCTTGCTTTGCCGCACGTGTGAACTATATTCATTGGCTAATGCTTACAGGGGGAACGTTTGATTTAACTATAAGTCAGAGGCCCTAGTATTACCGGGTATTCTTGACACAAGCTGTACACGTGTTCTTTAGTACTGGATCTACTAATAAACAGTTATCTTCTTATGAAGCTCTGTGTGGTGGGACCTGACTAAGGAGCCTGACAGCCTGTCACATTCTCTTGTTGTCACAATCTGTCACATTCTCTCTCTCCCATCACTTTCCCAGCCTCCCGCCTGCTTCCCCCCCCCCCCCCACTGCAGCAGTGGCAGCGGTAGCTTTCCAGGAAACACAGTAGATCTCCCAACTATGGAGATTAGTTCCCCTTAGGGTTGCCAGATCCAGGTCGGGAAAGTTGTGGCAATTTGGAACCTTGTGAGGTCAAGATTTGGGGAGGGGAAGAAATCTCAGCAGGGTATAATGCCATAGACTCCACTAGGGATGAGCATGGACCAGGAAGATCAAGGTTCATGAAGGTTCATGGGTCATGGGGTCACATGAACCTTCCTGTTTACTGAACTAGTTCATTTTGTGAGGTTCGTGATGCAGTAGAGCAACCCCCCTGTGAGCTAGAGATGCCAGACTAAAAGTGAGTCTCAAGCTGACTGTCCTCTATCTGTCCTACAAGTTTGGTGAGGATTGGATTTAGGGAGGCTGAGTTACAGCCCACCCCCCCCCAAGCTGGTGCCCCCAGGAAAGTGCTCTGGAGAAATCACAGCTGCAGGTCCAGGAGTGTGTCGAATGGACCCCCTGCAAGCATGAGGCATCAAACTCACAGATGACCTACCCAGGATGCTACTCTACCTGCTCTCCAAGTTGTGTGCAGATTGGCTTGGGGGGGGGGCTGAGTAGCTCGCAGGGGGGCTCCCAGGAAAGCAGGTGCTCCCAGGAAAGTGCTCTCTGGGGAAATCACAGCCACAGTTTTAGGGGTGTATCAGTGGACCCCTTACAAGCTAGAGGCATAAAACTCACAGTGGACCTCCCCAGGATGCCCCTTTGTGTTCTCTCCAAGTTTGGTGAGGATTGGCTTTGGGAGAGTAGAGTAGTGCCCCCCCCAAAGCAGGTGCCCCCTGGTGCTCTCTGGGGAAATCAAAGCTGCAGGTACAGGAGTGGGTTGAACAGCCCCCCTGCAAGCTAGATCCCAGTAGCAAAACCCCTCTGCTTGGTGTGAGCAGAAGGATGGGTGGCTCAGAGCCCACCTGACACAACCCCAACCAGGGAGAGGTGTTTGTTCAGAAATAAGTATGAAGTGGGGGGTGTTCTGGCAAGCCAAACAGCGGCCAAGTCTCTCTGGGCAAAGTGAGCAGATATACAGGTGGCTCAGTGCCCTGAGTCCAATCCCAGCCAGCCAGAGCTAGTAGTCACACGGGGCGGGGGGGGGGCTCAGCCAAGGAACCAATGACGCTAAGCCCCTCTGCTTGGTGTGAGCAGAAGGACAGGTGCCTCAGAGCTCTGAGTAATCACCAAACACCCCCAACCCCAATGTTCATAGGAGACTTCCAGTTCCCTTCCCTTTCTGCTTCTAACTGCCACATGGCACACCTGCTGCCAATGGAGAACAAAGGGCTGCATGTGAGCTGGGGTGGAGGTATATCTCATTCTGCTTCCATAGAGCAGAATGAGAGCTCTCTTATTGGCAGGCAGTGCTGCCTGTCAAGCTTTGGAGGGCCACTATTGGTGTTTCCAGGGCTGCAGAGGTCTGTCCCCCCTATTGAATGTTTGACGATCCTAATTGATTGGCTCAAGCATGTCTGCTGTAGACACCACCAACATGCACCACCATGAACCACAGAACCAGTGGGTTGAAATGCTTAATACTGACCTTAGAATGGAGCATGCTTAGTGTTGTAGCTTCCCCTAAAGTGGGCTGGTTGTTCCCAGCAGCCTAGCAGTTCAGCCTGGCCCAGGAAGAAGCAACAACACCATAAGGGTGGGGAAAGGCCTGCACAGATCTTGTTTCAAGGCCTGCTTTGGATTATTGCAGGTAAATTATTATTATTTAGAACTGTTGCAATACATGTTTTTAGTATTGTGTTTGTTAATGTTTCTGAGGAGTTTGGCCTGGCCCAGGAAGAAGCTGCACCATAAGGGGAGGGAAAGGCCTGCACAGATCTTGTTGTTTCAAGGCCTGCTTTGGATTACTGCAAGTAAATGTTGGTAATCTGTGCAAGTATTAGAGATCTTTTAAAACAAAGGTGAAGTGGGATTCAGGATCCAAGTGAGAAGAACTGCATCCTCCCAGATACAGCCTGGAAATCTTATCTCACAGTGGACTTACAATATATGTATTATGAGGTTAACTTGGACTTACAATATATGTATTATTTATTTAGACTTTTTCTACTGTGAATCTTTGTGGATGCTGAAGATATTTGTAGCCAATAATATCCTAAAAAGCCTTGCTATGAAGTAATAGCAACTGGACTGGGATGAACAAGGACTCCTATGAAAACCTCCATGCTTTTGTTTATATAGTCTATTGTAATGCTAAATTGCATCTGTTGTATTGCCTCTTTTATGTTTGTGTTTAAGTGCGTTATTCATAAATACATGCAGTTGTAGTAGAACTAATAACAATAATAACTTTATGGCTGTAATTGTAGAGATCAAGACCCCAAGAGGAATAGCAATGAGTTCAAGAAAGTACTTGTGGATACCAAAAACGCAAACTCAAGGAGAAACGATCTGATTAAATTTCTAAGTGTCAAAAATTATCACACTATTTTACAATGTCAAGTCAAACTTTGTCAACACCTACAGCTGAAACAAGCCAAGCAAGCACCAGTGAAGCCAGCGATGGTGCACAAACCATAGGAGATCTTTCTAGCAATCATCAACCCACTGTTGACACCTTTGATACAGATGACAGTCACAGTGGTCAACATGAAAGTACTATGGAACAAGAAGAGACAGAGCAGAAGCAGGAAACAGGAAACAAATTCAGTGACTTCAAAGAATACAGTGACCTCACAAACTGACCCATAACAGTTGATAATGATTTTATAAAGGATTGTTTAATGCAAGACATGAGGTTTTTTCAAAATAAAAAGACAGATGATGTTTAATGCAAGACATGAGGTTTTTTCAAAATAAAAAGACAGATGATGTATATACCGAATCCAGGAAGGTTTAGAAGGAGCAAAACAGAAGTTTCTCAAACAAATACTTTGAAAAAAGATTGAAAAGGGGTCAGACTGTGATGAGATCCCAGTTAGTTTAGTCAAAGAGCAAAGGCTGTGTATACTGTTTTGCTTGCAAACTCTTTTCTAAATGCCAAACATTACTTACAACAGTTGGTTTTTCTGACTGGATGAATGTACTCAGAACTCTGGAGAATCATGAAGACACCATGGAACATAAGAGGGCAATGTTGTGTTGGATAACAAGAAAGTCAAACAAAAACACTGTGGATCAGCAACTTGAGGAACAGATGAGAAAAAACATACAGTACTATTTTGAAGTACTCAAAAGAGTTGTAGCTGTTGTTATAAAGTTTTTAAGTGAAAGAGGTTTAGCATTTAGAGGTCATGAGGAGAAGTTGTTGTTGTTGTTCAGTCGCACAGTTGAGTCCGACTCTTCGCAACCCCATGAACCACATCACGCCAGGCCCTCCTGTCTTCCATCATGCTCCGGAGTTTGCTTAATTTCTGTTCATTGCATCAATAACACTGTCTAACCATCTCACCCTTTGCTGTCCCCTTCTTTGACCTTCAATCTTTCCCAGCACCAGGGTCTTCTTCAGTGAGTGCTCCCTTCTCATTTGGTGGCCAAAGCATCTTCAGCTTCAGTATCTGGCCTTCCCGGGAACAGTTAGGGTTGATTTCTTTTAGGATTGACTAATTTGATCTCCTTGCAGTCCAAGGGACTCTCAAGAGTCTTCTCCAGCACCATAATTCAAAAGAATTTATTATTTGGCTCTCTGCGTTCCATATAGTCCAAATCTCGCAGCCGTACATGACTACTGGGAATACCATTGCTTTGATCATACGGACTTTTGTTGGCAGCATGATGTCTCTACTTGTTATTATGCTGTCTAGGTTTGCCATAGCTTTCCTCCCAAGGAGCAGGCCTTTTGTTAATTTCATGGTTGCAGTCACTGTCTGCAGTGATCTTGGATCCCAGGAACATGAAGTCTGTCAAGGGAAGAAGAGGGCTGGGGAATATAGGAACTGGTACAAGAGGGAAAGCTGTTCTTCTTCCCAGGAAACTTCATGGGGGCCATTGAACTTATTGCAGAGTTTGACCCATTTTTACATGAACATCTTAAAAAATGTAAAAATGAAAAAGTAAATGTTACCTATCCAAAACCATGTATGAAGAAATGATAGAAATCATGGGGAAACATGTACAAGATGAAATTGTGACTCAAATCAGTGATCTAGACACCAAATACTACTCTATTATTGTTGACCTGACGGTGGTAATTGTGGTTCAATATTGCTATAATGGAAAACCCTGTGAGAAATTTTTAACGTTTATACCAATAGAAAACCATTCATCCATGACATTGTTCAACAAAATACAAGAAGTTCTGGGCAAACATAAGCTGTCAGTTGAAAATAACCATGGTCAGTCCTACGATAATGTATCTAACATGAAGGGCTCAGAGAAAGGGCTGCAAGCACTCTTTAAAAACATTAACAGGTATGCAGACTATGTACTATGTGCAGCCCATTCACTCAACCTTGTTGAAGTAAAGGCGGTGTCTACTGTGCCTGAAGTTGTTGACTATTTTGGCATTTTGCAGGAGCTGTATGTTTTCTTTTCTGGATCTCCATGAAGATGGGGAATTTTAAACACACATGGCAATCTAGATTTTTCCATAAAGAGCTTAAGTGTAACTAGATGCTCTGCACAATTTGAAGCAGTCTGGGTAATTAAAAATGGATATACAGGTATGTTACAATCTCTCAAACATATTTTTGATGACTCAGAAGAGAAGCATGAATGTAAACGAGATGCAAAGAATTTATACCACAAGCTGGTAAAGTTGGAATATGCTATTTTAACAGTTGTTTGGGAAGAAGTTCTTGAGCGTTTCAACAAAACAAGCAATAACTCCAAATTCCTGGTTTTGATGTATTTGAAGGTTATCTTCTGCTGTTATCTTTACTTTTATTTGTTAAAGAACTCCGAGAAAATTCAGATGACTGGATTGTACGCTATGAATCAGAAGCAAAAGGTTTGTGTGAAGATATTATCTCAAGTTATTCTGATGCTTCCAAACGCATGGTTACAAAAACATTTTCAGATGGAACAAGCGGAAGGACTTCTTTGAAAGGAGCTGAAAAATTTAGGATAGAAGTTCTAAATCAACTCTATGACTGCTTGGTAATCCAGTTAGGCAAGTGGTGTGACCCATATGAGCAGATTGCAAAAAGGTTCAAGTTCCTCTCAGAATTGATGAGGACAATATTAACCTTATAATATTGGATTGCAAAGGTTATATTGACCATAAATTAGAAAACGAGTATTACCAGTTCAAAGAATATTTACACCTGAGGAAATCCCAGAACACAGAAGAAAACACGCCATCTAAACACGCCATCATGCGTAGAAGTTCTTCATCTTATATATGAGCAACGCCTGATTGAAGTGTTCCCTAATATTACTACTGTACTTAAGCTGTACTTGACAATGCCTATCACAAGCTGTGAAGCAGAAAGGAATTTCTCAAAGCTTTCCTTTATAAAGAACAAATTTCGATCTACCATGACTGAAGAGCGCTTAAATTCTTTATGCATATTGTGTGTAGAAAATGACATTGCAAGGAAGCTCTCATATGACAAAACTGTATGTGAATATGTTGCTAGAAAAAACAGAAAAAAAGTATTTTGTAAAATGTGCTTCATGTAGTATGTATTCTCAAAGGTGTCTAAAATAGAATATACAAGACGGGGACCCGCGATACTCGCGGGGAGGGGAGAAGAGCTCCGTCTCCTCCATCCCCCCCCCCGCTCGATGTCCCGAGGAGGTGGCAGCGGTGGCGAGGCC
>NW_015161951.1:512120-518692 GCF_001447785.1 Gekko japonicus | reverse complement strand
CCCACTCTCGCCACTCTCTCTCTCTTTGCCCCCCCTCTCGCCACTCTCTCTCTTTCTCTCCGTCTCTCTCTCTGTTTCCGCCCCCCACTCTTGCCACTCTCTCTCTCTCTTTCGCCCCCTCTCGCCACTCTCTCTCTCTCCCCGTCTCTCTCTTTCTTTCCACCCCCCCACTCTTGCCACTCTCTCTCTCTCTTTCGCCCCCTCTCGCCACTCTCTCTCTCTCTTTCTCTCCGTCTCTCTCTCTGTTTCCGCCCCCCCTCTCTCTTTTGCCCTCCCCCCCACCGGCTCCGGGTGGGGTCAAGTGGGGCTCTTGTCCTGCAGGATTGATCAGCGAGTGTTGATGAAAGTAACTTTGTTTCAGCTACAGCTGTCACCACAGTGATAGTTTTATTCTCCCTCACATTCCACATTCCTCTTTCACTGTGTATTTTTTAATTACTCCTCATATCTTCTGTATCCTTCTGTGGGGGTAGGGCTCTGCCTCCAATGGTGGCTATTTTGTGGTTGGCTCCAGGTCCCACAGTGACCATTTTGTGATTGCCCCTACCACCTTGTGTCAGAATGCCAAAGATGCTCACAGGTTCAAAAATCTCTAACCACTACAATGTGTTTCCTGAAATGGGTACGTTTTTACAGAGTGATAATACCATTTTATCTGCCTCCTTGAAATGTTTTGTGTTGCATATGTTTTGCGTGTTGCTACATGTTAAAGTCACGTGTGTATAATTGAAAGTATGGAGATTTCTTCTTCCCTGCCAGTGCTTTTTGTGCGTGGAATCATTTCTGTAAGAAATTTGTTTCTCTAATAAATAGTAAGACCCAAGTGTGCAACTTAACAAAGCATCTTCATTCCTTTACCAGTTAATGGCTGCTTTAGCAGGTGTTGGACCTCCCAATCCTCGGGCAGACCCTGAATGCTGCAGTATACTTCATGGCTTGGGTGCAGCGGTACAAGCTCTCTGCAAAATTACTGAATACCAACATGAGGCTAGAACTATGTTAATGGAGAATGCTGACCGTGTTGGAAACAGAGGACGAATAATCTGCATTACTAACGCAAAGAGGTATTTGGTGCCCCAGCATTATTAATGTACTGATTTTATAACTGAGTAAAACCTTTACCTGCAGGGTTTTATAGAGTAGTGGAACATTACTGGCACTTGCGCAGAGTATAGGCATTCATGTTTTGTTGCATGTCTCCCAAGGTGAGTAAAGTGCAGGTGAGTTAAAAGTGTGGCAGGCAGCATATCCTCAGTGACCTTTGCAAATGCATGTGCTGCTCCTGTTCCTCTTGCAGCTGTCCCCATAGGACAGGGAAGTGCAGTTTCACTCCATATCATTCTGCATCTTGACAGTTGAGGAATATGAAAAGGATTATAGATTACAAACTGTATCTGAAGTAATTAGTCCTTATTTTGAGCCACAATTGAATCAAGGACTTGCTTTCATGCTTCTCTGTGGTCCTTCTCATGTCTTTGAGTCACCATGGATAGTGGGAAAATTGGGGTGTAAGAATTTTAATACTAGGAAAATACTTATTTTTATATAAGAGCTTTTTTCTTTCCAGTGATAGCCATGTACGAATGCTTGAGGAGTGTGTCCAGGAAACAATTCATGAACATAACAAGCTAGCAGCTAATTCAGATCAGTAAGTGTGTGTCTCTGTAGCACTGTGACTGTTTCCTTCTATTTGAATGTGTCATTTTTATGAAATGCAAGCGGGAGACATGCAAGGACTCACTGGAGGGGAAATCTCATCCCCACAATGGTTCTCCTCTTCCCTTCATCACCTCTCAATCCTCCTGTTGCTTTTTCCTGCACCCCAACCTTTCCATCATCACCAGTGGTACCACTGCCTCCCCACTCCTGTTGCCACTGCCACCTCCCTTCCCACCCCTGTTTTCTCTCCTTCTCCACAGCCACTCCTTACCCTTCTTTCATTTGTTTTAAATGCCTCAATGTATGCTATTGCTGAGCAGCCTCATAATGCCTATTGTGATTTCATAATCTTAGTTGGCATTTTCTAAGTTCAACATGGAGGGGAGTTAACCTAGCCCCATCATGCAGATTTTGGGATCTGTACTCTGGGGCCAGGTTCAGGATTAGGTACATGATACTCTTGTGTTGTTAAAGTTTGATAGGAGAGGGTCAAAGATGGACTTGTGGTAATTTCAGGCTTTTTCATTTAGCAATATTTATTCCCATATTTATTATTATTACATTTTTATTCCACCATTCCTCTAAGGAGCTTAAGGGCATTATTGTGGTTCTCCTCTCCTCCATTTTATCTTCACTACAACCATGTGAAGTAAGTTAGGCTGTGTGTGTATGATTGGCTCAAAGTCACCTAGCAAGTTTCTATGGCTGAAAGTCACCTAGCAAGTTTCCATGGCAGAGGAGGAATTTCAACCTTGGCCTCCCAGATGCTTTTCTAACACCCACGAGCCTTTGACTCATGCCCTTGAGTTACCTCCTGCACTACTACTTGGTTCTAAACCATAGTTTGCCTGGAAACCAGTTTTGTAGAGTACAGTTGGGTCAAGTTTTGCTGTCAAATAGGATGTACAGAGAGAATCCCACACTTGGAGGGGAGGGGGAGGAGGGAAGGGGGCATGCAAGACCAAATCTCATTCTTGTAGTTTTGATATTGCAACTGAACTTATTCCTTAATTTTAAAATTTTATAATCTTACAGTGTAATTCTGTGCGGAGTTGCTCCAGTCTAAGTCTATAGAAATTAGTTGGAGTCATCCTGCATAAAGCTGTACCATTAAAGTTTCAAGAAAAATTAATGTTTCAAGAAAAATTCAGATGGTACTAATGTCCAACTGGTGCTGATGAAAGGAACTTGTAAATATGGCAAAGCTTGGTGTCACAGTCTCTCAAACTCCCAAAACTTCACTCTGACAGGCGTAGACTCCACTCAGTAATTGCTGCTCTGTATCTGGCTTTGTAACTGCTTTTTTTCTTTTTAGCCTTATGCAGATCCAGAAATGTGAGCTCGTCTTAATTCACACTTTTCCTGTTGGTGAAGACAATCTTGTTTCAGAATGTCTTAAAAAAGAGGTAAGGTTGTTAAGTTTTTGTGTAGCCTAACGTTGTGCCCAGAATATTGCATAAATGTCTATACCACATATCTGAGAACTAGAGAACAGTACAGTGAGAAAATGCTATTGTCACAGTGGAAGAGAGAATGACCTCCAGTATTATAAGACATTTGGTTGAGTCCAACCGATTTTTCTCATAGTGGGAGAGTCCGCTATGACAGCTAAAAAGCCTGTGTTAGGTATCAGGGGACAAAGTTTTGTGGGACAGAGGCTGTAGTAAGGTAAGAAGTAAATTAAGACTGAGTAAACATGTATTGGAGCTGCGGTGGCTCAAGTGGTTAAGACGCTGAACTGCAGGCTGTGAAAGGTCGGTAGTTCAGCAGTTCAAGATCTGAGTGTGCCGCATGACGGAGTGAGCGCCCGTCTCTAGTTCCAGCTCCTGCCAACCTAGCAGTTCGAAAGCAAGAAATTGCAAGTAGATAAATAGGTACCACTTCGGTGGGAAGGTAACAGCGTTCCGTGCGCCTTGGTGTTTAGTCATGCTGGCCACATGACCACGGAAACGTCTTCGGACAGCACTGGCTCTTCGGCTTTGAAACGGAGATGAGCACCACAACCCTAGAGTTGGATTCGACTGGCTTTCGAGCTAGGGAACCTTTACCTTTACCTTTTACTAAACATGTACTGGATGAAAACTGGACAGATTGATGGATTTATGCCTTTGGAGAACTTTCTTAGGTTAAAGCATCTGGTTGCCACAATGATTTTTTGAGTCCCATGGCATAGAGTTAAGTGCCGTATCTCTGGACGTATGCACACTAGAAGGAGAAATGGATATTGTAGGAAAGAAGAGGATATTGTAGGAAAGAAATATTGTCCACAATTACTACCTCAATAATAGTGCTTTCAAGGAAGATTTAGTCTTGCTGTTATACCATAATTGCTACTACTGCATGTTCTGTTTCCGTGCATGTGTTTCTTCTTCTAAGCTCTGTGTGTGTTTGTTCTTTAAGCTCTCTCCTGTCTTAACCAGTGAAGTGCACAGTGTTCGAGCTGGACGGCACCTGGCCACTAGGCTAAATCTTTTAGTACAACAACATTTTGATCTGGCTTCAACCACCATTACTAACATCCCTATGAAGGTACAGTTGCATCAACAGCTTGGTGTTGATGTACTTACACTATTTATTTTAAATTAGTTGAATGGTTTTAATATTTACTTTAATGGATGTTTTTACGTTTTTCTCCTCCCCATATCATATTTCTTTTCTGTTTTTATTAGCCCACATTCAGTGTCTGTGACCAGGTTAGTAAATTTTATGAAGGATTAAAAAGGATCACAGAACAAACGGCCATATTGCTTTTCCAGCAATTTAGAGTCAATTATGAAAGCAGTATTTGTTTCCTTGTTTTGAGTAAATATAATGTTGTTTATTCAAATTATTTTGTCTGTGATTCTTTTGTTTTTATACTTGTGTTAGAAATTTCTGTCCCCTTGTGCATTTTAGTGGCATAGTGAGCCTTTCATCCCTCTGTCATTCCCATGCTCTCCCAACATAAAAAGTGTTTGTAACAAGTAGAAACCAGTGTGCAGGGAAGAGGTAAAACTGATTTCTTCAAGGGATTTAGGAAGAGGAATACAATTCTGTTGAGAAATATCAAAATGTGGCTCTCTCTCTCTCTCTCCACCAAAACTTAGTGTGTTTTTTCTTTGGTATTGGTCTTTTGTGTTACTCTGGCCAGCAGAGAAATCAGACATCATTATTCTTAAGCGTTAATGGTGAGACATTAGAATGAAAAAAGAGCATCTTTATTCCCTACTGTAAAAACAGAAAGAATGCACAAAAGAAAAACTTTAATAATGTTAATAGCCAGTGTCCTTAGCTAAGTAGTAATTTTACTGCCTGGATTGCATAGGTTAAAGCAGCAGTTTATCTTTTGTGATTTAATGTTCTCTGACCATTTCAGTGTAACTTTGTATGGGCCAGTGATGTAACTCCTTACGTCTACAAATACTTTGTTTGCAACTTAGTGACCTGTGTGTTGCTAGTATGCTCTTTCTTCTTGCCATTGTTCTTTCTAGTAGTACTGTGTATGTTGGGCTCCCTGTGCATTATTCATTGAAAACAAAAGTCCTAACAGTGAACTTTTTGCTATCTGCCATACATGGTGTTTGCTAGTCTGCCACAGCTATTTAAAGATGCTGTTTACTTTTGCTTTTACCCTTATACATGAAGTTTGAACCACAGTAGCTGCTAGTCTTCAGCTGTGGCAGCCAGATAAAACTATATGTGTTTTCTCTTGTTAACCCGAAGAAACAGAGAGAAATCCCTGCAAAATGAAAAAATGGCCTTACTGGCTACTGTTGGTGTTGTAGTCCTAATTAACATTTTTTGCTTAGGAAATGACAGAGCTTCTCTAATGGATAACTTGTCTCTGAATGGAAGTATATGCTGGTTCTGTTCTTGCATCACAGTTAGTTTATATGTATAGAAATGAGAAAAGGCAAGACGAGATTTTTTTATGAAGCTCTCTTTATAGGTGTATATAAGGCTTGAAGCCTTCGTACACTTAACACTGGGAGTAAGCCCTGTTGATCTCAGTAAGACTTAATTCTGAGTCAAGATGCATAGAATCATGCTGCACATGAGTACATACTACTGCATCTTTAAGTAGGTTAGTAAGAAACAAGTTTCCTCAGCATGCCAACCTACTGTTGTTGTCTGATCTTGGGAGTACTTTTTTCTCTTCAGCTTCTTTATTGAAAGGCTTGATGTATCATTTTCTGTGCATTGGTCTAAGCTTGATCTTCTTCGTGGTCTCTGTGCTTCACACCAATGGGTTTAGTGCGCCTGCGCTGACCCAACCGGTGCTGTAGCAAGCTATGTTTCAAAGGATTTTCGCGCGGGTCCCACTGAGCATGCGCAAGAACCCCGGCACGCATGCCCAGAGGGACGGGTGCGGAGATCCCGCCAGTTCTCTTTCTACCGCCGCGTTGAAAGGACCTTCTTGCCTTTCCTCCTGACCGGATAGCTGTTACTGCCTTCGGGCCTTTACCTTATTCCTTGTTTCTTAGGATCGTCCTCCGTTTTATTTTCTTTACTTCAGTATCTTTAAAAAAAAAAAAGAAAGAAAGAAAGAAAGACGAGAGCTTTTGTTTTCCTGAAGGGAATCTCCTCAGGCCTTCGGGCCTCCCCCCCCCCTTCCCTCTTCACTTTTCCCCGGCATTTGTCTCTTCCCACCGTATGGAAAAGAAAAAGAAGAAGAGTCAGAAGTGGGGCTTTTTCAACCGCTGTAAGAAGTGTGGAAGTAAATTGGCCCCTCCAGATGGCCATGAACTTTGTTTGTTCTGCTTAGGCGAGTCACACAGAGCAGATACTTGTAAGCATTGTGCTAAATTTTCTAATCAGACGAAAAAGAACCGTGCCGCACGGTTAAAGGTCGCTCTGTTAGAATCCGCTCTTCACCCGTCTTCTGCTATGGCGGACCAACCTTCTACCTCACGTGCAGCCGTCGATACCGGAGC
>NW_015161951.1:511433-511597 GCF_001447785.1 Gekko japonicus | reverse complement strand
CAGCCCAAGGGCACGTTCATCCTAGGCCTCGGAGCCGATCTCCTCGGTCTTATGGTCCACCACTTTCATGGGATGAGAGGCAAATGAGATATCTTTATGGGCCTTACCACCCTCCAATGCCATGGCTCCAGCATGCTTCATATCAGGACTGGGACCGTTATTCT
>NW_015161951.1:508332-508484 GCF_001447785.1 Gekko japonicus | reverse complement strand
CTTTTCATGTTCCAGTTGATAGTTATTCACTGTTCACCCATCCAGTTACCAAACGCTTCCTGAAAGGTCTACTTCGCCTTTATCCTCCACTCAAGTCTCCACCTGTGCCTTGGGACCTTCCCCTGGTCCTGTGCCAACTTACACGGAAGCCA
>NW_015161951.1:494107-508215 GCF_001447785.1 Gekko japonicus | reverse complement strand
TCAGGCACGACGTCACTTACCTTTCCGTACCTTCCTGACGGAATCCGATTGGTCCCGGACATTTCGTTCCTGCCTAAGGTAATTTCTGAATTCCATCTGCAAGCTGAAGTCTTCTTGCCGACTTTCTATCCAAATCCAGTATCTGCTGAGGATAGATTACTGCATACACTGGATGTCAAGAGGGCTCTCTTGTTCTACCTGAAAAGGACACGTCCAACTAGGAAGGATCCCCATCTATTCCTTTCATATGTGTCACCACGCCTGGGGACTCGTATAACAGCCCAGCGTCTATCCAAGTGGATAGTGGAGTTGGTACGTCTTTGTTACCTCCTGGCAAAGCAGCCGTTGCCTGGTCCCATCAGAGCTCACTCCACTAGGGCTCTTGCGACATCTACGGCTTTTCTGAAAGGTGTGCCAATACATGACATCTGCAAAGCTGCCACATGGGCTACGCCCAATACATTCATTAGGCACTACGCCCTCGACGTCCGACGCACCAATGACAGCATCGGCCGTCACGTTTTGTCTTCAGCCCAGCGATGAACATCCTGCCAGCACCCTCCTCCAGGTAGGATATGGCTCCCTAGTCTCCCCTTGGTGTGAAGCACAGAGACCACGAAGAAGATAAACAGGTTGCTTACCAGTAACTGGTGATCTTCGAGTGGTCATCTGTGCATTCACACCACCCGCCCTCCTTCCCCTCTGCTGTCAGCTCCTGATTTTTTGATAGGTGTTGATTGGCGGCGGTGCTTTGAAGGAACTGGCGGGATCTCCGCGCCCGTCCCTCTGGGCATGCGTGCCGGGGTTCTTGCGCATGCTCAGTGGGACCCGCGCGAAAATCCTTTGAAACATAGCTTGCTACAGCACCGGTTGGGTCAGCGCAGGCGCACTAAACCCATTGGTGTGAATGCACAGATGACCACTCGAAGATCACCAGTTACCCAGTTACTGGTAAGCAACCTGTTTTTTTTTAGAAGTTTGTTTATATGTTGCACTTTTTCTTTAAAAGGAAGAACAACATGCCAATACATCTGCCAATTATGATGTGGAACTGCTTCATCACAAGGAAGCACATGTAGACTTCTTAAAAAGTGGTAAGACAGAAAAGTAAAACTCCTTCTGAGGTGTAATCAGAAAATCGCTTACAGTAGTACCATGGTTGTGGATGTCATAAATTGGAGGCATTATTATTGCGTGTGTGTGTTAAATGCTATCAAGTTGCTTCTGGGTTCTGGCAGTGCTATAAATTAATTACTTCCAAAACGTCCTGTCGTTAACTGCCTTCTTCAGGTCTTGGAAACTGAGGGCCATGGCCTCCATTATAGAGTCAATCCATCTCATGTTGGGTCTTCCTCTTTTCCTACTGCCTACAACTTTTCCTACAATTTTTACTGTCCTTTCCAGTAACTCTTGTATTCTCATGATGTGACCAAGGTACAATAGCCTCAGTTTAGTAATTTTGGCTTCTAGGGAGAGTTCAGGCTTTATTTGATCTGGAAACCATTTATTTGTCTGTTTGGCGGTCCATGGTATCTGTAAAACTCTCCTCCAACACCTGTCAGCTGTCTTCATTGTCCAACTTTCTCACCCATACATAGTAATGGGGAATGCCATGGTATGAATTAACTTGATCTTGGTCATCAGCGACACATCCTTACGCTTAAGGAACTTTTTGTAGCTACTTCGTGGCTGCCCTTCCCAGTCTCAATCTCCTTCTGATTTCTTGATTGCAGTCTCCCTTTTAGTTGATGATGGAGTGAAGGAATTGAAAACCTTAAACAATTTCAGTTTCTTCATTGTCAGCCTTAAAGTTGCGTAATTCCCCAGGAATCATTATTTTTGTCGTCTTGATGTTCAGCAGTAATGGTGCTTTGGCACTTTCTGGTTTACGCTTCATCAGTAGTTGTTTCAGTTCTTCCCTGTTTTCTGCCACTGATGTGGTATCATCTGCACATCTCAAACTGTAAATGTTTTTTTTTCCAGTTTTCACTCTACCTTCATGTAAATCTAATCCAGCTTTCCTTATGATGTATTTTGCATATAGACTGAAGAGATAGGGAGATAAAACACATCCTTGTCTGACACCTTTGCCAACTGGAAAACATTCTGCTTTTCCATATTCTGTCCTAACAGTAGCCTCTTATCCAGAGTATAGTTTGCATATCAAAACAATCAGATGTTGAGGCACACCCATTTCTTTTAAAACCAACCATAACTTTTCATGATCTGGCGTTTCTCATTCCATATATGGTAGCTGTCATTGTAAGATTTTGAGCATCACTTTACTCATATGAGAAATTAATGCAATGGTCCAATAGTTGGTGCAATTTTTGATCTCTCTCTCTCTAGTTTATATATAATTGTTATGTGTACTATATTATTGTTCAAACAGACCTTGCATATATTAAAACTATCCCATACTTAACATGTAAAGTGATGGATTGATGTAAAAAGAAGGAGGACACAGTTGGAATATCAGACAGTACTAGTTTGTAACCTGGTGGTTTTTGCCAGTAGTTCTACTAAGACAATGGTACTCACTCTGCAGCTCATAAAAAGACACATTCACAATGACCATCAAATAAAAGAGCCACATTTACTTCTGTCTCTAATACCAGGCCTGCCAGTCAGAAGCCCCAGCAGCCTTGTCCACTTTCCTGTAACATGGGGCAGGTGCAACAAAGGGAATGGTGCTCAGAAGAGTCATAGGTGGCATGTCAAAAAGCCTTATATTGCTCTTGAGCCACTGAGTATCATTGCACTAAGATATTCATGTGGTCATGTTGTTAGACTGGAGGGTAAAAATCGTGTTGGAATGCAAAGCATTTGTTCTGTTTTTCTCCTCTCTTTCCCCTCCTTCATATCTAAGCTACCCCTTCCCCAGACTGTCCTACAATGAAGGGAGGGGCATGTAAAATATCCCCCTATCTTCCATATTGTCCATTGACAGCATAAACATAGCACATGGGTTCAAAACAATCTTATACTGTTGTGTATGCAGGGGAGAGGGAGATTCTAAATTGTTCATTTACTTACCACACACACACACACACACACACACACACACACACACACAGTGTTCCTCATGACTTATAGTTGCAAAAGGATAGCTGTGTTAGTCTATTGAGGGGAACAGTGAAGAAGGTCTGGATTACTGGCCCTTCATTACCTGTCAGTGCACAGTTGCCCCTTCAGATCAAGCTTCCAGAGAGGGGGTATCTTTTAGGGTTCTGCATTAAGACACGTTAGCCACACAGTATGGATTTTGCTCTCCCTTTTGGGTGTTTGTGCTAGGTTCTTGCCCAGTAGTGTTAAGTGCCCACTCTGCTTTTCCTGCCATCAAAGTGCCACACTGTTCCCTCTATGTCCACACAGCAGGAAGCTCTGCAGCAGTCCCATGCTGCATGCCCTACTTAATGAATTATGGGGTGACCTGGCCTGGGAATTTGTAGGGCTGGGTGCTGGGGAGTGGGTTTGGTTGCCACAAGAGAGGAAGGTGATTGATTGTCCCTGTAGTTGGCATCCTGTACTCCTCTGGACCTTTTGGGTGGGGCTGCACCACTGGTGGGACACTCCAGTTTTGGATTTGCATGGCTGCCTATGGGCTGCATTTTGTTTTTTGCTGATGTAACTTTCCACCGCTGAGAGGGGGGAATTCCCAGGCTGAAACAGATCAGGGAGTCTACTAACTCCCACCATACCCCCTGGCCCACCCACTTCCATATCAGCATGGGAGCCTACACCACAGATCACCAATGGGCAGCCACCACAGGGCTGTGATGGTGGCCAGGAGTGGCAGAGCTGCTCTGGGGTACTTACACTGGTGTATCTTAGAGATATGGCAGCATAATGACTAGTCAGCTCCCTGAGCACTCCCAGCCCCCCAGATTGCACTGTTAATATAGTTTACATCAAGCACTTTAGAGAACACGAACTGTTGCAGATCTTCTCTTCTTGGTGTCCTGTCTTCCTTAATATCCTGGTACTAAAGAAACTGAGTAAAAACAGGAATTCCTGCTACATTATTTCATGACTTTAGGATGATTCTGATAACAGTGGTATTGATAAGGATGTGGATTAATGATGACTGCAGCTAAAAAGTCAGTGCAGACAGAGGTTTTTGTAGGAGTCCAGGACTCTACTGGGATGCCCTTTGTAAATTCAAATGCAAAAATTATTCAGTGGAAGAGGGGAGAAGGACAAGTGGCATGGGGTGACCTTTGTTGGGTGTCTTCAAAATTTCTGGTACAGAAGATGCGTAGTTGAAGGATTTTTAAAGATGAGTGATATGACCCAGCTTGGAATGTTGAGGGAAACTATTTCAGCATGAGAGAGTGGTTAAAATGACTGGGAACTGAAAATAGCATATTTTGAGAACAGCAGGTAATAACTGAAACATATGAAGAAGGAAAGTTGTTGACCTGAAGGTGACAAGTAAGACTTTGTTGGCTAGAATGGAGATCGCATTTTTGAAAATGTTGTTTGTTCCTGAAATAACCTTTTCTTGATGGATGACAGGCCTTGTAATTGGTGATATTGGTGGTAGTATTCAGTCCTGTTATAGTGATTTGTTTTTAGTTGCTTCATGCTTTTTTTTTTGTTAATTTGGTTTTACAGGTGACAACCATATGGGTAGCAGTAGCAAAGAGGGCACAACTAAGGAAACGGTAACTTTGAAATGGTGCACCCCAAGAACAAACAGTGTTGGTAGGTACCTGTTTTGAAGCTGTTTGTGCAGTTGCATAATGCTCACTATATAGTGCACTTCCTCTTTCCCCTGTCCCCCCCCCCCATTACCATACTTCATAGAACATGCCTTGCAAACAGCTAGGAGAATTCTGCAGCATGCATTTGTTTCCAGTCTAATTATCTGATTGCTTTGTTTCATAACTTTGAGCACCTTGTATAATGTGTATAGACCTTATTTGGGGACAGTTTTCAGAAAATGAATATCGAAAGCATTTGTGAGGAGAAGTGGGCAAACCATTTTTTCTAAAGATTTGAGGTATGCTGAAACTGATTTCCTTGTTCACCAAGCTGTGTTTTGAATTTCAGGGCCCTTAAAGGTACAAAGTGGCCACCAAACTAAAATGCTGTTGATCATAACTTCCAAATGGAGGCTGACAACAGCACAGTTCATCGTCGTGGCTTCTGTGTAGTCTCACATTGGGACTGTGTGTGCACAGGCCAGCCATGGGAAAAATTCCAATACTTTCTAGTAGACTAGGAGTGCCCCTCCTCCCTCTGGTGCTTTCCCACCAAAATGATCACGACCAGGAGGAGGGGCGCTACTCCGTCAGTTCTGTTTTTGCTACTGTGAAGACAGGATCTCCATTGCTGTTCTGTGTTTTTTCCTCACCTCATTCTTGAGGCTGAGGAGATTTCTTTCACTCAAAGGTTTTCTCTTTGTCATCAGTATTCATTCTAACGAAGAACAAACTACATTTAAAGAAGAAAAAATTCTGGATTTCCACTGTGTCATTATGGCTCAAAAGGGGCCTCCTCAGGATTGTGCCAACTGTGGCTTTAAAATGGTGCTGATAAACGCCCATTCTCTGTGCCTTACATGCCTAGGGGTTCACACAACTGAGCTACTTGCTCTTTCTGTTACCAGTTTCCCCTGAATACATGATTTGATAGAGCTGGACTCAGAAGAGCTCTTTTTTGAAGTCTCTGGCTGCATACCAGCCTGAATAAAGGCAACTTTCCCCTCCCTGGTGAGGTGTGGTGTGACAGAGCCTCAGATTCAGTGGGTTTTTTCAAAGGCTTTGGCTGTATGCCAGCCTGAATTAAGTAGCACATTCTACCTTCTTGGCTTTGTCTGCTCTGAAGGGAGAAACCTGGAGGTGTTGTCTGACAGAGGCTGCAGCCTGCCTGCCTGAAGGAATCCCTTCCTTTTCCTGGCTTCAGATCTGAGAGCTTGGAGATGTGGCCTGGCAGAGACTGCCTGACTGAAAGATTCCCTCCTCCCCTCCCTGGCTTCTCTCCAATAGGACCAGAAGCCTGGAGGTGTGGCCTGGCAGAGGATGCCTTATTGAAGAACTCCCTCCCCCCTTCTCTCCCTTTGGAAGGAAGAAGGCTGGAGGTGTGGCCTGGCAGACAGTGCCTGACTGAAGAAAACCTTGCCCCTCTCTGCATTTTCTCAGATTGAGCTTGGAGGCGTGGCTTGATCGGAGCCTCTTTTAAAGGCATAGCTATGCTTGACTAAAGGAAGCCTTTCCTGGTCGCCCTCAGCTTCAGAGTGAAATCCTTGGAGGCAAGGGTTAACAGAGTGTTGCAGTTCTAAGTGGCTCTTTGTGAGAGGTGTTATGTATCAGAAGGGTATTGTGCTGTTTATTTGTTGTTTTGACTGGAGCTCTTTGTCCCCTGTAGTGTTGTTGTTAGTTGTATTGGGCAACAACAGACTAGTTACGCTTAAGGCCTGTGAGCGTTATTTTACTGCTCACTCTATTGAGACTACCTTGGTTCCAGGGTCAGAACCAGTTCTCTGTTGACCTTAACTCCAAGCCCTCTTGCTAATGCCTAGTTCTAAAAGCTGACACAGTGACACAGCAGCCTCGGTCCACCACCTTGCTGCAGTCTTGCAGCACTGAAACTTAATCCTAAGGGGCTTTTCAGCTGTTTCAAGCCTTTCCTCTTGGTTCCATGGTAGACTTTGGAACCTCAATGATTTTTGGGGCTCCGTAGCTGATGCTGTTTCCAGTAACAATGATAAACCTGCACCTCTAAACCCAATCTTTTTGGAGGCAATTTCCCCCTGTCGGTTTCATGTATTCCCACACTCTCTTCTTCCTACCAAGGAATGGCACTGACTGTCCCCAGGGTTCTCAATTTCACTGCTGCTTCTGGAAGAGAGCTCTTACTTTTACTGGGTTCAGACTGTTTGTGGAGTCACTCTTATGTGAAACCATTTGTTGTGCAAGCCAGTGTTGGGCTAGGATCTGGGAGACCCAGGTTCAAATGCTATTTTGTCTGAAAACTTGTTTGTGAACTTGGGCCATCACATTTTGTCATCCTGACCTGGCTCGCAGGGTTCTGCTGAGGAAGAAATGGAAAAATATAAAATGTTATCAGGCACTTTGAGTCCTTGTTAGGGAGTAAGATACACTCCATACCCATCTTTTTAAAGGATATCTTATGCTTTTTTACTCAAAACAGCTGCCCCATGGGACAAAGTCTCTGATGTGCAAACTGTAGTTATTAGCTGATGTTACAGCCTCTGCTACAATCCTTTAGCAAAAATATGCTTGACTCCATTGGTCATCTCTATTGTTCTTTTTTTTTTAATTGACTCTCCTAAAAAGGAGAGAATTTATGCTTTTAATATCAGAAAGGAGGAGGGTATATAGTGGGATTAAGAAAAGATTGGGTGATACTTTCATTAGTATGTTAATCTTTTGTTAGTATTAAACAGATCTTCTTTTGGCTTCTTCTGTGAGTTGTCCATCGTCTTTCCTCTTAACCTGTAAAAAAAACAATACTGTTAATATATTAGAAGTGTCCTTTTGGCTTATTGTTAGTAAAGTCTTTTCTTGCGCATTCTGAACCATTCTTCATTATTTGGGCTGCCTCCCTTTCACATCTCTCAGATTGTATGATGAGCCTTTTCCCGCTCCAACATCTTCCGGAGTCTTAACTTCTCCCTCCGAGCCGCTGTCTCTGTCACTGTCCAATTCTTCCCATTTGGCGAGTGCTGCCTCCTCTGAACTGGCATGTCTCTTCAAAAAGTCTTGAGCTTTGAAAATGGAGTCAATCTTCTCCCTTTTATCCTTGAACTTGAAAATAAGTCCTTCTGGAATCAACCAGCGATAGCTAATTTGATGGTTTTGCAAGAATAAGGTCAGTCCTTTGTATGCTTTCCTTTTCATTCGAATTTCAAATGGAACATCCTTCAAAATCCTGACTGTCTGCTCTCCAATCTTCATGGGCATTGAAGATGACACTCTCAGTATTTGATCCTGAACTTTCTGCTTTGTAAACTTGACTACCACTTCTGCCGGCAGGTTATTCATCTTTGTAAAATTGGAATAGGCTCTGTAAACCAGATCCATTTCCTCGCTTATTTTATCCGCTTCCCAGCCGGTGAGTGTTGCCAAGGCTTCCGCTAAGATACTTCGGAGATCTTCTTTTTCCATTTCTTTGATGCCCTGAAACCGAAGAGTCAAATTTGATTTTTCCATTTGAAGCATCAATAACTTTTTGTCTTGCATTTCTTGGTGTTTTTCCATTTTATCCACCTTTTTCTTGACCTTTTGAGTGTCTTCTGTTGAGACCAGGCATTTTTGCGCGATTTCCTCCATTTTCTTGGCTGTAACATTCAACTGTGTCTGCTGGTTGCTGAGAACACTTTCCATGTTTGTCAACGTTTGATTGATTTTCTGCATTTGCTCCAGCAGAGGGAGCAGAAGATCACTCTCCTGTTGAGTGACAGCTGGCTCCAAAGGGCGGGAGCTAGCACCGGAAGTTCCTCCCAGCTTCTTTGCCGGCTTCTCCTGAAACTTTTACTGCCCCGACATCTTTGTTTTATTGTTTACTTTTTAAAAGTTCGTGCCGCGCAGCTAGCAAATATATCTTCCTGCCTCTCTTTAAACAATTCACCAAAAGGTAACACTGCTTCTTTCAAATTTCGCTCCCCCCTCTTCTCCTGTTAAATCGGTCTCTGTTATATTTGGGGGGGGATTTCCCCCTCCTCCCTTTCACTTTTTCGTTGGGGGGGGGGCGTGCGCTTCGCTCCTTTTTCCCCGTTTCCGACCGGCAACTCACAGTTTTGGCCAATTTTCTTCCTCTTAAACGCTTGTCCGATTGATCACCCAGTGACGACCGGCGGCTCTGCTAGTCCCCGTGTGGGGCACTGCCACGGCTAGGGCCATTGGGGCATGGGGCGAGCCTCAATTTCCGACCATCCGATCGGGAAAGAGGCACATCCCCTGTGCGCCCCGGATCGGATCCTCTGCCTGAGGTTCCTTAGGGTCTCCACTTGTGCGGATCCCCCCCTTGGCCGTGCGTGGGCGAATCGACTTCGGGAGCTCCCCGAAGATGCGATCGCCATTCACAGAGTCCAAACCGGAAGCCGGTCATCTCTATTGTTCTTGATGGACTACAAGTTAAATAACACCATCTTTAATTAAACCACTGCAGAGAGTGAGTGCTGTAAACTTAACCCTGGAAGGGAAGTGGAATTTCTCTATCACCCTTTCCCTTTAAGTTGTGAATCAGCAGGTCAATATGGCCTTTTACTATTCCCTTTGAATGGAGCTCATAAGAACATAGGCGAAGCCAGTGGGGCCAGGACACTATTGCCCCCCCCAAACACCAAGAATACAAAGTATCACTTGCCCCAGACCAAGAGTACCTATCTATAGTAACGGTAAAGGTTTCCCTTGTTCGAAAGCCAGTTGAATCCAACTCTAAGGGGCGGTGCTCATCTCCGTTTCCAAGCCGAAGAGCCAGTGCTATCTGAAGACATTTCCGTGGTCATGTGGCTGGCATGACTAAATGCCAAGGCGCATGGAACGCTGTTACCTTCCCACTGAAGCTGTACCTATTTATCTACTTGCAGTTTCTTGCTTTCGAACTGCTAGGTTGGCAGGAGCTGGGGCCAGAAACTCACTCCGTCACACAGCACTAGAGTCTCAAGCTGCCAAGTGACAGACCTTCCAGTCTGCAGTTGAGCGTCTTAACTTCTGAGCCGCCGCGGCCCATTGTTCCTATCTATATACCTTATGGCTAATAGCCACTGATGGACCTCTGCTTCATATGTTTATCCAATTCCCTCTTGAAGCTGTCCATGCCTGTAGCTGCCAGCATGTCCTCTGGCAGTGAATTCCATGTGTTAATCACTCTTTGAGTGAAGAAGTACTTCCTTTTATCAGTTCTAACCCAACTGCTCAGCAATTTCATTGAGTGCCCACGAGTTCTTGTATTGTGAGAAAGGGAGAAAAGTACTTCTTTCTCTACCTGCTCTATCCCATGCATAATCTTATAAACCTCGATCATGTCACCCCTAAGCTGTCGTTTCTCCAAGCTAAAGAGCCCCAAGCCCTTCAACCTTTCTTCCTAGGGAAAGTGTTCCAACCCTTTTATCATTCTAGTTGCCCTTTTCTGTACTTTTTCCAATGCTATAATATCCTTTCTGAAGTGTGGTGACCAGAATTGTACACAGTATTCCAAATGAGGTTGCACATTGATTTATACAGGGACATTATGATACTGGCTGATTTGTTTTCAATTCCCTTCCTAATAATCCCCAGCATAGCATTGGCCTTTTTTATTGCAGTCACATATTGACTCGACATTTTCAGTGAGTTATCTACTGCAACTCCAAGATCTCTCTCTTGGTCAGTCTCAGCCAGTTCAGACCCCATCAACATGTATTTATATTTAAGATTTTTGGCCCCAATGTTCATCACTTTGCACTTGGCCACATTGAATCCCATTTGCCATGTTGACGCCTACTCGCCCATGCTTGACAGATCCCTTTGGAGTGCCTCACAATCCTCCCTAGTTTTCATCACCCTGAACAATTTAGTGTCATCCGTAAATTTAGTCACTTCATTGCTTATTCCCAACTCCAAATAATTAATGAACAAGTTAAAAAGTATCGGACCCAGTACTGAGCCCTGTGGTACCCCACTGCTTACCACCTCCACTGTGAAAATTGTCCATTTACAGTCATTCTCTGTTTCCTATTGATTAGCCAGTTTTTGATCCACAAGAGGACTTGTCCTTTTATCCTATGACAGTGAGATAAGATCTTCCCTTACAGAACCCATGCTGAGTCTGCCTCAATAGTTTTTGTTCATCAATGTGCCCACTAATTCTCCCCTTAATAATGGTTTCCACCAACTTACCCGGTATTGATGTCAGACTGACTGTCCTGTAATTTCCCGGATCTCCTCTGGGACCCTTTTTAAAGATGGGGGTGATATTAGCTACCTTCCAGTGCTCAGGAATTGTGGCAGATTTTAATTAAAGATTACTTATTTTTGTCAGGAGATCCACAAGTTCACATTTGAGTTCTTTCAGAACTCTTGGATGTATGCCATCTGGGCATGGAGATTTATCAGTTTTTAAGTTGTCTATCCATCAGAGGACCTCCTCTCTCGTCACCTCAGTCTGACTCAGGTCTTTCAACACCCCTCCCGAAATCAGCGGTTCCGGAGTGGACAAGCACTTCTCATCTTCCACAGTGAAGACAGAGGCAAAAAAAAATGCATTTAGCTTCTCAGCCATTTCCCTATCATCCTTCAGTACTCCTTTTACCCCTTGGTCATCCAAGGGCCCCACTGCCTCCCTGGCTGGTTTCTTGCTTCTAAGGTATTTGAAGAAAGTTTTATTTTTGGTTTTTACGTTTTTTGCTATATGCTCCTCATATTCCCTTTTTGCCTGCCTGATCATAGGCTTGCATTTTATTTGCCACAGCCTGTGTTCCCATTTATCAACCTCACTGAGACTAGCTTTCCACCACTTAAAGGAATCCTTCTTACCTTTTACAGCTTCCATTATTTTGTTAACCACACAGGCAGGCAAGTCACCATATGGTCAGTACGTGCGTTTGCCACCCAGCTGTCTACTTGCCTAAGGATCAAATCACCACCAAGAGCCCCTCTCCCTCACTACCCAGGGATGGTTCCTTGGTGTGAAAGGATACCCGTTCACCAACTGAAGAAGAGGTCCCTTCTGAGGGCACATTCCCCTTATCCTCAGCACAGTGCCCTGTTTTCTGTCACTGACAGCAGCAGGGCTGCCATTTTCAGAGTGGGACATATCTAACAAGTCCACAGGAGTCTTCTTCATATGCCTAACTGACTGTCTCTGCTTCTCCGGGTCAGCCACCTTGGCCTCAAAGATGCAAACTTGTTCTCTGAGATCAGGAGCTCCTTGCACTAGGCACACAACCAAGATTTCTGTCCAGTGGGCAGATAGTCATACATGCAACATTCCATGCAAAACACTGGATAGCCCCCAACCCCCTGCTGGTATTCTGTCTTCATAATTGCTTTTTAAAAATAATTATATATAATCCCCCTTTTAATACCCTTCATATTTATGTGGTTCTCCTTGTGGAAAGTCTACTTACCTTACTGGGAACACAAGGGGACTAGGGCCCTGACTTTCTGGTCCTTCCTGGGCTTCTTACAGAGCCCCTAGAGTCAACTAAGAGCCACAGGTCAAGAGCCATTTGACTCACACCTCTGGGGAGGTGCAGCCTTAAATAGAAGCCTCACCCAGCAGAGGGCAGGGCCAGCAGCTATTCAATTTACAGTCAAACAAATCACCCTTTCTCAAACAGCCAGGATTCTGCAACAACTTAAAACTCACCCACACACTCCCAAACACTATCCTCCCACACAGTATCCTCAGTTAAATCTGCTCAGATGAAAAGAAATAAAAAACACTCACCCCTCCAGCAGCTCTGTCTTCTGCTGCTTCTCAGAGCTCAGCTGGGTTAGCTTTGCCTCTGCCGAGGTGCAGCCTCAGTAGAGGTATCTCTCAGCCTATGCTGGTGATGTACATGACAGATGTACATTACAGATCTGTTCCTTTAATCTAGGTAATCTTTTTATATTGCCGTAGTCCATGCTAGGAATTAGCGTTGGGAGGGAAAAAAGAGGCTCCACAGAGATACTATACATTTATTTATTCATTCATTCGTTCATTCAACTTATATCCTGCTTCTTCCCTGGCCAAGCAATTAAATAGACAATAAAATCAGAATTACAGTTTTAAAATCCAAATTCTTCAATACAGTTGGACAACACTGTGTGTGTGTGTGTGTGTGTGTGTGTGTGTGAGGGGGTAACAGGCTTGTTGTCAGATCCTTAAGAGTCACCTCTTCTTCCCCTCCTTCACATAACATAATGGCTCAGGGTTGTGCACACAGTTTTTTCTGTGTGCAAAATGCCAAGTTCTATCTTTGGCATCTTCTACTGAAAAAGTCTCTTGTAATTGGACTTGTCAAAAATCCTGTAAATTCTTTCATCTCTCCTCTATGGTGATTTACTCTAGAAGAGAAAGAAAAAAATCTCTAGTCTGCTGTCTTGTCCACCAGATTTCCTACAATTCTTTTTGCACCTATGTCACTTTGTGGACTCTGATCCAGGATCTTCCTCATCCTCTTCTCTGAGGGGAGGTTGCCTGACTCCCAGTAGAATATTCAGTTTAATACTATCCCAGGGACAGAAAACAGGTGCAGTTTCAAATGATTCATACGTGTTGGTATGCACCTGAGAAGGCTTATATTTAGGCTCTAATTATGTATCTTATAGTCTAAACTTTTGCTGTCTTATTCATTGACCTCTCTACCATTCTTGCAGAGAGTCCCTCTGCCATTGCAGATGGAAGCTCCCAGTGGTAGAATTCCAGCATTCTCCTTCATTTTGGATTATGCCTTGGCTGTTTTACAAAACGCACAGCAACTAGGGTAGCCCATGTGAGGCTGCTATATTGTTTTCCCCTGCTCTTTTGATGGGTGATTGTTGATCCTTTCTACGCAATCCTTTTTATCTTACTGAATGCCTCTCTTAGTCTTTAGTCAGTCCTTATTTTACTAAGCTTTTTTGGCTTCCACAGCTGCATTTTCTGGCATTTTTACATATATATATGTGACACCATAACAGAATTTGTATTTTTTGCTGTATATTTCACCCTTCAGAGGATCTCCAGATTTGTTTTTCTTTCTTTCTGAGACATATCTAATATGTATTATTCTGGTGGTCTCGGCACTGCATTTTTCTCAGAGCACTTCTTTTGACTCTGAGCCTCTAGAAGTTAGTGTCATCTCAGATGTCTCTCAGATGTCTTCTTCCCTGTAGTGTGGAGACACAGCTGTGGGCATGTGTTTCCCAGTAGCTCCTGGTCTTCTGCAAAATTAGTTAGTTATACCACTACTTTCACCTAGACATACCTTGCTTTTGTCTTTTGTTTTACTGCAAACACGCCACATAGTCATGGAATGCACTGCAATTATGTTTTAATTGACTAACCGAGACCAAATCCCTGATACTCTGAGTGGAGGCCTAGGCTATTTGGCCTTGCCCCTCAATGGGACATTCTATGCCCTGTCCTCTTTATTCCTTTCCTGACAGAGACCCGTCATTCAGGAATGC
>NW_015161951.1:463615-494003 GCF_001447785.1 Gekko japonicus | reverse complement strand
AATGCCCTTTTATTTCCTTGGCAAAGTAACCTATTTTGACATTTTTTTTCCCCTTTGTGTGTTTGCTGTGCAGATTGCTCTGTGAGCTGCACAAGGTTCATTTATGATGCATTCTGTCCATCCTTTCTTTGGCTGTATCATGCCTGTTTCACTGGTTTCATTATTATGGTGCAGATCTGCTTATTCTCACTCCTACTGACAACTTTGGTAGTCTGATCAGCTCCTTTTCTGCATTGTATCAGTAGCCTCCAACTTTTCTGAGTGGCAAGCACTACCCTTTCACTACCATATTTTGCACTTTTAAGTGGAAAAGAGTCTCTACTGAAGCTGTAACACGGTTTGGACCCTGTTTCTTGTGCTGTTGATAATGTTTTGGCCACTGGTTGGGTCTCAAAACTCTCAAATTCTCCTCTTCCTTACTGGATTTCTAAAGATGGTACAAAACAGAGGCATAACCCCTCATTTGATGTTTTTATACTTACCAGGTGCTTCATTTAGAATACTTTTATTTTTAGTATGCAGCTGTAGAATGAGGGCATTGTGGGTTCTGTTCCACAAATCTGTGGTCTGAATGCCTTCGCCCAATGAAGACAATCAGATGGAGTCTGAATGAGGATGAAAAATAGAATGTATTGCAATAAAAGCTGAGCAAAGCAAAGCTGAAGCCTGCTAACCAAGCTGCTCTGGCCCCATTGGGGTGGTCAGATCTTTTATAGCCCTACTGATGTACAGAGCATGTGTTGGTACATATACAAACCTATTGGTTACATGGTATAGGTAAAATCATCGCAAGAGCTAAAGGTCATTTCTTTGGTCACGACCTGTGGCGGAGCATAAAATTTATCATGCATGTGTGCCCGGCCAGTTGAATCTGGCTAGGGTCTTCATGCCCCGTCTTGGTATCCTAGTACTAGCGAAAACAAGAAGGCACAGCTTATGTAGGTAAGAATGGAATGTGCCAAGGATGCTTCCTCCAAGATGGCTGCTGGGCTGAATTGTTATCATTCAGGCCTTACTATCTCCTAGCAACAAGTGAGGCACTTTGGGCTACTCTGTATGGCACCCCTAACCTTGTGTTTCACAGTTTTAACCTATGCCCCCTCCATTCATGAAGTTTCACAAGGTTAGGATGTATGATGCCCTGGCTAGGATCCCCTAACAGGGATTGTCTCTCAGTCCTCATTATTGTTATTTATTATTTATTAGATTTTTATCTCACAATCCCGGCCAAGGCCAACTCAGGGCGGCTTACAAAACAGAATAAAATTCCAACAGTGTACATAAAATCACAACATCAGTTAATATAATACAACGTTAAAATCAAACATAATAAAGTGCTAGCAAGTTTAGTTCCTTGTTTTACAGTCAGCTCTTTGATCTTCAGCTATCTGGGGTGATTAGCTCAGGCAGTAATGAAGGGATCCAGCAGATCAGGGCTCTGCCAACATAAGATGTCAATCCTCATGTCACACATGGTCAGCTTCTTCACACAACCCAAACTTGTGGGTTGGCAGAGGCTATCACATTGTGTCTTGAGTACATGGCTGTTCAGTGCTACTTTACATATCATGGCTCTCTCTTCAAAAGAGTGCTGTTTTTCTTTGCCATGTTCCTGCATGTAATTTAGTTGGGATCAGTGTTCCCTCTAAGCCGAGTTGGTGTGAGCTAGCTCACAGTTTTTTAGCCTCCGGCTCACAGATTTCTGTCTCAGCTCAGGGAGGAGGGCTTCAGAGCAAACTAATTTATGCAGTAGCCAAATGGCTCACTCATAACTTTAATGCCAGTTGCTCACAAAGTAGAATTTTTCCTCACAAGACTCCACAGCTTAGAGGGAACATTAGTTGGGATACTTGTCGAGAGCTCCCTGCTCTCTGGATGAAGGTCAATATGGGACACTAAACAACTGTTGGGAAGGTGGACCTCCTAGTCTCTTCCTTTGAGAGCTTCACACCCACCTCCTTCACTCAGTGAGCTTGTGGGGCTGCACAGAAGCCACAATGATGAAAGCAGGGTTGCACTTATCTGTAACTACTGTTCATTGAGTTGTCTTCTGTGCAGGCACACATCCCTCCCTCCTGCCCTGCTGTGAACTCTCTGAAACCTCAGTTTCTTGGGTTCTCCAACAGTGGCATGAAGAGAACTGAGGAAGTAACACCCCTCCTCCTGGTCACCTCCTGGCGATAGTTTTGGCGGGAAAGCGCCAGAGGGAGGAGGGGCACTCCTAGTCTATTAGAAAGCTTTGGAAATCTTTTCTGTGGCTGACCTGCACACACGCAGTCTCAATGTGTCCCTGCACAGAAGACTACTTGATGAATAACACAGGTAGATGCAACTCTGGTGTTTTTTGTTTGTTTGTTTCTCTTACTGTTTCTTATACCTGCTGCACAACAAAGTCAGGAAGGCTCCCACTCTCCTGGCTTTCTGCAAATTATGCAAAACTGAATTATTCAAGAGAGTTGTTCTGGACAAGTAATAGGGTTGCCCTGTACAAAATGGTTCACAGATTTATTTGGATAAATAATTGGGGACTATGATTTATACTACTGTATCATACTATGCAATTTTTGAAACGTTTAATGTGTCATGTTAATAGTTATGCTATGCTTCAGTTCTACCTTTTAGATTTCTGGTTGGTTCTAGCCTTCTACAATCCTAATGCATTGTTTAATGAATGTACCATTCTGTTGATTGTATTGACTCACTCTGTGTAATCTGCCTTAAGTCCCTGTGAGAAAGGCAAACTCTAAATAAATAAATAAATAAATAAATAAATAAAATTACACAAAAACACCAGCAACACACAAGAAGATGTCTTGAACAGACTTGGGCATTCACAACACAAATGGTCCCTTAAAGAGGAACATATTCGCCCAGTTTTTCTTCGATGAGATTTCCCTATGGTGGACTTGTTTGCCACAAGAGCCAATGCAAAAAGCCCCAGTATTCTGTTACAGGGCTGGGAGTGACTGGCTGTGTATTGGAGATGCTTTTTGGCACCAGTGGTTTGGTAGCCTCTTCTGTGCCTTCCCCCTTATTCCACTCATCAGCACAGTTTTACCCAAGATTTCAGAAGAGAACACTTGGTGTATCCTAATTACCCCTTTTTGGCCCAGACAGACCTGGTTTCATATCCTTCTGTCAGTGTCCAAGGGGCTGTACTTCTATCTACTCTTGGCAGTGGTTCTGGTCCGCGAGGGTCCATTGTTTCAAGTATACAAGTTGCAACTGATAGCCTAGTTACTGAATCAACCCAATTTAAGATTTCCGAGCAGGTAGCTAATGTTCTACTTGATGCTCGCAGACCGTCCACCAGGCAATCTTATTTGAGTAAACGGACTTGCTTTTCCAGATGGGGGAAGTTGAAGGGGGTTCCCACAGTTACGTGCCCTATTCCCCTTGTATTTTAGGACCTTCTCACACTTAAGGAGCCAGGTTTAGCAGCCTCATCTTTGAAGGTACATCTGGCGGCTATTTATTTATTTATTTTTAATTTATTTGTTTGATTTATATACCGTCCTCCCCACAGGCAGGTTCAGGGCGGTTCACAACAATCTCAATACAATACCATTAAAACAATAATTAAAATAACAAAACAGTAAAACCATAAAATATTGTGCAACAAGCTAGTTCTGATCATCAATACTGATATTAAGATCCAGGCAACCGATGTCAATTCAGCAGTACCGATGTTAAGATCCAGGCTGCTGGAGGGGAGATAGCCAGGAGAGGAAAGGAACGTCCGCTGCCTCAGCCAGAGGCCTGGTGAAAGAGCTCTGTCTTGCAGGCCCTGTGGAACTGTAATAGATCCCGCAGGGCCCTGATCTCATATGAGAACTCATTCCACCAGGTTGGGGCCAGGGCCAAAAAAGCCCTGGCCCTGGTTGAGGCTATTCAGACATCCCTGGGGCCGGGGACTGCTAGAAGATGTTGATTCATAGACCTCTGTGTCCTCCGGGGCTCATATGGGGAGAGGCGGTCTTGAAGGTATGCTGCCCCCTGGCTGTATAGGGCTTTAAAGGTAAGTACCAGCACCTTGAAATGGATCCAGAATTCAATAGGCAATCAGTACAGTTCACGCAGCACTGGGTGGATGCGAGCCCACACAGGTGTCGCCATCAACACCCATGCTGCCGCGTTCTGCACTAGCTGTAACTTCCGGAGCAGGATCAAGGGCAGCCCCACGTAGAGAGAGTTACAATAGTCCAGTCTGGAAGCGACCATTGCATGGGTTACTGTAGCTAGGTCTCGTTGGGTGAGATAAGGGGCTAACTGCTTTGGTTACCCTAGACCAGAGGTCCCCAGCTATGTTGAGCCTATAGGAGTTTTGCAAAAGTGTAGTGAGCACCACCACAAAATGGCTACTGAGATGGGGTAAACAAACCAGTGCGGGGGGGGGGGGGGGGAGCAATCACAAAATATTGGAAGATGCCAAACAGCTTCCTGTGATGAGGGACAGCTATTTCCAAATGGATGCTTCCTGCAGACCCAAAGGTGATGCCTCCTGAGCTTTTCTTAAGTATCTTCTACTCCCATGAGATAGAGGAAAGCCAAGATTGGCCTAAAAGTCTGATTAAATCTATTGGCATATTTTAAGGCTCAAATTACCTTTAAAAATTCATATAGAGTCTAATAAAAGCCATAATGTTTCAAACATTTCCAACTACATTTTTTGTTCAAGGAGTTTTTTCCAAAAAAGGTACACCTCTTTTTCCTGCATGTTAATTGTGCTGGGGATATCAAAACTTATAAATGCAAAAACCATATCATTATCACCCTCCATTTTGAAGTGAAAGCAATTTTGGCTGTTCTTGAGGATTTTGCCCTTTGAACTTTAAAATACAAACAAAATTTGGTTTCAGCATATTGGAACCCTTTGGAGGAGATTATTTTGCCCACTATTCCTCAGAAATGCCTTAAAACCTTATTTAGCAACTATATCAGAAACTGACAGATAGGACTATTTATTGACATCAGATTTCGTCCTCAAAGAGCTTTGCAACATACATAAGATAAATATCATTGTAATAATTCTAGTTAATGTGGGCTGAGTGGAGAATTAGCTCATGATGGCAAACAGAACATGAATAAGGAACTGAGCACAATGCCAGATCAGTATATGAATGATAGGAGAGAATGTGTGCAGATTGTCAGTGTAGATGTATTGAAATCTGTCTCAGCCTCTCTTTGGTTAAACTGGGGGTGGGAGTGTATGTATATGCACACACAAATAAGTGATATAATCCCAGCAGAGTTTAAACATATTTTTCACTCAACTCTTTTTAACCCCAGTATACATAGTTTAAATGCAAAATCCTTTATGATATTTATTTCATTTAGAATGGTTAATACTATGTGTGTATTAAAATTAGGATGATATTTCTATCCTGTAACCATTTCCTCCCCTTTTTTCAGAGCTGCATTATTGTACTGGTGCATACAGGATATCTCCTGTAGATGTAAATAGCCGACCTTCCTCCTGCCTTACTAACTTTCTTCTTAATGGTAAATATATTTGGGGGTCAACGCTTTAAATGAAAATTTAATTGAATTTACTTAACTCTAGAGCTTGAACTGGGGAACTGCAGTGTCTAAGGCTGGGGTTTAACATAATGAACTTCCTAGCAGGAAAGCAGGTGCTCAGGCCCCAAGCCCATTTTAGATGCAAAAGAGATTAAGGGGGTGCAATATTGGTCCTGCATTTGGCAACTTGAGTGAAGTCTCTGGATTGGCCTGACTTCTAAATAAAAAGAGCCTGGCCTTCTGCCTCAGACCACTTGCTGCACATTAAGCGATCTGGCAACTCTTCCAAAAATAGTGCAAGTACATGCTGCCAGTAGGACATAACTCTTTTTTCTTACCTCCCCCACTTTAAGGTACTTCCCCACACACACCATTTACCCCATCTCACTGGACAGACAGCAGGCTACTTTGAAACCTGGTGTTTATTTTTTTAAAATAAAAATGTTCTAGAGATGATCCTGGAAACATAGGCCAGTGAGCCAGACTTCTAATATCATGTAAACAGAAACTATTGTTTTAGGGCAAGGGTCACAGTCCAAAGGGTTCCTTTAGTTAAGATGAATGGGTTAGGTATACCATGTCTTCTGAAGCCCACCTTAATTACTTTTTTCTAAGTAGGGCATTATTATTTGTCTTGGTAAGACAAAATTTTATAAGCCTTAAGCAGCAGTTCTGAGAATCATAGGGAAGCTGTGAGAGGGCATTTGCTAGGGTCTCTAGATTGCAACAATACCATGTAGCCTAGACATTTTCTCCTAGTGTCCACAGTCTCCATGGAAACCAGGGTAAAATTGTGGATTTTATCCCCCCTTCCCCCCAAAAAAAAATCCATCCAAAGAAAAGGGAGGACCGTCCTCCTTTTGGATCAGATCTCCAGGAGTGGGAAAGAATCAAATCCTAAATGGGGAAATCCACTTTTTCTTAGTTTATTATCAGAAATTAGAGATGGGGAAAAACACATAATCATGAACAGCTCACTTACTCTTTCCTGGGGTATAATGGTTAGATGGAAAGAGAGATGTCTTTATGGGAAGGAAGGTATACCATATGGGCTATGAACTGCTTTTACCTAAAGTTATGGCTGTATGCTGGCAAATTTAATAAAAGTTGGTTATTAAGCAAGATCTTTTATTCCACTGTCCTGGGAAACAGTTTTCTCTTGGAAGAGCTTGTAGCCACACAGGCCTGCTTGGTACTCATCACTAGTAGGGTGGGAGAGTCTGTAGAGAAGGCAGAAGAAAGGAGAGAGAAAGCACCATTAGCCAAATGATGTTGGAGCAGCTAGGACTTTCTGTTTCTTTATGCTGTTGTCCGAGACTGAGTGCAGTGACGGTAATGAACAGATGGATTTCTGAATTTGGACATAATGATGAAGCAGTTAATACAAACTGCTGCTAGCAAGCCTGGTAAAAGCTGTGGCTTAGAATCCTGTTCTAATCTCCACCAACAGACCATACGTTGTGAGGCAGCCTACATCACAATAAACTGGAATTTAATGAAACTGTGGTATAATTCAGAAAGTGTCTCTTAAGAGAGAGCACCAGTCTTTGAAATGTATAGCTCAAAGGATGTCCTTGAATGAAGTTCTTGGTCTGTCAGTAGTGACCAGTTTCAGAAAGTAGGCCAAAATTTCTGTCCTTGTGATGCAGGTATAATAATGTGTCTCATCATGCACAATTACATTAATTTTTCAAGTGCTAGTAAAATGTAATTTCAGATAATGTTATAGGAACTTGCTGTTTGCTTTTGACAGGCACATACAGTTGTACTATTGGCACATTTTCATTTTTTAAACATGGATTTTCATGGGAATTACAACCAATGCTCCCTCTAAGCTGTGGAGTCTTGTGAGCAAAAATTCTGCTTTGTAAGCTACCACCATTAATGTTGTGAGTGAGTGATTTGACTACTACATAAATTAATTTGCTCTGGAGCCATCCTTCCTGAGCTAAGACAAAAATGTGTGAGCTGGAGGCTAAAAACTGTGAGCTAGCTCACACTAACTCAGCTTAGAGGGAACACTGATTACAACTGAACTCCAAATAACTGTGATATCTCCCCTTGGAGAAAATGGCTGCTTTGGTGGGTTGACTGTATGCCATTTTATATCCAGCTGAGGCCTTTCCCCTCCCCAAACCCTGTCCTCCTCAGACTCTACCACAAAATCTCCAGGAATTTCCCAACCTTGAGCTGGCTACCTTAATCAGGCTGGCCACAACAAGTCTTCCCTCAAAAGCCAAAAATAGGCCTGAAAAGGACCCTGACCCCACCCCCTGCTTTTTTACTCACAGAACTTCAGCCTGAAATACTGTGGTTACCTAGCAACAGCCACTAACGGAATCTGTTGCTTAAAGCTACAAGTGTTCCTTATATCATTTTGGGGTATTTTAAACCCCTCAATATGTGTGTGTGTGTGTGTGTGTGTGTGTGTACCAGATTTTTCTGCAAGTGCTGCTATGTAGAATTGTTATGCTCAGTGCTGCTAATGTAGAATTGTTATGCTGAGTAACTAATGAAGTGACTTCTCTTTCAATAGGTCGCTCTGTGCTTTTGGAACAACCACGGAAGTCTGGCTCTAAAGTAATTAGTCATATGCTTAGTAGCCATGGAGGAGAGATTTTTCTGCATGTGTTAAGCAGTTCTAGATCCACTCTGGAAGATCCTCCTTCGATTAGTGAAGGTTGTGGTGGCAGAGTCACAGACTACAGAATTACTGTAAGATTCTTAAGGTTAATTTTAAAAAAGCACCATGATACGAATTCAGTCACTTTGAACTTAGTAAAGACGCTTTGTTTGGCCTTTCAGCAAAGCTTTCTGTAAAGGGAGTAACTAAAAAAGAAGTTGCTGGGTGGCATTGTCACGGGGGGGCAGGAAGAAAACAAGCAGGAGCAGGGAATGGTAGAAGGGAAGTAATAATATTAATGTAAACAGATATATCTTGGAAAACAAGTGGTATTGAGGGTGATACTTTGCAAAAGGTTGGGCACAAACTGGGGAAATGGAGGTTCATTTCAGATCATGGGACCACATGAACCATGAACCTTCTTTTTTGGCAAACTGGTTCATTTTGTGAGGTTCGTGATGCAGTAAAACGCCCCCCCCCCACGGGCTAGAGACACCAAACTTGCAGCGAGTCTCCAGCTGTCTCTCCTCTACATGCCCTCCAAGTTTGGTGAGGATCCCCTCAGTTATGATGTGGTTTCTTCTAGGGTAATTGTTCTTCACTGCTGCTGCTGTGCTCCTTGCGAAAAGACTCTGGGTGCTGGACAATCATGTTAGAGAAGGAGAATCTCTTCCACACTCCCCAAATGTGGTTTGCACTGACCCCCCCCTTCCCACAAAGCCAATCATTATTAAATGAAGCTTTGATCAAATCTGGGAGGCTGTCATCTGAGCCCCTCTAGCTGAAAAGATGGATTTTCTCACAATAGGTGCTTGGTGCAATTATATGGGGGTGCTTTATTGCAACCTCCACACACACACACTTCCTTTGTTGCACTTACTTTAAGTGTGGGTCCTCAGCTGAGGAACCCAGCAGCTAAGCCCCTCTGTTCGGTTTGACTTGATATGTTATTTGATGGTGAGTTTGGGGTAACCCAACACAAAAATCCTGAGGATCCATGGAACCATGTTTTTGCACTGTTGTGGTGCCACAAAGAAGCACTTATGTGATTTTTGCAATGCAGTCTGTGGCTGTCGACATTATAGGTGATCTGATGGTGAGTTTGGGATGACCTAGTGCAAAAATCATGAGGATCCATGAGGATCCGGGGATAGCAAGTACTTTTTTGCACCATTGCAGCCCCATGAAGCCATGGATGCATGATTTTTGTGGTGCTGCCTATAGACTAAGACATGGTCTACAGTATGATGATGGTTTGGTTTTGATTTTAAAATCATATGAATTTATGAGGATCTGTTTAAAATAATCTAGCTCCGACTTTTACCCAGTCCCTTCAGAAATAAGTATGAAGGTGGGGGTGAGCAGAGAGAGACAGCCTGAGCAGAGAGATAGGTGGCTCAGAGCTCTGCATCCACTCCACCTCACACAATCCTAACCAGACAGAGCTAGTTGTCACACAAAGCCCAATGGGGGGTAGGATCCTCAGCCAGGGAACCAATGAAGCTAAGCCCCAGTGTGAGCAGAAGGACAGGTGCCTCAGAGCCCTGAGTAAGCACCAAGCACCCCCAACCCCATTGTTCACACTGAGGAATGACTTTCAGTTCCCTTCCCTCTCTGCTTCTAACTGCCTGCTGCCAAGTAAAAACAGCTGTGCGTGAGTTGGAATATATCCATGCTGCTCCCATAGATCAGAATGGGAGCTCTTTTATTGGTGGCCAGCACTGCCCATCGAGCTTTGGAGGGCCACTGTTGTGTTTCCAGGGCTGCAGAAGTCCATCCTCCCCATTGCTTTGACGATCAGTTGACCAGCACCAGTATGTCTGATGACACAAAGCTGCCACAAACCTCTGAAAAATGCATGGAGGTTTGTGCAGGCGAGATCACAGAAATCTCAGCTCACGAACCACGAACAAGCCCGATTTTCATGACAAATTTAGGTTCATAATGAGGTTTGTGCCCATCCCTAACTTTGTGTAACGATTACTTGACAAATAAATGCTTACACTGGCTACAGAAGAGCTGGCTCATGAGAAAAATTCAAGTTTAAATCCTCAGATACCTGCACAGGAAAATTTCAACATTAAAAAATTTAGGAGAAACAAAGCTGATTAATTCCTGACCTTGATGATGTAACAGAATAGCTTTAACTTTTATGGAAGCCTTCTAAGTTTGAATGAGATAATTATTGGGCCCACATGTTTTGTTGAGTCCTTGGTAATTATAACTTGAGTGTTAAAATTGTTTGTACATATTGGAGTCAGTGAGATGTAAGCTGGCTTTGAGTCAAAAATTAAACTTTTCTGCTGTAAGATTCAAGCTCTAAACATATGCTTCTTGAAAATTAAACAGCCCTTTATGGGGAAAGTGCAATGGTTTCATTTTAAGGAAAGTGTCAGTTTCAGTAAAATAGGTTTCAGAACCCAATGTGGGAATGGACCTCCTGTAGCGTATAATTTGCAGTCTCTGTGAACACTATGAAAATCTGTTTTACTGAATTGCATGCAATATTGCTAAAAATATGACTTGCCCAATATGGTTTGCCCCCCAAAATAAAAATATAGTTGAACTGTATCATAAAATATCATTTAGAAGAAAACTTCTAATTTTATCTTGTTTGGTTATTAGGATTTTGGTGAATTTATGAGGGAAAACAGGCTAACTCCTTTTCTAGAAACCAGATATAAGAATGATGGAAGTCTTGAGATTCCTTTGGAACGAGCAAAAGATCAGCTTGAGAAGCATACTCGCTACTGGCCCATGATTATTTCACAGACGACCATATTCAACATGCAAGCTGTAAGTGGCCATCCGTTATTTTTAGATCCCCATCCTATCCATATTTATTTGGAAACAAGGAAGTCTAATTTCGGTGTCGAGATGCTGCAAATTGTGCTGTGAACACATTCAGTGGTTGAATTTAGCATGTTCAAGTGTAATCAGATGGGAGCCAATCACTTGGTTTGTCTGGTTTGTGCTGTATGGACACGAATGCCTGTCAAACCAGTTTGTGTTGGCTTTTCCGAAAACTGCATTTGCGCAGAAGACTACTGATTAAAGCTGATCAGCAGCCATTATCATTACTAAGGACTACTTAGCCAAACACTAAAGGGTAGGATTTCATTGAAAAAAAGCATTTATTGATGACTGATATATATATGATTGATCTGAATGATCTGAAATAGTTTATATCATTTTCCACAAAACTCTGCATGTGCAAAGACACCACTGATTAAGGACTACCTAGATAAATACTGAAGATGAACACACAGCATTTATTGATGACTGATTTATGGGTGATTTAATTAAGTAGTTACCTGCTGAGCAGAGCAGTTACGCAGCAAGGATGGGGAGGCAATAGACAAAACCAGTCCCAACAATGTTCCTGAACTAGGATCAAGTTTATTGAGCAGTAGCAACAAGTGAATCTGGTTACACGGTTAGTGTCAGAAACTGGGGTCCCAGGTGGGAAAGGTACAGTTATACACAATTCGAACTGAACCCCTGATGCAGGCAAACCAATAAGCAAAGCAAGAAATTGTGCCTAAAACTAACGAGCCTAGGTTCCCAGCAAAGCTTGTAGAGAGGAGCACCAAGGTCATTTGTCTGAGCTACAAGATAAGACGGTGAGTGGGAATCGAAAGACAAAACATCAAAGGCATGAAGAAGAGTCTCATCCCCCCCCCGCCCCGCCGCCATGGCAGCATAGCTGACATTCTGCCTTTCCGAAGGCCCTCCCCACCAGGCTTATCAGGGTACATCTTATGGAAAGCACGCAGCAGCTGAGGAGCATTAACATGACAGTGTTCCACCCATTCATTATGGGCTGGTCCAAAGTCCTTCCATTGAATCACATAGAAAAGGCGCCCATGATGCCACTTAGAATCCAAGATCTTGGCAACTTCGTGGTGGGTTTCCCCATTCAGCAGAGGAGGAGGAGCTGGAGGGTGGCGTCTCCAAGTATTCGGCCCCAGGTCCTGTTTTTATAAACTGAAATGAAAAATGGGATGAATACCCCGCAATTATTTAGGTAATTCAACAGTGACATCATTAAGCAACCACACTACTTTAAGTCAGCCAAAGCAAGAAGCAAAAAGGTCCGGAGGGAATATTTTGCAAGTTAAAAACCATAATTAAAACACGGAGCTCAGCGTCTGGCGTCTGCATCGGTCACCATCTTGGGTCCTCACCACGCACTACTTTTGAGCATTTCAACAGATATCTAGAGGACCAGGTCTTCAGCCGTCGGCACTGAAAACTCCCATAGATGAGTCGGAACTTAGACATGCGATACCGATCCTCCAAACATCGTTCTCCGAACCCTCAAACCAGTCCAGCTCCCCCAGCTCTTACTTGGATGAGAAGAGTCCCCATCCATCGATAGAAGCATCCCCTCAGCAACAAGTCGAGGTTGAGCTTCGTATTTCACCGTCGGAGGACGTTAAACCCTATGGGGACTTTATTAAACATATGGCTCATACACTAGCTCTGCCCACCATCCAGCCTTTGCCGAAAGTCACGGACTCAGTCTTCGATATCATACAAATGGACACGTCGACAGCGGTCGCCCTTCCCATGACGTCGGTCCTTTTGCAAATAGCCAAAGCCCACCTGGACTCATCGTTCCTCGGCATCGACCTCTAATAAGAGGTTGGATCATATGTATAAGATTCAAGAATCTGGGGCAGAATTCCTTTTCATTCATCCAAAGCCTAATTCGTTAGTGGTTACGTCCTCGACCAAGGGCAAGAGTACTCAATCTACACCTCCGGATAAAGAGGGACGAAAAAATGACTCTTTCGGCAGAAAATTTTATACTGCCGGAGCTCTGGGTATCAAAACCTCCAATTATGCAGCCTGCATGGGATGTTATCAGTATTCCCTCTGGGAACAAATGTCTGAATTTATTTCAACCCTCCCAGATGACTGTAGGCACCAAGCTAGATCCATCCAAACAGAGGGGATGTTCTTGGTGAAACATCAACTTAACATATCCAAGCACTTGATACAGCAGCAAAGACTCTCACTTCTGCAGTCGCCTTACGCAGATACGCGTGGTTATGTTCCTCCACCTTACAGCCAGAAACTAAGGCCACTGTAGAGGACCTTCCATTCGAAGGTGATGGACTTTTTAGCTCCACCACAGATGCGGTACTTCAGGAGCTTGACAAAAGCATCAAGACGTCTCGCAGCTTAGGGGTTGCACCTCCTACTAAACCGCATAAAGGAAAACCATGATCCAAACAATGGTCAGGTAGACCATCGTCTAAATCTTCCTCTGAGCCACACTGGCAAAGGTCTCCGAGTCGTCCGCCCCGTTCCTACGGTGGAAAACCCAAGTTTTCATCTACCTCCCTATTTAGACCCAAAACTGCTAAGAACACTAAACGGAGTCTTTGACTCACATCTTCTCTCCCAACTCCCAACACGTTTGTCTCCTTACCTGTCAATCTGGAAGTCCATTACATCGGACCAGTGGGTCCTCTCAATAATAAAAATGGAATACCTAATAGAGTTTTCCCAAACCCCTTCCACCTCCCACGTCGTCGTCACACCACCTTCAGCAGTCCTCCCAGAGGACGTTCAAACTCTCCTAAGCAAGGATGCTATAGAGCCGGTACCATCAGCACAACACATAATGGGCTTCTACTCTCGTTACTTTACAGTACCGAAGCGGGATGGAGGGCTCCGACCCATTCTGGACCTCAGGAACCTGAACTTTTTTATCATATACAAAAAGTTCAGGATGACAACGTTACAGTCCATCCTTCCACTCCTAGATCCAGGGACGTGGATGGTTATGTTGGACCTCAAGGATGTGTACTTCCACGTTTCCATCCACCCTACCCACTGTCGTTTCCTCTGATTTGCACTAGGCAACCGGCATTTCCAATTCAAAGCCCTCCCATTCAAATTATCCATGGCCCCTCGAGTCTTCACGAAGGTTATGGTAGTAGTTGTGGCACACCTCCGTCTAAAGGGAGTTCAGATATTTCCCTATATCGATGATTGGTTACTGGTAGCAGATTCAGAGGCATCCCTGCTCACCAATGTAGACCTAACCTTGACCATCCTGACGTCCTTAGGCATCAAGGTAAATCTAAAAAAGTCGATGCTACTTCCCACCAAAAGAGTGCAGTTTATAGGAGCTATCCTAGACTCTGTTGTTTGCAAGGCGTTTCTCCCTCCTCAGAGAGCAGGGGACATTGTCGATCTAGTGACTCTATTCCGCAAGTCTGGACATGCTACAGCAAAGCAAATCCAGCGACTGCTGGGTTTGATGGCTGCCACCATCAACGTCATCATTTTTGCCAGACTGCACATGAGACCTCTGCAGCTATGGTTCGTACGCAGGTTTTGCCCACAGAGTCATCCCCAATCCCTTCATCTTGTCTTCCCACCATTCGTTTTGGGCTCTCTGCTTTGGTGGACAGATTATGTGAATCTCCTAGCAGGAGCCCCATTCCATCCACCCACGTCAACACTCACGCTTACAGATGCGTTCCTCTGGGGATGGGGCGCACATCTCAAGGGTCTGTGTAGGGGCTGGATGGGAGTCCCATGTAGCACACAATCATATAAATTTCCTGGAACTCCTGGCAGTGCTGTACACACTCAGGTCTTTCCGACACCTAGTGACTGAGCAAGTGGTCACAGTTCTGACAGACAATACCACAGCCCTGTGTTATATCAACAGACAGGGAGGTACGATCTCCCGGGGGCTATGTCGCCTAGCCTAACTATGGGTCGAGTGTCAATCATGGAACATGTTCCTAAGGGCCGTTCATCTGCCAGGAATGCTGAACGTTCAAGCAGACTTCTTGAGCAGAGGAGGGGCAGCGGAGCACGAGTGGGAGCTCAATTGGATTATCTTCAACCAATCTTTTGTCTTTGGGGCCATCCAGAGGCGGATGTGTTTGCGACACACAGCAACAGAAAATGTCGCCTGTTCTGCTCCAGAGCGGGGATAGATCCCCTATCTCTGGGAGATGGTCTTCTGGTCCCGTGGTCATGTCTTCACATGTTCCTCTTTCCTCCGATTCCTCTAATACCCAGAGTACTAGTCAAGTTAATGCAGGAAAAACCATGCTGTCTCTTAGTGACACTGTGGTGGCCCCGACAACATTGGTTCTCCACTCTGCTCCACCTATCCAAGGGCTCCTTCGTTCACCTTCCCCAAGCTGCAGACCTCCTCCTCGCAGAGAAGGGTTGGATTCTACATCACAATGTGAAGTGTCTCAAGCTCACAATCTGGAGGATCCTTTTCGATCGGTCAGAGACAGAATAGATCATGTCCTATTGAATTGTCGCAGACTGTCTACCCGAGTTTCTTATGCTGGGAAGTGGAAGAAATTCTTGTCTTACCTTACCTCATCGGGATTGCCACCACCACCATCTGACCTGATGGCAATCTTTGGGTTCTTATTGTCTCGTTTAGACCTCGGACTCAGTTGTGTCTCACTGAAGGTCTATTTAGCCTCAATTTTGGCCAATCACTCGATGATTGACGGTCACTCTGTCTTCTCTCACCCCCAGACCAAGAATTTTCTTAAAGGTCTGACTCACCTCTTCCCCCCGTCACGTGGACCCACGCCAGCGTAGGATCTACCCAACGTCTATCCAAGTGGATTGTGGAGACTATTAAGTTGTGCTATATGCTAGCCAAGAAGTCGCTCCCGGGTCCGCTATGGGCACACTCTACCGAGGCAGTGGCAGCATCCACAGCCTTCCTGCGAGGTACGTTGTTGGAAGATATCTGCAACGTAGCTACTTGGGCCACACCTCACACGTTTGTGAGGCATTATGCCCTCAGTGTTCATCTTCATCAGCATTCAATTGTGGGGCGAGCGGTGTTGCAGGCGGCGCAGATTTAGGACCTCAGTTCCCTTCTCCAGGCAGGTGGGCACTGCTTGACAGTCTCCCAGAGGTGTGATGCACAGAGACCACAAAGAAGATAAACAGGTTGCTTACCTGTAACTGAGGATCTTTGAGTGGTCATCTGTGCATTCACACCACCCGCCCTCCTTCCCCTCTGCTTTCGGTCCTTCCTTGTTTTCTTTGAAGACTGAGGGCAGCGGTCAGAAGGAACTGGCGGGATTGTCGTGCCCCTCCCTTGGTCATGAGCAGTGGAGCCTGGCACGTGACCAGGGAGCGGGTGCAAAAATTCCTTTTGCTTTCCATTATACTGATCGGGGTCAGCGCAGGTGCACTATATCCCAGAGGTGTGAATGCACAGATGACCACTCGAAGATCCTCAGTTACAGGTAAGCAACCTGTTTTGTCTAAGAAGTAGAAATGAAGCTTAACGCTTAAACACTTCTTCTTGTGAAATCAAATCATGCTCATAAATTACAAGTAGGTATCGTTCTTTTCGGGCAAAGTGCAAGAAAGTGAAGTGCGTACTTTCTTCACTTTCTTGCACTTTCACTTTCTTCACTTCACTTTGAACAAGTGCTTGTGCAATACTTCATTGATCAGGTTCATGAACACCCCAGGGGCTCCTTGGAGCCCAAATGGCATGACCAGGTACTTGAACTGTCCCAATGGAGTGTTAAACACAGTGTTTGGCTCATCCCCCTCCCTGATGTGCACTCGGAAGTAAGCATCCCGAAGTTCCAGTTTGGTAAAGATCTTTCCCTTGGCTGCCTCTGCCAAGAGGTCTTTAATAAGGGGAAGGGGGAAAGCGTTAGTGGCAGACACCGCATTCAGACCCCAGTAATCCGTGCATAGCCAGAGCCCCCCATATTTCTTCTTCCAGAAGAGCACTGAGGCAGGAAACGGAGAGGAGTCGGGGCAGATGAAGCCCTGTGCCAGATTTTTGTCAATAAATTTTCACAGCTCCTCCTTTTCAGCTGGGCTCATAGAATACAACTTCCTTTTAGGTAACTTATGCCCCGTCAAGATCTCAATAGTGCAATCTGTATTACGAGCTGCCTCCTCTTCCTCAAACACTCTGGCCAAGTCTCCATATTCCTTCGGTATGGAGTTTAACTCCTCTTGTGCCAGGCAGACCCAAACCAAGGGTCCATGGGGGGCTTCTCATCACTCAGGTGACCAGGTGTGGTTCTGGCACCCTGCAGCCACAAAATTTACAGTCCCTTCACTCCACAAGATGTGTGGGTCGTGGCTACGCAACCATGGACTGCCTAGAACCATGGAGAATTGGGTCGTTGGGTTTATCAGAAATGCCCAGTGTTCCCAGTGAGACCCAGTCCCCATCCGAATAGTTATTGTTTGGTACCTACATGGCTCCTTCATAGCCAAGCCATCCATTTGAATAAAGTTCAGGGACTCAGCTAGCTTTTGTACTGGGACACCTAACCCCGTTACTATTGAAGGGCTGATCAAGTCTCTCACACACCCAGAGTCTACCAGGGCCCTCACCCGCACCTGCGTTCCTATTTCGGGGTTAAGAACCGTTACAGTCAAAAAAAATAGAGGGTTGCTGCTCATCATTTGTGGCACAGATTGCTGTCAGACCTGCTGCTCTGCACCTTTTACAACAGGTCCTGGCCTTTTCTCGCCAGCTCAGGGCTTTCTTCCCTACTGGAAGAGGCACCTCCTCTTGCAGTACCCAGCTGCAGAGCCCTCAGGAGCTTTGGCTGTAAACCCCTCTTGCGTGAAGGGGTCTCGGCCCCTGTCTACTCGGGAACCTTCTGGGCCATTGGGGTGAGGACTGCAGGGCAGGAGGCGGCATAATGCCCAGATTCTCCGCAACGAAGGCAAAGCCCCTGCCACAGACACAGGACTCGAACCGGTTCTTTCTGCTTTGGCAGTGGCACCTTGGAAAGGGGCCCTGGGAGTTTTTGGGTACACTCTAGGAGCATGCATTTTAATCATTTGGAGGCAGCTCTCAGCATCCCCAGCCTCGTGCACCCAAGCATTCAGTGAAACGGGATGCACACTACGGAGCACGGACTCCAGTATTTGGTGGTTCAACCCCAACCGGTACTGCTCAACCAGAACCGCTTCTGACCAGCCTTGGATCTTGGCCGCGTACATCTTGAATTCATCGGAATATTCGCATACCAACCGGCTCCCTTGCTTCAGGTTCCGGATGTGGTTGCGAGCCTTCTCGCCTTCCATCGGGTCCTTGTACTGCTGACGTAGCGCCCACATAAATGACTGCACCTCGCAGAGTTCAGGCCCGCGCAGGTTGTGGAGGCTGACATACCAATCAGCCACGTGCTCCCGCAGCTTTGACCCGATGTAATCCACCCGGTACTCTTTGGTGGGAAAGAGATGGCCCCAGTCCTGCACAAACTTCTGTACTTGTAGCACAAAAAAGGCCAACTTCTTAGGAGTACCCTCGAACGTGGCATCCAGCAACTCTTTCAGCCAGTCTAGGGCCGGGGCCGCTGGAGCAGGGGCTGGCCCCAGTGGCAACCCAGGCCCTCCAGGAACTGGTACCAGGGCTGGTGGCACCTGCACCAGGGGGTGCCTGTTGGGCCGGAGGCGCTTAAGCCGGCACCGCCAGTTGCTGCAGTCACTGCCAGTTGCTGCAGTCGCATTTCATGCGGAACCATCTGGGCGACGAGGCAAGGGATATCCAGCATCATCTCCTGCATTTCATCTGCCCCCCCCCCGCCCCGCCATGGCAGCATAGCTGACACTCAGTTGGGCTATGTGAGAACCCACATGTACAAAAAGCCAATCACACCGTACTGCACAGGTGGTAAGGAATACAGCAAAACAGCTTGTTGATCCAAGAACTTTTGAAATGATATTCGAAAAGTCATGTCTCTATTCACAACTGGCATACAGGGCACAAGTCGAACTGGTGGTTTTTCTTGCATCCCTGCTTTAGTGTGACTTTCAAGTAAGTATGCTTAGGATTGCAATGGGGTTGACTTATATTAGTCTTATATTTTTTGCCAATATTTTCATTAAAATGAATCAGATGTTTGGCTCCTATTTCACAGAAAAGACTGCTATTCACAGAATGAGCTAGAAATACGTCTTGATCATCTTTGGATTCACTTGCATATATTATAAAAATACTGCTGAAACAAGTATGATATGAAGCCTTTGCAAAACAGCATCATTCAGAAATTACTGTTGGACACATTAGCATAATTAATTCATGAACTGATAGTATGCATCTGAGCAGGGGTCATTTTGTAGAAAAAGAGGTGCAGGAGCTCATTAGCATAATCCACTCCTGTGCGGTCCTGCAGAAAATGACCCCTGCATCTGAATCTGCCTGAAGTGGCTTATAAAAGAAAAACATTAAAAGTTATTATTTAAAACCCAGCATTAAATAATTAATTAAACATTTATTTAAAACCCAGCCACAGCATTAAAACATAGACCACTGAGCTGCTCAAAATAACTGTCCAGATTAAAAACACGTTAATTTTTAAAATTTATTTATTGTTAACATTGTTACCCCGCCCTCCCCACGAGGGGAGATCAACCCCTGATATAAAAGCCTGGGTGAACAGAAATGGTTTGGCCAGGTGTCTGAAAAAGGGCAACATAGGAACTCAGTAAACCTCATGGAGGATGCATTCCATAAGCATGGTGCTACTGCAGAAAAAAATCCCGTCTCTGGTTTCCAACTCTCTTGCTTCTGAAGAATTGAAGACTGTTGATTTTTTTTTGGTAATGTCTTGCAGGTAGTGCCATTAGCGAGTGTTATTGTGAAAGAAGCACTGACTGATGAAGATGTACTGAATTGTCAGAAAACAATTTACAATTTAGTAGACATGGAAAGGAAAAATGATCCACTGCCCATATCGACAGTTGGGACAAGAGGAAAGGGCCCTAAAAGGTAAAGATTACTTTTCCATTTTCACAGTTTTCAGAAGCAGAGGAACCACCATCATCACCTTTTTAAGAAACTTATTGTACTATGCACCATGTTCATTAAAACACACTACAGTTGTCGTAAGTTACCATTGGAAGCTAGCTTTGCATTAATACAGTGATTCCACTTCACAGCCAAGCTCCATTGATCCCAGAACAGGGTGTTAAGAAGGAACTAGAAGTTTTAAAAAGAAGTGAAGTAAATGAGTATTTTAGGCTTCTTCAATTGTTATTAATCAGAGCATCTGTGTACGTACTTTTTTGCAGAGATGAACAGTACAGGATTATGTGGAATGAGCTGGAAACCCTTGTAAGAGCTCATATAGTCAACTCTGATAAACACCAGCGAGTCCTGGAGTGTCTTTTAGCTTGCAGGAGCAAGCCTCCAGAAGAGGAGGAACGCAAGAAACGAGGCAGGAAGAGGGAGGAGAAAGAAGATAAATCTGAGAAAGCAGGAAAAGACTATGAAACAGAAAAATCCTGGCAGGAATCGGAAAGGTGACTGGCAGAACTTTATTCCAGTATTTATGTAATGACATGAATGTAGCATGGATTTTGGCTCTTGAAAGATTAACATACAAATCCAGAAGTGTTATTCTGTGTCTTAGGCCTTTGTGGGTAATGCCTAATGGTCAGAGCCTGAATCTACTATGGATGTGTTTCCCACATGTTGAAGTAACCCTCATTTATTTATTTTATTTATTTACTTCATTTATACACCACCACCAAGGTTGCTTTCATAACTCCCCTCTCCTCCATTTTTATCCTCGCAGTAACAACCCTGTGAGGTAGGTTCACCTGAGGGCGTGTGACTAGCCCAGCATCACCCAGCAACCTTCCATGACGGGGAGAATTCAAACCTGGTTCTCCCAAATCCTAATCTGACAGTCTGATCACTACACTACACTGGCGCTGTAATGTAACCTTTTATGTTAGAGCACTGATTTTCAACTAGTGGTTTGTGCTTTAGAATGGGTAGCTGGCTATTTTTATCAAGTCCTTCCTCAGAGGAACTCGGGGGAGTGTAATGGTTCCCCCTCCTCCATTTTATCCTAACAGCAACCATGTAGGTGGTTTTGTGCATGCTGAATAATGCACTTTAATCCACTTTAAATGCGCTTTAGCTATTGTTTGCAAGTGGATTTCGCCATTTCACGCAGTAAAATCCTGGTGCAAAGTACACTGAAAGTGTATTGAAAGTGTGTGTGAAAGCACCCTTGGAGTATGACCAGCCCAAGGTCTCCCAGTGAGTTTCATGGCTGTGGGGATTTCAACCTGGATCTCCCTGACCCTAGTCCAACAATCTAAATGCTACGCAATACTTGCACGTGTATGCTTACTATTGCTATTTTTAAAATCTGCCAGTGTATTTAAAAGAAAAAGATCATGCTGGGGCTGAGTGAGAAAGCCGCTCCTCTTTCCCCAGAGGACCGGTTCTTTTTCTGCCTCTGGTCTGATCTATTGCAAGACAACTGTAGTATGAACCCCGAAGTGCTGGTGTGGGATATCTCCGGGGGACCTGAGATTGTCAGAAGAAGAAGGGCCAAGCTGTATTTATCCTTTCTCTTCGTCTGATGTTCATGCTACCTCTGAGAATCAAAACGTAGTTGAGAAATATGTATGATGTGGTTACTACGCAGTGTGCTTATCTTCTTTTTTAGGAAGGAGGGGTTGACTTTAGAGCGGGTGGTGGTGGAAAGTGCTGTCACTTACGGCAATCCCATGGAGTCTTCAAGGCAAGAGATGTTCAGAGGTGGTTTGCTATTGCCTGCCTCTGCATCACGTCCCTAGACTTCCTTAGTGGTCTCTCTTCCAAATACTAACCAGGGCTGATCCTGCTTAGCTTATGAGATCGTGTCACCCTGGAACATCCAGGTCAGGGAGACTTTATAACTAGAACAGCTATTTTTTTTTAAGTAGTTTAGTATGACTACTAAACAATACACATGAAATAATCGGTTACATTTCAGAAGTAACAACTGTAATGATGACTGTTTTCATTCTAATCTTCTTATAACAGCTTGCTACATTAATGACTTCATTCCCACACATTCCCCCTGGTCTTGTCTGTATTATGCTAATGACAAGTGGGAACCCACACGGACTTCTGGGGGGGGCATCTCATTTCCCCCTCTTCCTCTTTTCCTCTTTCCCTTTCCTGAAAGCCCCCATAGTCCTGTTCTCTATTTCTGTTTCCTTCTCTCCTTCCCACCAAACAGTCAACCTTACCTTTATCTGTCCCTCTGTTTCCAGCTTTCCCTCCCCTGCCTCAGGAAGCCTCTGCCAAGGAAAACTGTGGCCCACCTGCGTGGTGCCGGCTGCTGGGCAAGGCCCACTTCTGTGGTAGGGAGCTTTCAGGAACTTGTGGGGAGGAGCATCACTTTCCCCTGTATTCTACTCCTCACATTATTTCCCCTAGTCCTCAGTGAATTGTACAGTTGGGTGGTACTAAGTCACCCAGTGGTTGCTGTCCAGTCTGGCCCAATGAGTGCTTTCACAAAGGCCAAAACAGCCCTGGAAAGGACCCCTCCCCCACCTTCTACTGACAGAAATGGAACCTAGAATGCTGTGGTTGCCTTACAACAGCCACTGAGGTATTCTGTTTCTTAAAGCTACAGGCATTCCTTTTATCATTTTGGGCCTTTTAATCCACCTCCCATGTATTTTTTTAGATTTCAGATTTTTCTGCAAACCTGAGGTGTTTTTCACATTTGTAAAAAAGATCTGTGTGGTCAATTCACAGCTCCAGTCTCTGGATTTAATTATCCTCAGATTTGGCTGACGGCTATTAGAATATGCAAGTGGTGACCCTTAAGAAGCTTGTGGGAGGCATTCCCCCACCTTTACTTCCTTTACTCTCCCCCCTCCTCTGTCAGTATTCCCCCCCTCTTTCTGCCCCATCCCTTTTCTATCAATCTTCCCTCACCCCCTCTCTGTCTTCTCCCTTTCTTTCCCCCCACCCCCTTCTCTAGCAGTTTTCTCTTTCCCCCTTTCTTCCCCCACCCCTTGTATGTCAGTCTCCCCCCTCTCTTTCCTGCACCCTTTCTCAGTCTGTCCCTCTCTTTCTCTCCCCTCTTCCCGTTTCTCTCCTCCCTCTTTCTCTCCCCCTCCCTCAGACAACCTTCTTTTGCTCCCTCTCCCTCAGACAGTCTCCTTTCTTTCTCTCTTTGTCTCCCCCCAGACAATCCCCTCTTCTTTTTCCCTACCTTGGGATCTACAGTGGCTATGGGAGGGCTCCCCAGGAGCCACAGTGGCTGTGGGAGCCCCCCCCCCAGGAGCCACTGTGGTAAGAGCCACTGTGATTGTGGTCTCCCCATTAGGAGCTGAGGCAGCTGCATCAAGAGACTCCATGCTAACTGCAGGGCCTCTAGGAGCCACCACAACAAGGGTAGGAGATGCTGCATTGTCCACAGGGCCCCCGCTCTCCTGGGATCTGTTGCAGCAGAGCCCTGGGAGGTGCCACACTTGGCTGCAGAACCTGCAGGAGATGCTGCACTTGTACAGAGACCTTGTTTGTTCTGAGGGTGATTTAACCCCCACCCCTGATGTCTTTCTTAAAACTTTAAGACTTTTCTGTAAACCTGGGGATTCCCCCAAGTTTGGAGAAAAATCTCTTCTCTCTCAGTGTGGGCCTGATCCACAGCTTTAGATATCCACAGATCTGCCCACACTTGACAAATACATATATAGATGATGATGATTCTCTAGGGATATCACAGCTTCCAAAACTGAAGTGTGATATGTTAAAAATCAAAAGTGCAGTAGTGATCTCTTTCTTTATCTCTGAAGGATAAAAGGTTTATTGGATCGTGAAAAAGAGGAATTGGGAGAAGCAGAAGTAATAAAGGATTCACCCGATTCTCCTGAACCACCAAACAAAAAGCCCCTCATTACAATGGGTGAAATGCCCCCTATTGAAAAAAACAAAGGTAAATTTACAATAGTTACTATATATTTAAAAATGACAAAGTAAGAACTGAGTTGATATCCATTATCATCAGTGATGTGTAAGCCTTGTAAAATGTTTATTATTATAATGTTCATCTGAATAATGGGTTCTGGATTAGGAACTCTGCCTCTAGGCTGAGTGAAGGGTTTGCTTGGCTACAGGACGGAAGGACAGCGTGCGTGTCAAGGACAAATTATTTCCAGAAGTCATTGAAGCACAAGGAGGGAGTGGAATTTGGGGTGGAAGAAATTTGAGTAAAGAAAATCCTTTGGAGAGTGAGAAGAGCAATTTGCTATCTTCTGGTGAGTGATTTTGATCCTTACTGTTTATGGGACTTCTCCTGTTGTGGCTGTGATGAACAGTTGCTTCATCAGACTGCACAGGTCAGCCATGGAGAAGACTGTAAAGCTTCCTAGAAGATTCAAAGTGTTTGAAGCGCTCCCCCTCCATTCCATCTCAAGCTGGCATTTCCTGCCCAAACAGGCACTCGATGGAGGTGGGGAGAGCACTCCTCCCTCAGTTCTCTCTTCGCTACCATGAAGATTTGACACATGTCTGATGTTTTCCTTCTTACTTCAGGATCGTTGTTTCTGGTAAAGAGCTCTTTTCACAATGGCACTTGTCAAAAAGTGCAAGGAATGTGGGACCACATGATGAGCATGATGCTTGTCTGCTTTGTCTCAGGAAGAAACACAACACTGTAGCTCGTGAGTCCTGTCACCTTCTTACTCCCAAAGTGCACCATGAAAGGGCTGCAAGATTAAAGACTGCATTGTGTAAGAAAGCCCTGGGCACCCCCCTCCACCGCAGTTGGAGAAGTGACCCACTATTCTGGAGAAGAGGGCTCATATGCCTTCTGTTGTTTCTGCTCCCTCTACCCCCCACTATGGCATCAATTGTCAAACAGACTTCGGCTCCGAAGGCTGCTTCTGAGCCACCACTGAAAAAGGCTAAGAAAAAGTTAGAACACTTTCCTTCAGCCTCCCCTTGATGCCGTCACCTTGATATTGGCGGTCACCTTCCCCTTTTCGTCTTCCAACACCATCGCCTTGATGTTGAGAGGCTTCGTCTCCTCAGAGCAGAGATGACACCGAGAACAAAAGTCTCCATCTCCCCGGGGCTCTCCATCACCTCGACACCTGCATTTGCTGTTAAGGACCTATTCCGAGCATTTGCTCCACCTGAGGACCCTATTCCCATCCCTGGATTCTCCTTTCTCTTTGGATGACAATGTTTTTGAAATGCTTCCTCCAACAGCTCCTGCAGACCCACAGCTGAAGGGCATTTCAGCACACCCTTTCTTGCAAGGCAACATGACCAAACCTCCTTTCCCGTGATGGCCACCTCAAGGACCTTGGTATCCATACCCCCATTGAGCCAGTGGGAGTAGTAACCTCATTATCCTTTTCAGTTGCCAACCATACCTTCGATAGTCAGTTTCGAGAAGTGTCCAGTGCCTCCCGACAGGACAGGAACTTGAGCATCTAGCAAGCAGGCACCATTGGATTCAGAGGAAGATTTCGACCAAGGATCCAAGGTTGATTCTGAGTGCACCTCAATGCCTTTTTTAAGAGGTGGCAGCCCCTGCAACCAATAGCTTTGTTAGTGTGGCGGTTCTTGCATGGGTCATTAGCCCACACTGGCCCTATGGGGCCAAGGACCTCTGCCAGTGCCGATCCATTGGCATATGACCATGGCATTTGTGTCTGTGCTCACTGTTGAGCAGTCCCTTTGGGGTGCCCCCCAACTGATTCATGATGATTCATGGGGTGACCCTGTGGCTTTTGGGTGTGTGATCTGTTCTTTGGGCTGGAGGGAACAGAGACCTCTCGCATTGCCTTCCTTTCCCATCACTCTGTGAGTTGCTATGGAAGCATCATTTTCAGTACAGGCCCCCCGTCAGAGTTTGGTCTGCAAGATCATCTGCTTGCACTGCATCCCCCCCTCCTCATGCACTTCCACCTCCCATGGTCCACAACAATCACTGACACCTGGGATGAACACAATGAATGAGCTTTATTGGAGGGAACCTGGGGCTATAATGTGGTATGGCTGGGATTGCAATGTTGATGTCCAGACCTCCACTCAGTCCTATTGCTGGGGCGCCTCACTGATGGCTTCCAACATTCCTCGTTGGCAATTTCTGGGGCATTTGACGTCTCCCCTCCCGGATTGCTCTGTTATGTCTTAAACAATATGCCAAATTTTACTTGGTCCCTCATCACTTTCCCAGTATGACTGATGCAAACATGTTAAAGCGTATTGTGCTCTCACTAATAGTATATTTTTAGTTCATATTTAATCTTTTGCAATTCTGGATAAATATCTGGTGTTGGAGTTACGGCAGACTGGCTTAAATGATATTTCAATCTATCTTTCAAAGTTTTTTTCTTTCATTTCTCTAGCAGAAAGATATTTAAAATATCATCCTCACTTTTAAGATGCTAAGATTTATACCAAAGTTAATTTTGCTATTACAAGATGGCTAATGAAAACCTCTTGAGTTTCTTCTTAGGAATGCACCTTTGACCTATTAATGTTATGCTAAGGCCCATTCTTAAACCTATAAGTTCCTTTTTCGGACTCCATTATGTCAAAGCACCTGAAAAACAATTTGTCACCACTAATGTAAAGATAATTTTCCTTCAGTTTACCTGCTACCTGGCTGTGGTTATTTGCAATGCTTCTTAAGACCTTTTATGAGTCATTTCTTCCCAAGGCAACCTGCCACATCCTATAAGCACATTTTGTATTCTATGTTCCTAGATGTAGGATTCTTTCATTGAGTTTTATTAAACAGTGCTGGCAACAATCCAGCACAGAATTACACAAGTTTTTGTCTTGCTGAAATCAATGTGACTTATGTCTGTGACATGCACCCCCATCTAGTTTCTTATTCACTTCATCTCCTATAAGAAGAAAGGCAAGTGGAAGCTCCTCTTGCCAGCAGGCCACTGGGGGGAAGCTTGGTTCCTTCCCTATCCTCTCTCTAAGTCAGTGCCTGCTGGTACAATTAATTACTTTCCAGGGTTAATACTGATATAACTGTAATAACTCTTCCTTTAAAATAAAAAGTGTAGGGTATAGTGGCTCCTTAAAATAAATAACATAATTGTCAGCGATTTCACTTTCAGCTGTCAAAATGTGTCTATCTCCAGGTCTACAATATTATTTGACTGGAATTCTGTTAGAAATTCATTGTGGTATATTCCCTGAGTTGTGTTGAGAAATGCTGTATGGGAAGACTAGAGGTGCATTAAGCCCAGCTCTCAAATTGGACCACTAGAGCTTAGTTTTATATTTTTGTATGTGAGTGAAAAAAGTCAAGCAGTTACAAGCCAATATTCCCTCTAAGCTGCAGAGGGTTGTGAACAAAACTTCTGCTTCATGAGCCAAAAGCCAAAAGCTTTTAAAGTTGTGAGCGAGCCTATATCTGACTATCACATAAATTAGTTTTTTAGTAATAACCTTGTAAAAATCTCAGAATGAATTTTTAAATTATATATGATTTAATGATTTAAGCATTAAATTTTTAATTTACATGTGCATGTCATGAAATGTGAAAATTTACGCTAATTTTGAAATAGACTATTGTGCTGCTATTTTAAGAGAATAAAGAGTATGCGTGTAAAATATTTACACTGTGGGGCAATACAGTCTCTGAAGAATGTAACCCAACTAAAGAATTGCTCACAGCAGTTATGATCTATGTAAAGCTCCTCAGTATATGAGCCAAGTATTTTGGCGCTGTCCCTGTGCCTAGCCCCTTCAGTACTTTTGTATTTACGGCCTTTATAGCATTTACAGCCTTTCTTGGCATGGAGATACAATGTGCAGAGGGAAGCTTCGCTTGCTAAATCTCTGGGGTATCATTTAAAGGGCAAATCAATACAAATGTGGGAAGCCTGAAAAAGAAAATGACCCTCCCTCTCCGGTTGCTTTTTATCCACTTGCCTTTTTAAAAATCTACACTTAACAAATGGAGTAGAGAAGAACAACACGCGCTCCAGTCTCGAGATGGAGGACGAGGCAGAAAGGAAAGGCAGGACTTGCCACATTCAGGCCCGGCTCAGTCTCGCCTCCTTTTCCCACCAAGAAAGAACAACTGCTGGTGGCCACTGTGGGTTGCTGCTGCTGCTGCTGCTGCGTGTTGTTCTCTAGATCAAAGAGTCCATCTGCTTCCTTCCTTCCCACCCTGCACTGAGGTTAAAATCCATGCACTGGAGGCTAAAAATTTGTGAGCCAGGGCATGCTAGCACAGCTTAGTGAGAACATAGGTTACAACACATTTCCTCATCTGCTCTCAATAGAGGTATTGGTTATTCTGAATGTTTTGTAGAAATTGAGTCAGTATTGTAGTTGATTACAAATATAATGTGCATGATTAATCTTGAATGTGTATGCTTACTATGTCATATGAGTAGTTCTAAACTAGACTTTGCAAATAGAAACTAATGAGTATATTCTAATTCTGGTTTTAAAACCTTATTTTTAGGGCCCACATCTCTATTATCCTTATGGAGCAACAGAATTAACACTGCAAATTCTAGGAAACATCAAGAATTTATTGGTCGCTTGAACTCTGTAAACAACAAAGCTGAATTGTATCAACATCTTAAAGAGGAGAATGGGTTTGTATTTCTACATATCAAGTGCTGATAGCCAGTGGAATATATGAACATAATGTTCAGAAGTATAGAAATATATTTTTTCATGGGGTAGCAGATTTTTATTCGGGAAAATATTGACTTTCCCTCAGTTCTGATCCTTTGCAGTCTCATCAGAATGTTGATGACCCAAGACCTTGTTATAGAAGAGGTTCTCTCTGGGGATCTTTTTGTGTAGTTTATTTTACACCAGAAACAAGGGTTTCATTTAGCCTTCATGAGATCGTTTCTGCCATTCTGACGGCAAATGGGGTGTGGGTCTGTCCTTTTCTAAAGAGAATGTTTTGTTCTACACCAGCGCAGTCACTCTCCAGTCAACTCCTGTGTAACACCAAGGGGTTTTGGATTAATATGGACATGGATTAATATATATGTGTCATGTGCTTGAAAATATAAGAAGGAGAGTATTAAATATGTGCTACAAGTGGATGAAAGCAACAGAGGTTTGGAGGGACTGTTGTGCTTTGAACTCTCTCACACACACCTTCGTTTATTCAGGTCTATTAGAACACAAAACAGTTTTTATGGAATGTAATCATTACTTCAGTTGTAAATTCAGAATTCTATGAATGGTTTGATTATCTCTTTAGAAAATTCTTCAAGGTATAATTGTGCCAAATGCATGAGTACATTGTAAAGTCTCACCAAACTTATTTTTTGTTCCAGAATGGAAACAACAGAAAATGGAAAAGCCAGCCGGCAATGAATACTGAATCTATAATTGGTCATGCTGCATAAATTTTTTATGCTTGTTGTGGTACCTGTATTCTAAGATTCAGTTGCTTTGCATAGTTTTTACATGCTTTTCTAATTTTAGCCCTTTTCTATGAAAATGTAAAATGTTAATGTAAATCATTAACCTCTAATCCCCTTTTATTCTGTCACTGAATAAAGCAAGACTTCTATTTCAAACTAGAAGTATGGTCTTTATATTCTGTTTATTGTATTGACTCACTCTGTGTAATCCGCCTTCAGTCGCTGTGAGAAAGTGGGACTATAAATAACATAAATAAATAAATACCAAAACCATGTTGATTTTTTCCAGTAGGGCTAATTCCTCTTTATGCACTTTATAATTTTATCTCTAACTAGGAATAAGACCTATTGTGGAAATAAATACAATGGGCCATAGAAAGAGGCTCTGGGCAGGTGAGGAGAGACAGCCATTTTGGTAGCTTATTCTGTCAGGAAACAGTGGCCAGGCAGGCAGTGGGCAGAGGAGAGGAGCGGACCCAGCCCAGCCAATGGCACGTGAGTACTCTTGAGTGGTGGTTGATGGGCCAATGGCTGATGGAGCACACAGCACATCCAGTGAGAGAGCCGGAAAGTGCCACAACATTGGGCTTATATATATCTATATATCTAATAGTGAAGTGGCCCCCGTGCGTGCGGATACCTAAATCCGCGCATCGGGGGCACCTGGGGGGAAGGGAGATTTTTGTGCACACTTGGGGCAGTCCCCAGGTGTGCACAAAAATCTTAAAAGTTTGAAAAAATATTGGGGGATGCTTAAATCCCCCAAAAAGTAAAATTGCGTTCCGTGCGCATGCGCAGGGAACGCACTTACCTCGGGGATCTGTGGCAGAGCTGTTGGTGATGGCGGCGGCGGGGGGGAGCCTTGGCGGGCTGGCGGCTAGAAGCCATGGCCATTGCTGCCGCTGTTGGTGGGGGCAGCAGTGGAGGAAAGCCTGGCGGGCATGGCGGCTTGCAGCCCGCCTGTCCGAGTGGGGGGATGGTGGTGCTGGAGAAAACCGGCGGAGGGGGGGAAGAGATCAGCAAGGCCCGGCGACTGGCAGCCACTCGGGCCTTGCTGTTGGAGACGGG
>NW_015161951.1:459243-463415 GCF_001447785.1 Gekko japonicus | reverse complement strand
GTGGTGGAGGAGAGCAGCAAAGGTTTTCCTGCTGCTGCTTCCGCCTCCTCCTCTGCCTGGAGCTCTTCCTTCCCCCACGAGTATCGCGGGTCCCACCTCTTGTGTGTATGTATGTGTGTGTATATATATATATATATATATATATATACACACACAGACAGAGAGAGAGAGAGAGAGAAAATAACAGTTTCCACAAGTTTACCAGAAACAAGCATTGGGCTACCTAGCCTGCAGTTTTCTGGATATTTTTTTTAAAAGGTGTTACATTCACTACCTTCCAATTATTCAGAAGGGATGCTGATTTTAACACTGTATATTTTTGTTACATCAAGTTTCCGTTTGGAGCTCCTTAAGACCCTTTGGTTGCATACCATCCAGACTTGTATTTTCTTGACTTACCCATTAGTCCTGAACCATCTTCAGTTATCACCTGTGACTCAGTTCTTCCAATATCCTTTCTGAAGACAGCAACTCTGGTGTCAGTAACCACTGCACATTTTCCACAGCCTTTGAAAGCTGCAACAGGATTCCCTAAGTAAAAGATATTTTATCTGTTCTGAACCACAGCTAATTTCTAAGATGGAGTCTTTTCACTGCTGACAGAATTGAGAGCAGAAAGCAGCTATGTTCTATGCTAAAAAAAAATGCTGTTGTATCATGCCTGCAAAGCCTGCAGTATTTGTGGTAATATGCAGATGGTGTGTTCCACTATAACTCATTATTGGCTGGCTTTAGGATTGAGAGGCAGGCAGAGCAAAAAGTTGGAACACACTAGTTTTAAAATAAACTTAGCCTGTAAGAGAAATGCCACATTTAGGCCCCGGTCACGAGCGAGATAATCTGGGGGGGGGGAGGAGTGAGGTTTTTTGCCGTGGAGCAAAATGAAGCACAGTAGTTGGATCAGACGTTCCTCCGAGGCGCCATGCTTAGGCCATCAGCCGCCAATCACATGTTGATGGTGAAGCGTGGCAAAGAAGGGGGGAAGAAAGAAGCGGCATGGCGCGATCACACATGCGGCGATCGCAAGCCGCCGCTTCCCAATCAGACGGGCATTTTTTTTCAGACCGGAGTTCCCACATGTGCATGACCATGGAAGCGAATCCGTAGAACAGTGGGCATGCATCGCACTGCCTAGCTAAATGGCGAGCCGGTGCATCAGTTTCGTGTTTGTGTGCATGCGCAGTTTCACATTTGTGCACATACCACGGAGGCTTAAAAAAAATCCGGTGTGAGACAGGATGCAAACAGGCACCAGATGCGACGGAATACCAGCGCTTCCGCAATCCGACCCCTGCCTGCGCCCCGCGTTTTCTGGAAAATGCTGCACTTTCCCAGGTATCTTTTTACTTTGCATCTTCGGCGGGGCAATACGGGTTGCCGATGGGTGCGGGACACTTGCCAGATGTTCCCGTGTGATTGTGCCCATAAAATCCGCCCGATATTCTCCCCTATTGCGCGGCTAATTCTGTGTGTGACCGGGACCTTAGTAAGTCAAAATTTTAGTAGCTACTTTCCCTTAAATTAAAAGCAACCTCCTGTTCCTAATTTTTTTCCTAATTGTTTAAAGCACATTATCCAGCCACATATCCCCACTCTGGCTCCTTGATGGATTTTGAGATATCAGAGACTAATCCCTTCTGTAATCAGTAGTGACTGATGTTCTGGCTAGTAGCCAGAGGAAAATGCCAAATATGGGGATTTCACTCCTGTCTGTTCTTTAAGCATAGGTTCTGGTTCCTTGAATATTGAAACAAGCTTCATGAATGGTATGGTACATCATTCCTGGTATCTTTTTTATGTTGAAGTCACCTGAATTTTTAGTTGTATCAACAGGTCTTAAACTGCTGTGGGACACCCCCCCACACACTTTTGTCACAATATAATATATTGAAGGCACTTGGAAATGTTCCCAGTTTTAAGTAAGTGGAACAATCCCACAGAATTGGTTGTTTAAAAAAGGGGTGAACCACTGAACTGGAATTAAATTGTAAGAGATCTTGTGGAAGACACTTTTTAGATTTATTTATTTATTTCCCTATTAATTTAATTCTTATTCCAGTCAAATTCTTACTATTCTTTTAGATTTTGGTTTTCTTAGTGGATATGATTGTTTCATGTATTTAGCAACTTGCTGGAATGAATTACAGTTTTTAAATGCTTTATAAACAAATGGAGTACAAATATGAAAGTAATTTTTGAAAGCTGACCATGAGTACATTCAGAACACCAACTTTTAAAATACTTCCAAACTTGTGCTCCATTTATTTGGCACATGGCCATTCTAGCACGAAACAGCTAAATGAAGAGGAAATGCAGGCTAGCCTAACTCTGTACTTTTAAAGCTAACTGGTGTGCAGAAATTAACAGATGAAACTTTTAACTGCATGAGCATGCTACACAATAGTAGCAGCTGGTAAAAACTTGGCAACTCCGGAGACCACTTGTTTCACTGTATCTGACAAAGTGTGCAGCAATGCTCTCTCTAAGCTGTGAAGTCTTGTGAGCAAACATTCTATTTTGTGAGCTACTGGCACTAAAGTTGTGAGCAAGTGATTTGGCTACTGCATAAATTAGTTTGCTCTGGAGCAATCCTTCCTGACCTAAGACAAAAATGTGTGAGCCAGAGGCTGAAAAACTGTGAGCTAGCTCACACTAACTCAGCTTAGAGAGAACACTGCCAGGCACACAAAAGCTTATACCTTAAATAAAACTTTGTTGGTCTTAAAGGTGCCACTGGACTCAAACTTTGTTCTGCTCCATCAGACTAACATGGCTACCCACCTGAATCTTATTGAGGATGATTGTTATTCCCCATGGCACTGTCCAATAGCATAAGGACATAGATATTCTGTAGGGGAGCAGATCACATAGAAAGAGCCATGCTATCATCAAAGTATTGATCAGAAGAAGGCACGTGGCTTCTACAACTGACCAAATTGGTGTGGGATGGACTCATGGGACAGCAGCACCCACCCCACACCTATAACTTAAGAATTGCTCTTTCAAGGAAGAACCACTGATTTTGTTTAGTTAAAGGTTGGGAGTTCTGCCAATAATTGCTTACAGAACCTTCAGGAAAATAAGTACTCTGTAGTCATTAACATCTACATTATACTTTGGTATGTTTTATTGTTCCAGAATGTATGTGAGAGAAAACAGATGCAACTAGTTACGTTGCTAACTTTATGCCTCATCTGCAATAGAGGCAGATTTTTAGGCTTTACTGTGCATGGTAGGTGCATGTGTTTATGGTAAACACTTTGCTTCATGAAGGGCTCTATATGTATCTGTTTTATTTGGTACTTCATTAACTATTTTATTATGCATTATGCCATCATGAAATAATTACCAGCATATCCAAATTCATAGTAATCCCTGCTAGCAGTTTCCAAAAAGCAAACTAGTATATTTGGGGTTTTTTATTCCATTATAAAGACAAAGAATTGTTCCATCTTCCTGGACTATGTTCAGTATAGCCTAGCTTTGGAACTGGACTTCAAATGGTTATGGCTGTCACAAGTCTGGCTAGCTTCATCCATTCCATACAGTGGTGGAAGTCTATATTTTGGGGATCGAGGCAACCTGGAGGCAGCAAGATTTGCACTTGGTCTGCAGGGATGCTGTTGGGACGGTGTTGGCACAGATAACCATAATTCAGCTGGCCAAGGAACCTCTTGTTCAAGTATAGCTGATTTCTGGGATTTCAGCACATCCATTTCCAAGTCGGCATAGCTAATGAAATGCCTTCCATGAAAATACATAGATTGTGATCCAATTATTTTCTTGTTGTATTTGCAGTACCAGAAGGTCATAATCAATATTATCATAATAGCAGCACACATGCTGATTAGCAAAGCGGAAAAAATATTTCTTCTCCAGGAATGGCAGTCCTTAAATGCAGTTATGGTTTGGTTTGATATTAAGGACTCATTAGAAGAGCAGGTTCCACCATACGCAACATCCTCTGTATGATAGACGTGGTATTCTGGCAACATTGCCTCAACAAAATCGGGATTAACATTTCCACCTGGTAGTCTTAGTTTAACCAGCACTTCCTGGATTTCATCTCTTGCACATCTGCTATTCCTTGTGCAAAAAGAATTTTCATACCACGTGATTAGAGTGGACCCAGGTCTGAGATGCAGCACTGTCATACTGCCTGGACTGCCGGA
>NW_015161951.1:423321-459191 GCF_001447785.1 Gekko japonicus | reverse complement strand
CAGGAACGAGTCGTAGCTATTTTTTATTCTTATGGTATAATTGTGACACGGGATAGTGGTAGGTCTGAGTAGCTCTATTGTCAGCGTATCAGAAGTCTTCAGCCCTCCAGAATCAGTGGCAAACAGTAAAAATTCCTGAGGTGAATACTGGAAATCGTTAGCAAGTGGATAGCCATGCATGATTTGGAAATGTGAATTAAAGTGCAACCAGTTCCCAGGGCCTATGGGAGAACCATTAACTGGGCTCATTCCAAGGGTCAACTGAGATGTATCTCCATCTTCCTGATCATAAAATGTGTCTGGAGGTACTGAAAATGAGAACTTGTGTCCAATGGTTGCTGTTATCCAATTAATGGCATTGACAACTCTTGGGGAGGTATTTGGCTGACCTAGGAAAAAGTGAAGAAAACAAAAAAGAATAGTGAATGACAAAAAGAACTTGTCAAACTATGCCAGGTTGTCTTATAGAATTAATCAGAGATAAGCCCTGGCAGTTCCCTCTGCTGAGGCAATATTTGCTAAGCATTCGTTGATGGTGAAGCCAGGGTTGTCAGGAAGTGACTGGCAGCTGGAGAGGGGGGGGCTGGGGTTGGGGAACGCAACACTGCAGGACAATTTTTTTAAAAAATGTAGGTTCAGGTTCTTACTGGAAGTATGGCTTTACCATTGAGCGATGGCTGTGTATGTTTAGTGCCGTCAAGTCAATTCTGACTTATGGTAACCCTAGGAATTAATGTTTTACAAAATGTCCTAGAGCTACCCTTCATCACTTCCAGTAGGGAAAGACATTGTGGTGTAGTGGTTAAGAGCAGCAGACTCTAATCTGGAAAACCAGGTTTGATTCTCCACTCCTCCTCCACATTCTCCACTCTCTCAGTGCCACCTACCTCACAGGGTGTCTGTTGTGGGGAGAGGAAGGGAAGGCGATTGTAGGCGGCTTTGAGACTCCTTTTGGTAGTGAAGAGTGGAGTATAAAACCTCTTGTTCTTCTACACAAAGCTGCATTTTTTTTTCTCCTGCCCCCACTGGGGGCTTGGTAGCCTTAGGAGAAGCCCATGGAAACATGCAAGAAATAGTGCTAGAGCTGGGCACCTGGCTCCATCTCCTTAGAATGAGTCACCTCAAGTGCAGGGGAAGACTGGCCCTTAATTGACTGGGAAAGTTCCCTGGACTTTTTGCACTCATGGCCAGGTGAAAGGTTAGCCAAGTGGCCTCTGTGGTGCAGGAAGTGTCGCCGCCTGCCATGCTTGGAAATGGACTGACAATGGATGTAGGCTTACCTGTGGGCATCATCTGGGAAGTGGGCAACCAAGATGTATGTATTGCTCCTGTGCCACAAAATAATTCCTCAGATGGGGTAAGTGGAAGGATGCTTTTACCTGCGTACAATAAAGTGAAGGATGTGTCCAGGACTATGTAAATGGATTGGCAGTTAATGTATTAGCAAGAAAAGATTGTCAAAAGGACATCTTGTAGAATCAAAAGATTGTACAAAAGGACATCTAATAGCCTAACAGGTAAAGTAGATTTAATAATTAAAAATCTCTTCCTGTACCTGCTCTTCTGCCACTGTCCTCTTTGAAATGCAGATTGTGTTCTCAGGGATCAATTTCCCCTTCCTCCTTCTCTCTCACTCTGGATGAAGACATGCTCTCTACCTGCATGCACCAAGAGGGGGACATGCGGTCCTCTCTTCCACCCTTTAGCTATTAAGTGAGTAATCTATCAATCTCTGCTCTTTCCTATCCAAAGTGTACTTCTCAAATAAAGAGAGAAGCATTTATCTTAACTTGCAATGTGGCTCTGTGTAGCTTTGTAAGCTGAGTAACGTGGTAAAGTGATGCTCCTGCATTTGTAGCTTTATTTAAGCACTCTACTAACTAATGGTGACTGGACTAACCACTCCAGTTAACTTCAATAGCTCTGGCCGCAGACGGATTCCTTTTTTTGCTGATCCTAAAGTTCTAAAAAGTGTGGCTACCAATGGTAAGCCAGACACAGAACTGACTGGGATTGCAATGTTCCCTCTAAGCTGTGGAGTCTTGTGAGCAAAAATCCCACTTTGTGAGTTACTGGCATTAAAGTTGTGGGCGAGCAATGTGGTTACTGCCTAAATTAGTTTGCTCGGGAGCCATCCTTCCTGAGCTCAGACAAAACTGTGTGAGCTGGAGGCTACAAAACTGTGAGCTAGCTCACACTAACTCGGCTTAGAGGGAACACTTAGGAGGCCACCTTATGGGTGGGGGGAAACATCCTTTCATTAGTAGCAAGTCAATGTAAAGGAAAGCAGGACAGGTCAAACTGAGGAAAAAATTATTCTGACCAATTTTTTTTTTAATGGAAAAGTGGTGACCTCCACCAGTTTACAATTGGAGTCCAGTTGCACCTTAGAGACCAACAACATATTCCATAGTATAATCTTTTATGAGTCAAAGCTCACTTTCTCAGGTATGGCAGATATCTGGCCCATGAAAGCTTATATCTTGGAAAATATTGTTGGTCTCTAAGGAGCTAAAGGTAAAGGTTCCCTTGCTCGAAAGCCAGTCGAATCTGACTCTAGGGTTGCGGTGCTCATCTCCGTTTCAAAGCCGAAGAGCCAGCGCTGTCCGAAGACGTTTCTGTGGTCATGTGGCCGGCATGACTAAACACCAAGGCACACAGAACGCTGTTACCTTCCCACTGAAGTGGTACCTATTTATCTACTTGCAATTTCTTGCTTTCGAACTGCTAGGTTGGCAGGAGCTGGAACTAGAGATGGGAGCTCACTCCGTCATGCGGCACCCGGGTCTCGAACTGCTGAACTACTGACCTTCCACAGCCTGCAGTTCAGCGTCTTAGCCACTTGAGCCACCGCAGCTCCTCTAAGGAGCTACTAGCCTTGAATTTTGTTCTACTGCTGCAAACTAATACAGCTACCCCCTGACACCATCCCACACTACTGTAAGCCCCAGTGCTGTGTGCCTCAGAGTCACTTTACATATTAAGTTACCCTCTGGTTACTACCCTATCTATAACATTTCTCTTAGAGTCTTTCCTATGTGGTTGTTCATTTACATTGTTATATGCTCCCTTGCTCCTCTGAGCATTGAGAAGTTCCAGGGGCATTGCTTATCTGGGCTGTTTCCCTTTGGAGAAGAAAGCACTAGAGACTTATGGTGTTGTCCATAAGCATTTATAAAGTATTTGCTTAATTTATAATTGTGCTGGTACAGCACAGGCAGAGGCAAACAGGGTAGTAGGTCCGCTACTCCACATCAGAGAGAGCGATTCTGCACCCTCTAGGTGCTTCAGCCAGCTCCCATAAATCTGTCTGCTCTTCTGTCTCGTCTAGATTCAAAAATGTTTCTCTTCACACCCATACGTACTCCCTCCCCAGCGTTGTCAGCTCTGGCTTGGGACGTTCCTGGAGATTTGGCAGTAGTGCCTGGGGAGAGTGGAGTTTAGGGAGTGAGCTTGGCAGGATGTGATGTCCTGCCGTGTGATGTCATATCCTCTGATATGACATCTAGCTCAAACTCAGATCTTCCCAATTCTTCATGTGAGGGTGCGTCCTCCCATCAAAATTAACAATTTAAATTTCCTACCAAATATCACTTCTTCCCACCATTTTCTTCTCACCTTACATGGATTATATGCTTCCATATAAATCTATATATTAATAGCGAAGTCAGCCAAATTTGAAGATACTTAATTCCAGAGACTGGAGTGGCGAACAGGCAAGGAAGACCTTTCTGCAAACCTGAAAAACTTCCCAGGATTGCTGGAAAATGTGAAATATTTTAAAAGATACGTTGGAGGAGTTTAGAAACCCCAAAATGATAAAAGGAGAACTGGTAGCTTTAACAGATGGATTACCTCAGTGGCTGTTCCTAGGCAACCACAGCATTCCAGGCTTGGGGTTTCTGTGACTAAAACGCCAGGCGGGTGTAGGGTCCTTTCCAGCCCTATTTTGGCCTTTGAGAGAAAACTCATTGGGGCCAGGCCTGGCTAAGATGGCCAGATCCAGGTTGGGAAATTCCTGGAGATTTTGGGGTAGAGTCTGGGGGGTAGGGTTTGGTGAGGGAAGAGGCCTTAGCTGGATATAAAGCCATAGAGTCCCCCCACCAAAGTATCCATTTTGTCTAGGGGGACAGATTTCTGTCATTTGGAGATCAGTTGTAATTCTGGGAGATCTCCAGGTCCTACCTGGAGGCTTGCAACCCAGGCCACGTAGCGACCACTGGGTGACTTAATACCACCCAATTTGCATGACTCAGCTAGGCCTAGCTGCTTGCTACCCTTCGACAACAGGAACCCTATGAAAGCCAGTGTGGTGCAGCAGTTAGAACTTCAGAGTGATGTCTGGAGGGGTCCCAGGTTCGAATCCCCATTTGCCTGTGGAAGCTCACTGAGTGATTTTGGGGAGTCAGTTTCACTCTAACCTATCTCACAGGGTTGTTGTGAGGATAAAAAGGAGAAAGGGGAATAATGTAAGCAGCTTTATAAGTTCAGTTTGTTTTTCTACCTTTTTCAGTGTTTTTTCAGTTGCTGAAGTCCTTTTGTCCATAGAAGTCAATTGGGATTGCACATTATCTAGCTTTAAACGGACGTTCGTCATCTGTTCCATTAGGGGGCGCAACGCATTTGCTAATAGAGTGGACATGTCCAAGTTTACTTCCTGGTTTGAAGAGGAGGGAGTTGTTGGGTGACTATTTCCGGTTTGCATTCTTTTCTCCAGCGGCACCCTCCACCCTCTCCCAGCCATAATATCAACAAGAAGTAAGTTTCTCAAAACAAGATGAAAGTTATGCAATTTCTTTCCGCTTTAGCTCAATCTGCAGCTTATCAGTTCTCTTAAATTCTCCAACAAATAAAATTGTTTAAAGTCTTTTGTTTCTGCCTCAAAACCACTTTGAGTTTTAGTGTGTGTGGGGGGAGATCTTGAGTTCCCCCTTCACCACCACCCCCGCTTTGCCGTAGGCGCTTCTATTTGTTCTCGAGGTATAATACTCGCTTGAATTCACTTGAGCATTGCTTAACTCACGTTTTAAAGCCTCGGGAATTTCTTAGAAGCCTTTTTTCCCGCTTAGATCGTGTCTGCTTGTCCGGCAGTCGTCTCTAAGTGCCATCTTGGCTCCTCGGCAATGGTACCTATCGGGGGAAAAGGAGTGCCTCAATTCCTCGGCTGTCGCCTTGGAAGAGGCTCTCATCAGCTCCCCAGGCTGGGGGTCTCCTACAGAGACCCCAGGGGGTCCGGGACCAGCTCGAACCCCTCCCGTCAGCCGAGGCTCGGGACGACCCCATCAGAGCAAGGTGCGTCTGAGTGGCGAGTCGCTTAAACCGGAACTCTCACAAAAATCCTTCTTGACTGATCATACTGGCTTTGTATGTGCCTTCTACTGAGATTGGGTCCCCTTATAGCCTATTGCTTTTGAATATGAATAACTCGAAACGCGGCAGCCAGCATCTGGACTACGCGTCATGGCTTTTTATGGCTTATGGAACTTCTGAAATGTCCACTCCATGATGAATTGCATGTCAAATTGGACTTTGATATTACAACGCTACTGGAGTGAGACACAGTAAAATACTTGGGACTTTATTTTTCTTTCCATTATTCTTCCTTCTGTATCTTGGTTACACCTTGGCCAATATTTGTTATAACAATTATATTTTTGCATTATTGAATTATTATTACACATTTCATATGGTTATCTCTAGTCAGTGGTTTTTGTGCTTTGTTCCTATGCAGTTTGGTATGGCATAATCTTAGAAGATTTGTCCCTTAGTAGAAGTTGATACGTGGCTGATATCAACCCTCTATTTTTTGTCTCATATAATTTCAAGATCAGTTCAAACTCTGTATGAGGTTGAGTGAGGATTGAGATGATTTTGAGTCGGCTAGTAACATGCTGTAATTTTTAGTAGAGGAACCATGGCGTGGTAATCTTAATATGCTTTCTATTTCTGCTTTGTTTTAGCAGGCCATGTTTGGACGCAATGTCACACCAGCGAAACAGCCCAGCCTTTTCCCAAGAATTAAGGTAAGTATGCTCTACTGTTTCCAAAAACTAATAGATTAAATTTTGCATCCCAAAGTAAGGAGTCTAGTGAGTAAGGATGAAGAAGATCTGAACATAATCGGACCCAATCTGGTGGGGTTGTTGGACATTGCATCTTGATTATGCTAGCCAGCAATGTCAGGAAGTCCAAATCCTCCTTAGGGTTTGGGTTTATGCAAGATGTGAAATTCTATCCTTGCCTTGTGTCCTGCCCATAAGAATTCTTGTAAAGTGCTCTGCCATTTTTTAAGCATTAATGAGGATATAGCTATGGGAATGGCTTGGAATAAGAAGATAAATTTTGGTAAAATAGATGATTTTATCAGATTGCACCTATCTAGCCAGGATATGTTTACCTTATTCCATTTGGGGATGGTGTTGCGGATTTCTGAATGTATTGTATTGTGATTAAGCTGTAATATTTTAGTTTGGTCAGATGGAATTTTTATTCCTAAGTAGGATATGTAGTTTGAGACCCAGCTAAAGTGAGAAAGCAATTTAATATGATTTTGTTCTTCTTTAGGAATATGAATGGGGAGTATCAATGATTTTGCATCATTTATACATAGTCCTGATATTGATCCAAAGGAGGATAGTGTTTGCAGCAGTGCCAGTATTGATGATGAAGGATTTGTGATATAGAGCATCATATCATCAGCAAAGAGGGAGATTTTATATTCGGTTTCTCTAATTGTGATGCCTTTAATTGATTGATTTGTCCTGATCGCTTGTGCAAGGGGTTCTACAGCCATGGCAAATAATAGTGGGGATATTGTCGAGCGGCAAATAATAGTGGGCCTTGTCGAGTGCCCCTTTTAAGGTTTATTCTTTGGGATATGGAACCACTGACCTTGATATTGGTGGTCGGATTCGCATAAAGACTTTTTATGGCATTTATAAATTTGGAGCCAAATCCCATATTCTCGAGAGCTGCAAAGAGATAGGGGAACTCCACTGTGTCGAACGCTTTTTCGATGTCTAGGGAGATAAGGGCCATCGGTTTTTTTAGTTTTGGTACCGTGTTGGAGAAGGTGTAGAGTCTTTATAGTGTTACCAGCTAGATCCCTATGAGGGATGAATCCAACTTGGTCAGTGTGGATATAATGTGGGATAAAGGTGTTAATTCTCTTGGCTAGAATAGATGTAAAATTTTTCATATTTTGGTTCAACAAAGAAATTGGACAATATGATTTTGGAGAAATAGGGTCTTGATCTTTCTGGGGTATGACTACCATAGAACCTTGGCTCCAAGAGGGTGGAATGATTCCCGTGTCTAATATGTAATTAAATGCCTTAGTGGGGCAGTGAGGTTGTGATGCAAATACCTTGTAATATTCCGCCGGAAGGCCATCCGGTCCCGTTGATTTTTTATTTTTTAATAATTTAATATTGTCCAAAACTTCTTTTTCAGTGATTGGATCTTCTAACACTAATCTATGTCTTTTGTCCAATTTAGTGTGTATGGAAAATTTCTCTATGATCCTTTGAAATGTATCCTGACTTTGTTGTGTAGAGTTCGGTACAGTATTCCTCGAATACCCTTAGAATATCTGTGGTGTTTGTGACTGTGTCTCCTTTTGTGTTTTTAATGGCATTAATCATCTTGGATAACTTAAGATCTTTTATCTTATGTGCCAGAAGATTAAGTGTTCGGGGTGACTTCAACCAGTATTTTTGCTTAGTGAAAATTAACTTTTTTTTAATCGTGGAGGTTTCAAGCATGCTAAGAGCCTTATGTTCTAAATTTAGTTGTTTCAAGGCCTGTCTAGACCCACTTTCCTTATGACGTTGTTCAATCTTATCTGGTAGATCCCTCTCTAACTGCTGTTTTTGTTTTTTTATATAGGAAACTTTGGATATCATTTTCCCACGTAAATCCGGTTTCATCGCGTCCCAGCATATAGCCAGGGAAACATCTTTCGTTTCATTGTCCCTGAAATAAAGTTTTCTATCCTGTTCAATGTTTTGTCTAAAGTCTGGATTCTCTAATAAAGATGTGTTGAGAGCCCATTGTCTCTGTGTCTTGGTTCGGTCATTCAATGAGATCATACAGTCTAACCATGCGTGGTCCGACCAGTGGGATGGTGTTATTGAAGTGGAGATAATACGGTCGTGTAAAGATGAAGATGTCAGTATAAAGTCTATCCGAGTGTGTACGTTGTGCTGGGCAGAAAAATACGTGTAGTCTCTTTCGTTTGGGTATGCAGTGCCCCAAATGTCTATCAAGTCATACTCCTTCATCAGTGATGCCAGTTTAGTAAAGCATTTTTTGAATTGTTTAGATTTGGGGTTGTGGTAAGATCTATCTAGAATACTGTCTACTATATAATTGAGATCTCCTCCTAAAATGATATCCCCTTCTTCATAGCTATGCAGCTTCGTAAGTGTCTCTCCAATAAAGGTCAGCTGACCATTGTTTGGTGCATATATTGTGGCAATGGTCACCAAGTGGTCATCAATTTTCCCCTTGAGGAAAAGATATCAGCCTTCTGAATCCTGCATTTTGGAAAGAAATGTGAAGTGTATCTTTTGTGAAATGAGAATTGCTACCCCACATGACTTTGAGGTGCCCAATGCAAGGTACTGTGATTGGAATTTGGTGGAGCGGAAAGCAACAGGTTCTGTTTTCTTGAGATGGGTTTCTTGTAATAAAACCACATCCAGTTTTTGTTTTAATAAATTTGTAAGTATGCATTTTCGTTTAACATTATTATTCAGTCCTCGTACATTTGATGAAATTAATTTGATACCAGTGTCCATTGTGCTGCTAGGGAAATGGGTAATTTGTTACCTCTAACTTGATGAGAATTCTGTCCTACCTGTGTTATTGTGCTTCCAAGTTCCTGATCTGTATCTATCTCTAGTGGGAAAATTTTTCCTGAACTTCAACTAAGGTCCCCCATATGAATGTTAGTTTAAGTGAAATACAAAAATTCTATATGAGAGCCTAGGTGTAAAAACCTTTAGGGTTCCCACTGTGTGTAAACCAGCTTAGGGAGGTTATAACCTGTAAATTGGTAGAAACCTAGCTGTATCAATATGATGAGTTGTCACCAGATGGCGCCAAACAATAGGGAATCTCTACTTGCAGTCTCTTAAAGACTCTGTACCTTATCAAATCTAAGATCCGTATATCCCTCGGTGATAAATCTTTCTTTGTATGTCTGAGTCTATTGTCTAAGTACAGTGGGTATATTTCATGAAGTATGAAGTAGATTTGTACAGCAAGTCAAGTAGATGTTTGTATTAGTTATGCGGTTTTATATATTAGTATAGTTTCAAAGCTCTTCTTTTAAAGTTAGATTATCCCCTCTCTGTCCTCCTTTAATTAATAAGCACTATAAAATATAATGCAGAACAAGGTGTATTCAGTAATCAGCGAACAGATGAACTCATTCTTGTAAAAATATTCAGAACGTTAGCAATAGTTGTAGCAGTAAAAACAATCAGTGCAATATAATGTAGAGCAAGTTATAATCAATAATCAGCAAATAGATAAATTAATTTTTGTAAAAATATTCAGTACGTTAGCAATAGATGTAACAGTAAAAACAATCAGTGCAATATAATTAATTAGTTAATAAAACAATTTAAAACTTTTTCCTCTCCCACACTGAGATGAAATGCGTGGGAGGCTAGGTTCTCATCTTTAAAGACCTTCCTTCCCAGCTTACTTATCTAAGAGTCTAATTATGGGTAGAACTCAATTAAAACCCCCAACATTCCCCCCTTCCCCCCGTCTTCCCTCTCTATATTTATAATGTCAGAATGCTTATTGACTTAAACCAAAAACAGTACCGTTTCCTTTGGGATGTATTCAGTTTGTAGGGCTTTGACATACATAGCAGATCACTTTGGTGTCCCCATGCTCACATATAACTTTTTCAATTACAAGATACCTATTGCCTATATTGTCCCCCATAATTAACTTGGAACTTTTAATTAAATGTTCTAATTCTAAACTTTAAATCTTACATGCTGCCTACACATCAGTTAAGATTTTTTTTTAATTGCCTGATGATTGTCAAGTCGCTTCAAGGAAGTAGAGCAGTCTTATGACATCTCTCCGCTTGCTTGCCGCAGCTCCGGTAGGGGTAGTGAGGGTGATGAAAGCCTCCGTTTGTTTGATCTTTTATTCAGTTCCATTGGGAATTCTAGGTCCAGTGACCGGAGAAGTTTGGAGCCTTCTTCTGGGTTCGAATGTTTTCCCCTTGTAGTTTACTTGCAGCAGCAGTGGCGAAGTCCAAACATATTTGATGCCAGCCTCCATTAAACTGGTTGTTACTGCTTTGAGTTCGCGCCTTTTTTGCAGGGCTTCCTTTGGGAGGTCGGGATAGACTTCCACAGCAGATCCTTTGTAGTTGATATTTCCATGCTTTCATGCCATATTTAATATTTTCTTTTTGTAGCGGAGGTCCAATACAGTAATTAAAACATCTCGCAAGGGTCATGTCTTTAGAATGGCTGGAGATCCTAGTCGGAATGCCTTTGTTATGACTGGGGAGATGTCACCTTCAACTCCTATTTGTTGGAGTAACCAGTTGGATATAAGTACCGTTAGATCTCCCCTTTCCTCCATTCCCCCCCAGCCCTCTCAGTTTTAAATTATTTTGCCATTGAGATAAGTCCAGTTGGAGGGTTCTTTCAGCGAGTATGTCTTGTTATCTGTATTTGTTGTATGTCTGCTTGATTTGCCAAACTGTTGCTCTTTGCTCCTTCAGCTACTTTTTTGTTCCAGTCAGGTTCTTTTGAATGACATCCAATTGTTCATAAATAGGCTAGATTAGTGAAGAGATTGTTGTTTCTAAATTAGTCAAGGCTGATGTAAGCTCTGCCACGGTGACAGGTGTTGTCGTTCTATCCGTTCCTGTTGCTCCCATCGCCATTTTGTTGATCACAAGGTCTTGTAGGCCCTGAATGGAAGAAGAGTGCTGCTGATCTCCTAGCTTTTGTTCCGTTTTTGATTTTTTAAGATTCGGTTGCGATGCAGTCTGATCTTTTCTCCCCATGAATTAGCGATCATCAATGTGAGTAGGATTGGGTTGAAGATGTAAAGAAGAGGGAGGTGCAGGGGAGCGCAGGGTTCAGGTAGCCATTTCCATCGGGTGCCACCGGAAGTCCTCGTTCAAGGTCACACTTGAAGAAGCCCTCTCCACATAAGCTGCCAACCAGTTCACTGTGGAGGTTCGCCAAGCACCGAGCCCGCCATCTTCACGGAGACTCAACACCGTGGCCCACCATGTTGACACCTCCAACGAGGATAAGGAGGTCCTGAAAATACATCGCCTGGCCCACCATGGCACTCACACAGCCACCACAGCTTGCGCCGGTGAATCCGCCACCTTGACACCCTGCGCCAGCTGCAGGAAGCCTCACGAGCTGAAATCCTGCTGTTTCCAAGACGCCATGTGTCGAAGCTACAGAAAGGTTGGCCATATCACCCACGCCTGCCATTCCAAGGGGACCCGGAGGTGACAGTCTGCCCATCTGAAATCTATGCACACCATGGAACTGCACACCACCTCCGTCCAGCCGCACCAGGTACTGCACTTGCCCAAGGACACCCCAGATAAAATTAAAGTGACTGTTTTAATTGCACAATGGTTCCCTTTGCACGATGGAGCTAGACACAGGGTCCTCCATTTCCATAATCTCAGATGACACCCTCCGTAGGCTCTGCCCAAAAGGGGGCCCTCGCCTTAGTCCGGCCGGTTTCACACTATGAGACTTTCAACAGAATGAAGTGGCCGTGAAAGGGGTGGGGAACTTTTGGTTGCAATACCGGAATTTTGAAGGACTCTTGGAATTGCTGGTAGTAGGGGGCCGTCACATGAGTTTACTAGGATTAGCATGGTTCGAGCCCTTGGGGTTCCAGGTCACGGGGGTACACCACATTGCCTGAGAAGACGAGTTCTTGGCCATATTTGATGGGATGCTCAGTGGCTACATCGGACCCTCCATTTCCCTCCAGCTCAATCCTGAGGTGCGGCCTATAAGGCTGAAGGCCAGGCGCGTCCCATTCATACTGAAGCCAAAAATTGACGAGGAGCTGGATCGTTTGGTGGACCAAGGAGTTTTGGAACCAGTTTCGCATGCCCACTGGGAAACCCCGATTGTTACACCTGTTAAGCCCAGCAGGGACATCTGCATCTGTGCGGACTATAAATGTACCATTAATAATGCACTGCAGGACCACACCTACCCATTCCCGGTAGTCAGCCACGACTTGGCCCCCTTGGCACGCGCCAAGATTTTCAGGAAGCTGGACTTGGCCCAGGCCTACCAGCAACTCCCAGTGGATGATGCGACAGCAGAGGCCCAGACCATAGTCACGCACAGGGGCACGTTCAGGGTGCAGCGACTATAATTTGGTGTCAGTGTGGTTCCAGGGATTTCCCAAAATCTCATGGACTCTCTCCTTAAAGGAATCCCCAGGGTCCAGCCCTTCTTCGATGATGTTCTGATCGCTGCCTCCATGGTGGAGGAATTTATCTGTCAGTTGCGTGCCATTCTGCAGTGGTTCCAGTTGGCCAGCCTGAAGGTGAAGAGGGAGAAGTGCCTCCTGGGTGTTCCACACTTCGAGTTCCAGGGGTTCTCCATAGATGCCAATGGCATCCATCTGGCCCCAGACAAGGTTCATGCCATCGTCAACGCCCCCTTGCCGACTTCCAAGCAGGAGCTACAGGCTTTTTGGGGCTACTGAACTTTTATCATTTCTTCTTGCCCCATAAAGCTGCACTGGCAGAGCCACTTCACTGCCTACTCGACAAGAAGGCCCCATAGGTCTGGGGCCAGCAACAAGTCATGGCATTCTGGGCCATGAAGGAGCTGCTCACCTCCAACACAGTCCTGGCCCATATCAATGAAAAGCTGCCCATCGTACTCGCTTGCGATGCTTCTTCGTATGGGGTTGGTGCTGTTCTTAGCACCAGCTGCCAGATGGCAGGGAAGTCCCCATGGCATATTACTCCTGCACCCTGTCTTCGGCCGAGCGTAACTATGCGCAAATCGATGAGGCACTGGCCATCGTTGCAGGCCCCTTCCAAGGACAAGAAATTCCACAATTACCTCTATGCGCAGCCGTTCACCATTGCGACAGACCACAAACCTCTGCTAGGACTTCTTGCCCCAGATCACCAAAACCCCTGATGCTCTCACCGCAGGTTCTTCTTTGGTCCATATTCCTTGTGTGTTACCAGTACTCCTCCTCCATTGTCCTGGGAAGGCGATGGGGCATGCCAACGCCCTTAGCCACTTGCCACTCCACTTCATCAATCCAGACCCAGCTTCTGCACACTAGATCTTGCTCTTGGAGGAGCTTCCCGACCGCCCTTTGCACGTCGCAAACATTTCCTGCCACACTGCTAAGGACCGGATCCTCTCCCATGTTCTGGACTCGGTGGGGAGGGGCTGGCCCACTGGCCGGGTGGGCCCGGACTTTACCGCCTTCTCATCCTGCTGGGACAAGCTCCCGGCTCACAAAGGGTGCTTACTGTGGGGCAGTCAGGTAGTGGTTCCTGCTCCCCTGCACCAGCGAGTCTTGTTGGACCTGCATGAGATGCACCCCTGAATTGTGCAGATGAAGGCACTCACCTGGAGCTATGTTTGGTGGCCGGGAATGGACAGTGGCCTGGGTCCAGTGCTCCCAGGCCTGCCAAGAGACCCGGCCGGAACCGTCCCGTGCTCCCATGTGCCATTGGGAGGCCACCTGCAACCCTTGGTCCCGAGTGCATTTGGACTTTGCCGGCCCCTTCCAAGGACAAATATTCTTTATTTTGGTGGACTCTACACCAAATGGCTGAAGGTCATGCCAGTTGCCTCCACCTCCTCCAGAGCGGCAATCCGGGCCCTCAGATGAATCTTCAGGATGCACGGCCTACCTGACCGATCGTGATGGACAATGGGACTGCCTTCACTTCGGGGGAGTTCCAAAAATTCTTGGGCTGTTACCTCAGAAGGCACATCCACTCCACTCCCTTTCACCCAGCCACCAGTGGACAAGCAGAGAGGATGGTGCAGACCATGAAGGCGTCCCTCAGGTGGATCATCCACGGGGACTGGGACCATAGGCTTGCAGCATTCCTTTTCGGCCACCAGGTGACCCCAGGTGTAACCACCAGCTGCAGCCCCGCTGAACTCCTCATGGGCAGATGCCTAACTATTCAACAGGACAGACTGCACCCAGACCGAGCCCCAGAGCATTGCCCATCACTGGAGAGACAGGAAGCACCCAGAGGATTTTTTTCCAGGCGACCCTGTCTATGCACAGAACTTCTCCAGTGGTCCTGCCTCGGTTCCTGCCAAGATAATCAAATTCACTGGTCCCCTCTCAGACGAGGTCTCTACCAATGGTGGACAAGTCTTGCAGAGGCACATCGACCAGCTTCGCCACCGTCTCCTGCCAGAGGTAGCTGAACCAGTGCCAGTTGCCACGGAGGCCAGCCACCTGGGACCACTACCGCCACCACCGGAGCACAGCGGGGAGTGGGACCCGCCAAGTGCCAGGGACTGTTCAGACAGCATGGAGTTGCCCCCACCCATACAGACTGTTCCAGAGTACCGGGACTCTGCTCCTGACTTACCATCCTTACCCAGCATCACTGCTGAGACCCCAGACAGGGCCCCTGTGACTTCTCCAACACCGTCTGAGCTGAGACGCTCTCAGTGGGAAAGGCGCAAGCCAGCATACCTTGAGGACTATGTATATTAAAGTGCTTTGGAGCTTAAGGGGGAGGGGTGTTATATATTAGGGCTGGAACATTCCAGGACTGTTTACCAGAGACTGGCTGAGCTTGGAGCTCTAGAATAATAGCCCACCAGGACTCTGGAGGTGACCAATGAGGAACTAATGTTATGTAAATAGCCTATCGTTGGGAGTTGGGCGTGTTTGGGTGTGGGTTTTGCATACTATTTAAACAGGCTCTTGCCCTGAGGTTTCAGTCTTGTTCCTGAAATCACTTAATAAAATAGAGCTATGCACTGCAATGCATCTCGAACCCAGTATTTAACATCATAGACAGAACACATGAAGCCCTCCTGAGAGGGCAACAGGAGGTGGATTAGGAAAGGTATCTCAGCAAATGAAGGAGCACCCAACACAGGAGGAGGACTCATGGAAGCCTGTAACCCTTAGGAGCAGGAAAATCAGGAGACATTCTGAGCCTCTGTTGCTAAGCAATCAGTTCCAGGATCTCCACAAAGATATTGATTCTGGACCAACGGAAGAAGGGCTCCTCCCCCAGACACACTCTAAATAATCCATTTTTAATCCACTTTCAATGCACTTTCCAACAGGATTTTGCCAGTTCACACAGGAGGAGGAGGAGATTGGATTTATACCACGCCATTCACTTGGAGTCTCAGAGCGGCTTACAAACTCCTTTCCCTGCCCCTCCCCACCACAGACACCCTGTGAGATAGGTGGGGCTGAGAGAGCTCTGAGAGAACTGTCCTTGAGGGAACCGCTGTGCCAGAACTATGGCTTGCTAAGGTCATCCAGCAGCTGCAATTGGAGGAGTGGGGAATCAAACCCAGTTCTCCCAGATTAGAGTCCACACGCTTAACTACTACACCAAACTGGTACAGTAAAAATTCAGTTGGAAAGTGCACTGAAAGTGGCTTGAAACTTTATTATTTAGCGTGTGTGACCACAGCCATTGTCTCTTCTTTTACTGCAGGTTCTGGTTTTCCCCAGGGCAAGTGATAGGATAAATAGTAACTAGAATTCAAACCTGCAGCACTATTTTTGTGCTCTCTGATTTCCATGTGAGTTGTACTTTTCGGTGCCCTCCTCTTCTCCTGTCAACCAATGGTCTGTTCCCACGTCTTCTTTCTGAAGGCTTTCCACTTTTTTGGTCCTTCTACTCTCCCTTCTTCCCTCTCTGTATCAAACTCTTCCCATGTTTCAACAGAAACCCTTACCTAAATGTAAACCCTTAGGTAAACTTAAACCCATATAGATCTTAATCACTTCCAGACTGGGTATCCCGAGGGAGAAATAAATGCCTGTGAATATATTAATTATGTTAAGAACATAATAACATAAGAGACGCCAATGTTGGATCAGGCCAAAGGCCCATCCAGTCCAACACTCTGTGTCACACAGTGGCCAGAAATACCAGTGCCATCAGGAGGTCCACCAGTGGGGCCAGGACATTAGAAGCCCTCCCACTGTTGACCCCCCCAAGCACCAAGTTTTCTTTTAATAAAATTGCTCATGGGAAAGCACTGGCATAAACACACCATGTAAAAATGGGCAAACCCGCCGACTGAGCATGTAAAACGGTTCTAAACCAGATTAATCACACATTGAGCAACCATAAGAAAGTAGTGGCATGAAATGACACATTTTTCTCTCACTTAATCCTGTACAGTCAGGCTGTGGTCAGATGTACCAGTTGGAGGAGAGGGGAAGCGAGGCTATCGCCTCCGGAGGAATTTGACACACTGTTGCGTGATCACACATTCCTTTGTAGCTGCGGGTGCAGCCTGTCACTGTGCGATCAGAGGCAACTGCGAGTGAATCGGGGTTTTTTTGGCAATTTGTTCATAAAGGAGGAATCGCACCTCCATGCTACGGGCTCCCTATAGAGTATGCGATGATGTGCATACTGCAAAGGGGGGGGGGGAACAGCACCGAGCCGGGATGGCCTGATCAGACCATCCCAATGGCATGAGAGCATGCTTGCGCAATCAGACAGGGGAAAGTCCGTCCATGGCCCATCAGAACCCATTTACTACCCGACTTCCCCCGGTGTCTTTTAACTCTGCTTCTGCAGCGGAGCAGCACGGGTTGCTGAGGACTGCGGGACGCTTCCCAGATGTTGCTGTCTGATCATGCCCTTTAGATCCGTCAGGCATTCACACCTATGTCGGATCTAAAGACGCGTGTGATCGCAGACTCAGAGGTATTCTCAAAAAATGATTACGTGGACAGCCTTTGTGTCTTGAAATTAAAAGAATATCCAATCAGCTTTCACAACTAGTAATCAGCTATTTTTGTCTGCTTTTTTGCCAGTAACACAGTTGTTTCCTTCTTTATTTCGAGGCCTTTTAACTGGTCCCATTTTCCAGTCACGTTTCTTACCATTAGTTATAGCAGATGTAGCCTCCCTGCAGATTTTCCTACAGAAACCTTTCACTTATCTCTGCTACAGTTGTTGTCGTTAAAACAGTCAAGGCTGCAATTCCAGATATTTCTAGAACAGCATTAAATTAACTTATGCAATTCCTTATTCATTTATAATGTATCACCCCCCCTTCCTACAAGGATCTCAGGACAGCGTACATTATTCTTTCCTTTTCCATTTTATTTTCATAACAATCTTGTGAGGTGGGTTAAGCAGAGATCCACACACACACACAGACTGACTAGCTAGCCCAAGATCACCCAGCAAGCTTCATGGCACAGTAGGGATTTGAACTGGGGTCTACTAGATCTAAGCTTGGCACTCTGACTGCCACACCGCTTTGGTTCTACTTAAACTCTGTGATGAAGGCCACTGGCTGAGACAGTTTTAAAGGTTATAGTCTTTATGAAATGAGTAGATAGTAATTCTGTTGTTGGCTGTTACCAGTGATAATGGAACAAAACGGAGCCTCCATTTTCAGAGGTAATATACTGGGGATGAAGAATGGGTCATGGCAGCTCTCTTGATGGGTCTTGGGAAAGCACCTGGCTGCTCTCTGGGGCAAACTGGATCCTGAGCTTGTTTCTGGATCTGATCCAGCACACCTGTGGATATGATGAGATTCCTGACCACAGCTTTCCCAAAGGAGTAAAAGGTTTTAAAATGCATGTTCTGTGAATAGTTTTTAGTTAACTGTTTTTCCTGCTATAGCTAATGGCTGTTGACAGTGTGTTAGGGACTGACAAGAATACAGTTTCCCCATGAAATGAAATCTGAGGTGAGTGGCTCACATGGAGTCAAAGTGAACATGCTAGTAAATATTAAGAAAACAAAACAGAGCTTACCTTGTTCCTCTGGAAACACAGAAGTGGCATGAAGTTCAGCCTGCAAAGATGTAACAGTTGAATCTTCCAGCAGCTGTGATGTAAATTGCTTGGTGATGGGGAAGGCTGCTTTGGTTCGCAGTGGGCTACTTAAAATTAAATCACTTGTCTCCAATTGTAAAACACCAGGACATGCCACAGGGATTCTACCAACACCACTGGCATACGAGCTAAAATAATTCTTAGAGCACTGTAATGTGGGAGTACCAGTAAATTCTACAGGCAAGGAAAGCAGTAGAGTATCATAAGAATACCACAAATATGTCTGACTGGCCCACTGACATAGGCTGTCTACACTTAGAAACTCGCTGCTTAAAACACCACCACCGGATGTTGTAATATAAATTAAACGGCATGGCCCATTCCAAAGGGGAGTTTCCACATACATCTTGGTAAGAGTTGAGGCTTTGTCCTTTGTACAGAAAAGTCTGTTTGTCTGTGGAACAGTCACAAAAAGCTCTGATGTATGTTCATCAGTCTCAAATACCTTTTGGGTCAGGCATTTGCTAGTGGGCCATAATTCTTCCACTGGTGATACGCTATGAAACTTAAATGAACCTGTCAGTTCTTTTGATGTTGATAAAGGCAGAGAAGGATGCTCTGTGTGGATGCCACTTGTTCCGGAGAGTAATCCAAATTCTACTGAAGAGGTAAATAGGGAAATGATGAATTCTTGTGTGCTATATGTTGTCAAGGCGGGAGTTTTGTCACTGTGATATAACTGTGGTGCTGGACTTGTATCAGGAGCCAGTTGATGTTCATGGTCAGAAGCACTGCCTGTACTGGCTGAATCAGGTGTTATTGGAACATCCGCCAAGTTGATGAATTCTTGTGTGCTATATGTTGTCAAGGCGGGAGTTTTGTCACTGTGATATAACTGTGGTGCTGGACTTGTATCAGGAGCCAGTTGATGTTCGTGGTCAGAAGCACTGCCTGTACTGGCTGAATCAGGTGTTATTGGAACATCCGCCAAGTTGATGAATTCTTGTGTGCTATATGTTGTCAAGGCAGGAGTTTTGTCACTGTAATATAACTGTGGTACTGGACTTGTATCAGGAACCAGTTGATGTTCGTGGTCAGAAGCACTGCCTGTACTGGCTGAATCAGGTGTTATTGGAACATCCGCCAAGTTGATGAATTCTTGTGTGCTATATGTTGTCAAGGCGGGAGTTTTGTCACTGTGATATAACTGTGGTGCTGGACTTGTATCAGGAGCCAGTTGATGTTCATGGTCAGAAGCACTGCCTGTACTGGCTGAATCAGGTGTTATTGCAACATCCGCCAAGTTGAAGTCCATGGCCCACTTGGATGTTTCAGTCAGGACTGCCGGGAGAGGGGAAGAGTTTTCTTCCATAAAGAGGTGTCCTTTCATCTGTGGATCTGACATAAATAATTCTGAGGCATATCTGCCATTGCTAAATAGGTCTTGGTTTTGATGGCTGCAACCTGAAAAGAACAAAGATGTGGCCACACTGGAAAACGGAAACCTTGGCTTTGCCAGTGTGGACATTGTGGAGAGTACAGGGAGATTTGTTTTAAAAAAACTGTCCTCGAATGCTAATCCAGATGTTGTTAGATAAGTATATGGGCTGCTATATGTTGACTTTGTCACAAATTCTTTTGGGAAGTGTGCTATAGGCGTTTTTTCATAGGGTGTATCTTCTTGTGAAACAGAAACACTCATTGTGGGCTGAACAGGTCTTGAGGCCTGGGTTTTGCTGGTTGGCACAGAAAAATAATACTGAGTGATATGAGGTTTTGGCTCAGATTTCTTCAGTGTGGAGTGCGTATCTTGCTGTTGCACTTGAGACTGTGGGAGTTCTGATATTGGTGGTGTTCTGGAAGACAGCTTGTCCTGTCTCCCAAATTCTGTTAATGATGCTGTCATCAAGGAAGGTGAAAGTTCAGGAACAGCAGAAGAGAGAGACTGGAAAACAGCTGTCCCACTGTCTTTGTACAAAAATGATGAACTTGCGCTAGGTCTTACAGCAAACTTTGTATGGATCAGAGTAGTTGACCAAAAACTGAAGGCCTCCATTTCTGTTGGTTTCACTCCTATTTTAGTTGGTCTCAATGTAGGCCTTGGGGTGACCATTAATTGCCTCCTTTGTTTTTTTCCTACATGCTTTTTTTCATTGCTGCCTTTCTGAAGTATCCTCCAGCCAGCAATTTCATAGCCCAGCAACTGTGAGAGATGGCTTGACTGGACATTGTGTCGTAGAACTTGTATTAATTCGTACAACATAGCAAACACTCCAAACCCAACTGGCCAACATAGTCCAACATAGTGGTTTTCCATGGTGCTGATGTATTTAGTGTCTTCACTTAGTACGGTCAGATTCCACAAGTGCTTGTTAAAGGATTCTTTGAATGGAATAAGTGTCAAGAGGGATGGGTCCAAGTGGAGATACTCTGCCATAGCGTAGATGAGAGAGAACCGTTCTTGAAAGGTTAGAGAACCAGTTCTGTGGTAGATTATGATCTCCGCAAAGGTGACAGAAATGTCCTTTGCACACAGTCCTTCAAAACAGATACTGAAATCCCCAGAATATACAGTATTAGTATATAATGATTTTATTAAAACTTTTGTTATAGCTCAATCCTATTCATGTTTATTCAAAATGAAGCCTCAAACACTAACTTCAAACACCTCTTGGAGTCAACAAACACTGGTGCAGACAATCCAGGACTAGATCTCCCAACATCTTAGGGTTGCCAAGTCTGGGTTGGAAAATACCTGGAGACTTTGGGGGTGGAGCCAGGAGAGGGCGTGGTTTGGGGAGGAGAGGGGCCTCAACATAATACAATGCCATAGAGTCCACCCTTCAAAGCATCCATTTTTTCCAGGGGAGCTAATCTCTGTCGGCTGGGGATCAGTTGTAAAAGCAGGAGATCCCCAGGCCCCACCTGGAGGCTGGCAACCCTACAAGATCTCTTTTTTTTAATGTGAGACTGCTCATTTGATGGCGGAAGTGATCCTCAGAGAGGGTATGTTTAACCCATTCATCTTGTGTTGTTTTCCAAATCTAAAAGGCCGTTATTTTATTTCCAAAAGCTGACTGGGCAATATAAGGGCCTTTATATTTTTTGTTCATTGGTCCTAATAACAAATTGGGGGAGGTGTAGACTGGGGAAACAGCAAGAGTGGAAAGGTTAATTAAAGCTTGCAGGGATGGGGTTTGGGCACCCTTGGGAGAGATTATCAACTTATCCCTCTCTTCAAGGGTATTCCCAAGGGGCTCCAAGGAGGCTGTAGTGCATCTGCTTCTCAAAAAACCATCGCTGGATCCTGCAGTCCTTACCAACTACTGCCCAGTCTCAAATCTTTTGATTCTGCATAAGGTAGTTGAGAGGGCAATGGCTGAGCAGCTCCAGGTTTTCTTAGACGATGCTTCCATTCTGGACCCCTTCCAGTCCGGCTTCTGCCCTGGTCATGGGGGGAGACTGCGCTGGTCGCCCTCATGGTTGACCTCCCGTGACACCTGGATCAAGGCAGGTCGGTGCTGTTGTTGCTTTAGATCTGATAGCAGCATTCGACACGGTCGTCTATGATCTGTTGACCCACCGCCTTGCTGACATTGGGATACAAGGGACTGCTTTACAGTGGCTATCCTCCTTTCTCCATGGTTGGGGACAGAGGGTGGTGCTAGGGGAGAGGATGTCTCCACACTACCTGCTTGAATGCGGAGTGCCACAGTGGACGATCCTCTCTACAATGTTATTTCACATCTACTTGCACTTCCTCACCCAGTTGGTCTGGAGGTTTGGACTGATTTGTCATCAATATGCGGATGACACCCAGCTCTATCTGTTGATGGATGGCCAGATGCCACCCCAGACATTTTGGACAGGGCGTTAGAGGCTATGGCTGGCTGGTTGAAGCAGAATCCAATGAAGATGGAGATCCTGTACCTGAGTCATGGGGGACTGGGGTCAGGAATCAGACTCCCAGTCTTCAGTGGGGCACCATTGGTGCCAGCACCATGGATAAGGAGTCTAGGGGTAATGCTAGATCCCTCGCTTACTATGGAGGCCCAGGTCACTTTGGCTGCCAGATCGATTTTTTATCCTCTTTGGCTGATCAGGCAGCTGGTTTCCTATCTTACCACTCAGGATTTAGCTACAGTGATCCATGCAATGGTTACTTCCAGGCTGGATTACTGTAACTCACTTTATTTGGGGCTACCCTTGGGCCTGATCCGGAAATTGCAGCTAGGGCAGAATGCAGCAGCCCGCTTACTGACAGCGACGCCTTCGTGGGCGTGCATTCAGCCGGTGTGCCAACTGCACTGGCTGCTGATCGAATGCCAGATCCGGTTCAAGGTTATGGTTTTGACCTTTAAAGCCCTATGCAACCTGGGACCATCATTCCTGTGGGACCGCCTCTCCCCGTATGAGCCCTAGAGAGCGTTGCGCTCTTCCAATCAGCACCTCCTGGTAATCCCCAGCCCGAGGGGTGTCTGCTTAGCCTCAACCAGGGCAAGAGCTTTTTTGGCCTTGCCCCAACCTGATGGAACAGGCTCCCACCCGAGATCAGGCCCCTACGGGACCTATTTCAGTTCCCAGGGCCTGTAAAGCGGAGCTGTTCTGCCAAGCTTTTGGTTGGGGCGGTGGACATTCAACCATTCTGGCCTTCCCTGTTCGTGGCCCCTTCGCAGTTCCGTGCTGCTTTAGATAATGTTACTTGGTCACTGGAGCTTTTACTCACCTGACATGAGGCAAAGGCAGAGGTCATTTCGGGGGGGAACGCGGAGGAACGCAGTTCCCCTGGGTGAGGTGCAGGGGGCGGGGCACATGATGAAGCCCCGCCCCCTGCTTCCGGCCGCCCCGCTTCCAGCCCTCATTCAGCCAGGAGGAGGCAGGAGAAGAGGGAGGGTAAGTTGCTTCCTCCCCGCCTCTCCCCACCCCTGCCTGCCTGGGGCCAGGGAGGGCCTTGGCGGGGTTTCCTCGCACTCCCGCTGGCCTTGCAGGTCCACCGCCGGGCCCCTGATGTCAGGGGGTGTGGCATATGCTAATGAGTTATGTTAATGAGGTCCCCTAGCTCTTTTTCTACGAAATGACCCCTGGGCAAAGGTCCTTTCTGCTATTGTTTATTGTGCCATCTGTGGTTTTATTGGTTTTATAGATCTAGTGTTGTAAGCCACTCTGAGCCCACTTGTGGGATAGGGCAGGGTATAAATTAAATAAATTAACTAAATAATAACAATAACAATAATAATATTGTCCCGTCAGCTTTAGCAGCCTCACAGGACAACTTTCGAATAAAGAAAAAATTACTGAAGAAGTCAGAGAATGAATTATGGGAATTGTACTTGGGAGGAAAGATAGCACATAAATGTTTTAAATAAATCAATAAATCTTCTGCATCACAACTGTTTTGGCCCTTCACCATAATTATTACCTAAACACATGCACCTTCACTTTTCAGTCAGAGATCTTTAAATTATATTTGGACTTTAACTTCACTGACAGTGATTCCAGAAAGCAAAGAGCTGTTCAGAAACAGGACAATAGGTAACAATTGCCTTTGGAGAAGACATTTTGTCCAAACTTGGACATTTGCACTTTAAATGCTCCATCTAGAACCAGATTGGTCACCTTTCTGCTTTCTTGGCCATTTTTGTTTGCCCTGCTCTATTTTTCATATTCAATATTCCCACCCACACTGCCCCTGTGATATGGGAACTGCACGTTCACATGGGAGTCTGGCAATAGGTTCACTTCCCATGTTCATGTCAGTCTGATGGCCCAATCCTGATTCTCGTGCTGTCCATCCCACCCATATGATCTCATTCTCACAGGTATATTATTACCAGAGCATGGAAAGCATCTGTGTGGCAGCACAGTTTCCTTTCTCATGGAAGGACTGTAGGACACCATGTACCCTTCTCTGTTGCCATCTTGAATTTATGACTGTTTTCCCCCCTTCTACTTAAACCACTTCACATTTTTTAAACATCACCCCATCCAGAAGTATTCCTGTTGGCTGAATTCATGCATATCACTTACTGTACTTTTTAGCCCTATTCCTACTGTCATAAGAACATAAGAACACAAGAGATGCCAATGTTGGATCAGGCCAAAGGCCCATCCAGTCCAACACTCTGTGTCACACAGTGGCCAGAAATACCAGTGCCATCAGTGGGGCCAGGACATTAGAAGCCCTCCCACTGTTCACCCCCCCCAAGCACCAAGAAGACAGAGCATCACTTGCCCCAGAGCCCCTATCTATACCTTGTGGCTAATAGCCACTGATGGACCTCTGCTCCATATGCTTATCTAATTCCCTTTTGAAGCCGTCCATGCTTGTAGCCGCCACCACTTCCTGTGGCAGTGAATTCCATGTGTTAATCACTCTTTGGGTGAAGAAGTACTTCCTTTTATCCGTTCTAACCCAACCGCTCTGCAGTTTCATGGAGTGCCCACGAGTTCTTGTATTGTGAGAAAGGGAGAAAAGTACCTCTTTCTCTACCTGCTCTTTCCCATGCATAATCTTATAAACCTCGATCATGTCACCCCTCAGTCGTCTTTTCTCCAAGCTAAAGAGCCCTAAGCGCTTTAACCTTTCCTCATAGGGAAAGTGTTCCAACCCTTTTATCATTCGAGTTGCCCTTTTCTGCACTTTTTCCAAAGCTATAATATCCTTTTTAAGGTGTGGTGACCAGAACTGCACACAGTATTCCAAATGAGGTCTCACCATTGATTTATATAGGGGCATTATTATATTGGCTGATCTGTTTTCAATACCCTTCCTAATAATCCCCAGCATAGCATTGGCCTTCTTTATTGCAGTCACACACTGTCTCGACATTTTCAGTGAGTTATCCACTACAACTCCAAGATCTCTCTCTTGCTCAGTCTCTGCCAGTTCAGACCCCATCAATGTGTATTTATATTTAGGATTTTTGGCTCCAATGTGCATCACCTTGCACTTGGCCACATTGAACCCCATTTGCCATGTTGACGCCCACTCGCCCATCCTTGACAGATCCCCTTGGAGTGCCTCACAATCCTCACTGGTTTTCACCACCCTGAACAACTTTGTATCATCCGCAAATTTAGCCACTTCACTGCTTACTCCCATCTCCAAATCATTAATGAACAAGTTAAAAAGCAGTGGACCAAGTACTGATCCCTGCGGTACCCCACTGCTTACCACCCTCCACTGAGAAAATTGCCCACCTACACTCACTCTCTGTTTTCTATGAACTAGCCAGTTTTTGATCCATAAAAGGACTTGTCCTTCTATCCCATGATTTTTGAGCTTACTTAGGAGCCTTTGATGAGGAACTTTATCAAAAGCTTTCTGGAAGTCAAGGTAAATAATATCTATTGGATCCCCCTTGTCCACATGTTTGTTCACCCCCTCAAAGAACACTAACAGGTTAGTGAGACAAGATCTTCCCTTACAGAAACCGTGCTGAGTCTGCCTCAATAGGTTTTGTTCATCTATGTGCCTACTAATTCTTTCCTTAATAATGGTTTCCACCAATTTACCCGGTATCGACGTCAGACTGACTGGCCTGTAATTTCCCGGATCTCCTCTGGAACCCTTTTTAAAGATGGGAGTGACATTAGCTACCTTCCAATCCTCAGGAATGGAGGCAGATTTTAAGGAAAGATTACATATCTTTGTCAGGAGATCTACAAGTTCACATTTGAGTTCTTTCAGAACTCTCGGATGTATGCCATCTGGGCCTGGTGATTTTTCAGTTTTTAAGTTGTCTATCAGTTTTAGGACCTCCTCTCTCGTCACCTCAATCTGACTCAGGTCTTTCAACACCCCTCCTGAAATCAGTGGTTCTGGAGTGGGCAAGCACTTCTCATCTTCCACAGTGAAGACGGAGGCAAAAAATGCATTTAGCTTCTCAGCCATTTCCCTATCATCCTTCAATACTCCTTTTACCCCTTGGTCGTCCAAGGGCCCCACTGCCTCCCTGGCTGGTTTCCTGTTTCTAATGTATTTGAAGAAAGTTTTATTGTTGGTTTTTACGTTTTTTGCTATATGCTCCTCATATTCCCTTTTTGCCTGCCTGACCTCAGACTTGCATTTTATTTGCCATAGCCTGTGTTCCGTTTTATCAGCCTCACTGTGACTAGCTTTCCACTGCTTAAAGGAATTCTTTTTACTTTTTACAGCTTCCATTACTCTGTTTGTTAACCATGCAGGCTTTTTCCTATACCTGTTTGTGCCTTTCCTAACCTGCGGAATATATATTTTTTGAGCTTCTAGGATCGTAGTTTTAAATAGTTTCTAAGCTTCCCCAATGGTTTTGACCCTTTCTACTTTTCCTTTCAGTTTCCTCCCCACATGTCCTCTCATATCAGAGAAGTTACCCCTTTTAAAGTTAAAAGTGGTTGTGTCAGTCTTTTTGGCCAATTCCCTATTTGTACAAATGTTGAACTCAACAACATTATGATCACTGTTTCCAAGTGGTGCAATCACTTTTACATCTCTCACCAGGTCTTGAGTGTTACTTAGGACCAAATCAAGGATCGCCTCTCCCCTGGTAGGTTCTGTGACCATCTGCTCCATAGCACAGTCATTTAGAGTGTCTAGAAACTCAATCTCTTTTTCCCGACTAGAACATGTATTGACCCAATCAATGTGTGGGTAGTTAAAATCACCTATTATGACACAGTGTTTTTGTCTAGCTGCTATCTTTAAGGCATTCATCATTTTATAATCCTCCTCTATCTTTTGATCTGGTGGGCGATAACATGCACATGTAAGAAACTGGCTCTTCTAAATGCCCAAGTATCAGGTCTCTGATTTGTGCACATCCAGTAGTTTGAATTGCCCAAGTATCAGGTCTCTGATTTGTGCACATCCAGTAGTTTGAATTGCCCAAGTATCAGGTCTCTGATTTGTGCACATCCAGTAGTTTGAATTGCCCAAGTATCAGGTCTCTGATTTGTGCACATCCAGTAGTTTGAATTGCCCAAGTATCAGGTCTCTGATTTGTGCACATCCAGTAGTTTGAATTGCACTAGAACTGGGATTTTGAATGGACAGAAGGTTGATTGGCTATCAGATTCATATTTCAAGCTTTTTGCAATTTATAATGCATGCACATTAGACTCAGAGACCAAGCTCTATCTGGGTTGGATCTTCCAATTTTCTTATACTAGGAGAGAAACTTCTAAATTAAAAATAATATAATATACATCTTGCTTCTATAATGGTGAATGTCCTTACATGCATGCAGGTCTTTTTTTTGTAGAAAAAGCCCAGCAGAAACTCATTAGCATAATAGGCCACACCCAACAGCAGAAACTCATTAGCATATTAGGCCACACCCCAACAGTACAGCTCATTAGCATATTAGGCCACACCTCATGCCTTCCTTTGGCTTGCCCAGGCAAGCCGACCCTTGGACAGGCCAGGGAACACACGGGGAGGCATTTAAATGCCTCCCTGATCCTTCCAGGCCCCCCCCAGCCCGCCTGCCTCGGGGTCGCCGGGGGGTCGCTCTCCCGGCCTTCCCTCTGTAGCCATGCACACAGGTTTTGGCTGTAGTGGGCATGGCCAACTCTGAAGCCAGACAGAACTCTGTTCCTTTGCGTTCCTGCCCCAAAATAGCCCTGCATGTATGACATTTCCACTGGGAGAAAACAAGAAGCCATGCCCGGGGCTCAAGGGACTATGGCCACAATCCTAGAAAGATATGTATACAGGCAGAGCGATTATATGTTCACCTGGAGTTGTCTTTGGTATTTCTACTACAGTCACTCCCTAAGACAAACTGGCAAAATTTTTCTGTTCAGCTGTACAAGTGGCTACAGCACAGTTCTTTATTTATTTGTTTCATTTATACCTCACCTTTATTCCCAATGGGGACCCAAAGTGGCTTACATCATTCTCCTCTCCTTCATTTTAGCCTCACAACAACCCTATGAGGTAGGCAGGCCCATAGCCAAAACTTTTTTGTTAGGGGGGCAAATACCGGGAGCAAGGAGGAATGCCAAAAAATGTCACACCACACTCTAAGCACCTATACAGCCTTTTTGTCTCCGACTCCTGGCCATACACTCCAGCCAACGTCTTAAGTCTCACCTCAAGTCAGCCTCATCACTTCAAAGGTGGCAGCGGGGCTCAGTTAGTGAGCAATTGGAGGAAGGGGGGAAGCCAGCAATCTTGCCTTCCCCTTGGTACCATGTTCACATGCACCCCACTTTCTCTTCCACGCCCCTTTATTCCCTCTCATTTGAGGTGGGGGGAAGGCAATGAATAAAGTGAGTGAGAGAGCTGGGGAAAAAGCAAGCTAGGGTACGGCTGCAGGAGTAGCCCTGAGAAAGGAAGCAGGAGAAGTAAGTTGCTTGGGGTCTGTTTTTGAGCCCTATGCAGGCCGAATCTGGCCCGTGGGCTGCGCATTTGACACCCCTGCTCTAACCACTACACCCCACTGGCTCTTAGTTCTCTCCTACACATGCATATAGATTACTAAGACTATAGCCTACTTGCATAACAGCCACTAGGTTTAGCATGGGAGTATATCTTCAGGCTGCAGATGCTTCTCAAAGCCCCACTTTGGGAAGAAAGGCAGGGTATCAAAGAAGTAAAATAAGTAAAATAAAATTCCTTAGGTTGTTCCTATCCTGCAGCAAAAGAGGGTAATTTCATTTCTGTCCCGTCCCCAGGGTGTTCTTTCCCCAGCCAGTCTGGTGTAGTGGTTAAGTGTGTGGACTCTAATCTGGGAGACTCCTCCACTTGCACTTGCTGATGTGACCTTGGGTCAGTCACAAGCTCTGGCACAGCAGTTCTTGAAAGAGCAGTTTGTGTCAGAGTTCTCTCAGCCCCACCCACTTCACAGGGTGTCTGTTGTGGGGAGGGGAAGGGAAAGGAGTTTGTAGGCCGCTCTGAGACTCCAAGTGAAGGGTGGGGTATAAATCCAATCTCCTCCTCCTCCTTTCTGCCCTCTGACCACTGAGTCCAAAACATTCTTTATTTCTTCTCATTTTGTTGTTAATGCAAAGTATGCAGCAAACACCAGAGGAAACTGAGTCATGTGAATTTAGTTACATGCTTTTCTTTTAGGAAAGACCTTCAACTTACTTGTAATTCATGGGCTTTTGATTTGTGCTTGCTTGCTTTTCACAGACAGTTATGTAGTTGTGAACATGAAGTGCAAAATTGGCAGTGGCCACTGGTGTATTTGGGTCACAAGCCTCTCCATGTGCTGCTACAGTGAAATGGTATTCTCCGCTCTCTTCCAGCATTGGCAGCCCTTGAAGTGTGCTGGTGTTAGGGTTATATTCCAGCCATTTTGGCAACACTGATCCATTAGCCAGAGTGACCTGTTTATAAGACAGATGGAGAAAAAACAATGTCTTGTTATGTACTATAATAGACATGATATTACTATTTCTTCCAAAATCATAAAAAGTGAAGCAATTCTATCTGGAAGTCTTTTAATGTACCTCTTCCCTGCCACCCCACTAACTTAGAATACAGAATTTGTGTTAAAAAGACAGGTGAGAATGTTGTATGGACACTTGACAGAAACATGCTGAAAGAGACTGAATTCTTGCCATAAGTCTTAACAAGGAAATTGGAGATAGATATTTAAGATTAAGACCAAGAATATTTCATGTTTAAAAACAAGAGGAGGGAGAGAAACTGAAAAGTACTGAGACCGGAGACTCAGCATAGTGAATCAGCTCTTGTTTATTGGATTACATTAGGAACGAAAGATACTTTGGCCGGGCAATGCCCAGCTTATATGCGTGACCTACACCCAGGGCTATTTTTGGGCAGGAACGCACAGGAACAGAGTTCCAGCTGGCTCCCAAGCTGGCCACGCCCAGCAGGAACTCATTAGCATAACAGGCTACATTAGGGGTGTGTGGCCTAACATGCAAAGGAGTTCCTGCTTCAAAAAAAGCCCTGGTTTTGTTCCGGTCTGGCTCCCGCGAAAGGCAGACGCATCCTCGGGTCGCTCCCGAGGGCGCCTTGCCCGCCCGCGGTGGAGGAGGGAATCCGCGCAAGCGGAGACCCGAACGAGCCCCTCAGATGAGAGGAGCTCGGATCCGGGGCGCTTTAGGGCGTTCCAGGGGGGAGTCTCTCTTTCGGTCGAGAGATCGGAGATTGAGACTCTCGCCATGCCCTGCCCCTTTGGACCTTGCTGCGTGAGCGACCCCGTTCTACGGGGTTTAGCGGAACCACCGGGCGTCACCGAGTGATGAAGCGGGGGAAAAAATGGAAAATAAAAGACTGGCGTAACTGTGAGTTGTCAAAATACAGAGAAAATGAACTAAGAACGTTTTCCCCCCCCCCTTCAGCGGAAAATGAGGAGATTAATCCTCTATAAGCGAGAAAGAAAAAAAAGAAAAGAGGGGGGGAATGGACTGAGCGAATAGTGATGTTTTCCTTTGATGTACTTGAAAATAAGCAAGAGGTTTTGTTTCCCTGGAGCGCATTTTAAAAACTTTACTAAAAATAAAAAAACAAGATGTCGGAGCTGGGTAAAGACAAGCGGGGGAGAAGGGAGGGACTTCCGTCTGGGCGTTTGTGTCAACGTGAGTGCCGGCTGTTTAATATTTGGACTGTGTATGGCTATGAATCCAACGGGGATTGTGAAGGAAAAGAAAAGCTTGAATTGTGACAGCGAAAAGTGCCTCATGAGCGCTTATAAAAGTCAACAATTGAAGAGGAGAATCCAGCGAAGGGGATTGGGAGCGGATAAAAGCGAAATTGAAATTAATGCCATTCTCAAAGCTGGAGATCTCCGGGCATGGCATGAAAGGAAGACGGCTTACAGCACAGGAACTGAAAGAGTTAACAGCGACCCGAAGGAGGAGGGGAAGAAGCCGGAGGCAAGAGAAAAACAGAGGAAGCCCCTCCCGTCACTGAGAGGGGAAAAGTAACCAGCGCGTTAAAGAAGCGGTTCTGAATGTGCCCTGAAGAGACTTTTTAACAGAAATTCAAAGGAACATTACTAATAAATTAACATAGAAAGTAACTGGAATGGAAAAAAGATGTTTGACAACACGCAGAAGAAGCCTTTGATGATTGGACATTACTAACAGTTTAATCTAACAGTTAATACATCACTCAGCTTTCTCTTCCTCCCACTATATACCCTCCTTATCTTTCTTTTTAAGCGAAACTCCTCCCCTTTTTAGGGGAGTCAATAAAATCTTTATACAAAAAAAAAAATCCCTGGTTTTTTACTACAAACAAGGTAAACAGAATAAGAAGCAAAAGGTGGGTGTGGCTGGATGACCACACTTCTGGTAACACGGGGGTGTGGCCTAATATGCTAATGAGTTTTGGCTACTGGGTGTGGCCTATTATGCTAATGAGTTCCTGGCTGAGCTTTTTCTACCAAAAAAGCCCTGCCTACACCACACAACACCACACCACACCCACACACACCCATCACCCGTGATTGGTTCTATTTACAAGTCAACATCTCAATAGGTTTACTTTCGAATCCGGGCAAACCCATTGGTGCGCCCTAGGATCCAAAGTGGCTATTGTCTTAAGACTGAAGGTCGGAAGGTTTGTCTGACCGCGTGGCCGGGCTAGCAGCGCCGCGGCCATCTCATTGCAACTTAATACACAACAGAAACCTTAATTGTTTTGAGAGGAAATTAAAAATGTGTCTCCTACTTCTCCTCCTGTTGTTGTTTGGTGAATGCAAGTGTTGCAGGAACTTCGGTGGGGGTGCAGGAGTTGGGTTGCCAATCTTTAGGTGAGCCCTGGATATCTCTCAAATTTATAACTGATCTTCAGACGACAGAGATCAGTTCCCCCTGCAGCTTCAGACATGGGACTCCATGGCATCACATCTCCCCTGAGCTCCCTCCCCAATGCCCCCCTCCAGGCTCCACCCCCAGATTTCCGAGACTCCCCCAACCAAGAATAGGCAACCTTAGGGGTGCCAGTCACCTCCCTTCCTGCTGAGAGCTGAGAGCAAGCTGAGCTGTAGAAGTTCCCTGGCAACGTTCTCCTTCTGCAGTTGCTTGGGGGAAGGGGGCTTGGGCAAAGAACTGGCCGTAGGGGATGCCTTCCCCCTCCCTCCATCAAGGACTGCCCTTCTGGTTTTCAACAACTGTACTGCAACTGGAACAGGAGGCTGAAGTTGGTTCCTTATTCGCTCTTCCTTATTCATTCCTTATTCGTTACTTATTCGTATTCACGTAGTCATTCAGAAACACTAAGGAGAGTGAGTTGAAAAGCTCTGAATCCCAAAATAAGGTCTGGACCACCACATATCATATACCCCCACATTCACAGGACTCTCCCCTTCGAGGGGACATATGCTGTATCCTGGTCCAAAGCACGGTTCTGGTGCCAGCTGCTCCAAAGTGCAGTGCCCCTAGGACAATCACACAAGCAGGCACTGGGGCCAGGCTGCACCCCAAAACAATATTTGGACCACCCCAAACTAAAAGCTTCAGTCTTCAAGTCTAGCTACCCGAGGGCATTCTTACTGGCCTACGGCAGACAAGCACTACCTTGTAGTGAGTTATTGTTCCATGGAAAGCAAATGGTGATATGGGGTATAAGAATAATTTCCCTGGAAGTGCTCTTGTGTCTTGAACACCTTGAAAGGCCTGTATTTCTTCACAGGTGTCACGTGACTCCTTGGCAACAGCAGCAGGCCTGACGGTGGCAAGAGATACCACGATGAAGAACAGGGACAGAGCTGACAGCATTTGCCTCTCTGGTGGCAGAGCGGCACCGAACGCAAGGCTGCAGTCACAGGGCACTGTGAGGGTGAAGGGGTCCTCCATTCTTAGTCTGTAAAACAGGGACGATGGATGCAACAGGGTTGTCAGAACTGGAGAAAAATGAAAGGCACCTGAAGTCAGCTCAAGAGGAAGCTTTAAAAGCCTTAAAAACAGGGCTTTTTTTTTTTTTAAGAGGCGCAGGAACTCTCAAGAGAGAGAAATTAAGTTTTCAATCAGTATAGTGAAAACTCATGAACTTTTAAACATTTTTAAAATAATTTTGTCGAAGAGGTTCCAGAACTGTGTTCCGGCGCATTCCCCCAGAAAAAAGAGCCCTGCAATAAAAAGCTCTCAACGTTACTACTGAGAAACCACATTTAATTTTAGGCAAGTTCAGCAATTGATTGACAAATGACAACAACTTTAAAAATAAGCCAGGCACTCACTCTTCCACTCAGATAAGGCTTCTTTACTTGAAATTCATCCCACAGTGCTACGGCTTCCTTTAGACAGTCCAGTCAGTTCTTCTCCCCTGTCCTGATAAAGAAGGCCACTTGGGTCTCTCTGGGAAATGAAACACTACACTAGGGCTCCTTGAGGGAGGTCTTCAACTAACAGCCTAATAAAATAGGAGCCAAATAAACTGAGCTCACTTATTCAAGATTGAGGTGTTTGGGGTTTTTTTGTAAAACTCAGGTATACTAGATCAGACACATAAATACAGTCGAACAATTAACTTTTAGGATAAAATACATTAAAGTATAAAAATAAAGTCCAGTGGCACCTTGAAGATTCATTTATATTTATTTATATGTATTTATTTATACATTCAATTTCTAAGCCACCCTCCCCCATACCTGGGACTCGGGGCAGTGTACAACATTCGAAAAGATACAATCATAAACAGATTTAAATAAGTTAACAACAGTATAATAACAAATACAATAACCATTCCAGATGGCACCTAAAACCAGATTATCCTTATCTCAAGGGGGAGTGAAAGGGAGGAAGGCTAAATGAAGACTGTTGCTTTCCTCAGCCATAGGCCTGGTGGAACATCTTTGCCTTACAGGCCCTGCAATAGCTGGAGGGCCCCTTAAATTTTGCAGAGGGGAGGGAGAGGGGCGGCTGCAGGTGGCAAGCCTGAATTCCAGGCAGCATTGTCACTTGGAGTTCAGAAGCCTGACTGGTGGCCACCTGTCTCCTTCCCCTCTTGCAAGATTTAAAGGGCCCTCCACCAGAATGGCAGGCCCTTTAAATCTTGCAGGAGGTTGGGGAGAGGGATGGCCCTGGCGATCGTTCTTGGGGGCGGGGCTTGGAGCAGGGACATTCCCAACATGTCATCATCACATTGGGGATGCCCCATCCCCTCCGGGAATGCTCCCCAAAGTCCCCAGCTGGGGACAAAGACAAACCTGGCAACCCTACCCTGCAGAATTGGACTAGGTCCCACAGGACATGGATGTTGTTGGGCAGAGAGTTTCACCAGACTGGAGCCAGGGCCAAAAAAGCTTTGGTTCTGGTTGAGGACAGCCAGGTATTTTTCAGGCCAGAGAGCACCAGTAGATTTTTCTCCACTGAGCGCAGTGCTCTTCGGGGGAGGGGGGGCTGGAGGTGGAGAATACCAGGAAAGGCAGTCATGAAGGTATGTTGGTCCAAGACCTTAAAGGTTACCAGAACCTTGAACCTGATCCGGTATTCAACGGGGAGCCAGTGCACCTGGCGAAGCACCGTTTTGATCTGTAATGTTAGTGGGGTTCGTGAGGCAGAGCTCACTTCAGCAGATGCATGAACTGTTCAGCCATTAGGTAGATGTATTTATATTCAAAGTTGCAAACAACAGACAAGTGTGTATATGTGGGGTGGGCAGGCAGACATGTTCCAAAACAGAGGCCAGTATTAATATCCAATCAAAACAGTAATTTATGCACTCAAGTGCCAACTTGGGGGAGGGGAGGGATGGCAGTGAGGTATAATACCATAATGTCCATCCTCCATAGCAACCATTTTTTCCAGTGAACTGATCTCTGTATTTTGGAGATCAGTTGTAATTTCAGGAGATCTCCAGGCCCCACCCAGAGTCTGGCAACTCTACTCAGAAACACCCAGTTGTTGAAAGATAGGCAAAGTAGGATTAACATTGGCATTCACTGAATATAAAGAACTTTTTATAATAGGGGTAACTCACAAGCAGAGTGCTTGTAATCATGTGATCTGTATTATCCTGCCAAAAGGTTAAAAGAATGCTACCTCCCACACACACCTGCAGATGTCTGATCTGATGGATTCTCATCATCATCTGACAGGATGAGGTAGGCACCCCAATTAATGTGGAGAGTTACCAGTTGGGATTAACAACTGACTGTATCCATCCTATGTAGCAGCTATTGATGCAGTAAAGAGAACTTTACCAGCCTCTACCATCAGAAGTGTTGAACTCATTTGTTACAAGGGCCAGATCTGACATAAATGTTACTTTGTCAGGTTGGGCTGTGTATGTCATAAAATGTAATGCCAGATACCAGAGATATAAATTTTATAAAGGACACAGGCAGACCCAGTTAACCAGATTATTTTTTATTCAAAATTCAAACAAAAGCAATTGATTCCTAGGAGTGAAAGCAATTGATTTACTGGTGAATCCACAAAATCGCTAATAAATGTATTTAATCATATGCAAGCCTAGTTTTTCTCCCAAGGGGTACCATAAAAGGGGGGAGGTACCTTACATTTCCAGACAAATTAGTTATTTTTTGTATACATAGTACTTTTAGGAGACTAGTCAGACGTTTTTAGCACACACACCCCATACGCCCAGCCTAAGCAGCCCAGCATCTATATATCTAATTCCGAAGATGCCCCCTGTGTGCAGATACCTAAATCCGCGCATCGGGGGCACCTGGGAAGGAGGGAGATTTTTGTGCACACTTGGGACGGTCCCCAGGGGTGCACAAAAATCTTAAAACCTGAAAAAAATATCGGGGGGATACTTAAATCCCCCCAAAAGTAACAGAGCGTCCCCTGCGCATGCGCAGGGAATGCTCTGCAGCCGGCCTCACCGCCGCTGCGGAGCCACGGAGGGGGGGCCGGCAAGGCCCGGCGGCTGCAAGCCGCAGGCTTCGCTTTGGAGCCGGGGG
>NW_015161951.1:416668-418678 GCF_001447785.1 Gekko japonicus | reverse complement strand
GACGGAAAAAGATGGAGAAAAAGTTCTGTAAAATTCAGAAGTAAAGCCGTCAATACCGGGGGATTTGTTCAATTTTGCAGATTTGACGGCTTGAAGTAATTCGGGCTCGTCAATTGGATGATCCAGGAAGTCCTTGTGTAGATTGGTTAGTAGTTTGATGGAATGGTTCGATTGAAGAAAAGAGTCTATGGTTTGCGATGGTGGATTGGATGAGGTATAAATTTGCGAGAAATGCTTCGTAAATTCGTGTGAAATGGATCGAGAAGTAGTTATTAATTTCCCTGAGGGGGCTCGTAAGCTTTTGACGCCGGAATCGAATTTACGTTTTTTAACCCTCCAGGCCAAAAATTTTAGTGCCCGTGGGCTGTTGTTCCAGTAGTTTTGCTTTAGGTATAAAAGCCTTTTAGAAATTGTGTGAGCTTCAAGGGCCTGTAATTTTTGCCTTTCTGCCACTAACTGTTTATAAAGTTTTGGGCTACATGTGTTTTTATGCTCAATTTCCAGTGAGTGTATAGAGTCTAAAAGTTTTTGTTTCAGAGCTGTGGTTTTTTTTTTAATTGCAGCGGAAATGGATATGATTTTGCCCCTTACAAAGGCTTTATAAGCGTCCCAGATTACGTTAATTGGGGTATCAGCAGTAGTGTTAATTTTAAAAAATTCTTCCGAGTCTTGAATGATTTGTGCGACAGCAGTGGGATTTTTTAATAAAAAGTTGTCAAATTTCCATGAAAATGCTCTGTCTACTGTTGGTTTGAGATCTAGGTGACAACACACTGCTGCATGGTCCGACCAGCATTTTGGCTCTATAGATACAGATGTTAAAGTATTACAGACATCCTTAGAAACAATGATATAATCAATTCTAGAGTATGAACAAAAGCGTTTAGAATAAAAGGTGAAGTCTTTTTCTTGGGGGTGGAAAAATCTCCAGGCGTCGATGTAATCATGTTTTTGAAGTAATTTTTTAAGCCCTGTGAAGGTGTGTTGAAATGATTGGTCTAGTCGTGGTTTTACATTTTGCCTTTTTCTATCTAATTTATAGTTCATGATATAATTTAAGTCGGCTCCCATAAGTAAGGGACCCTCTTGAAAAGTGGAAACGGAGTCTAATAGCTTAGCAATAAAACTTAATTGGCCAGAGTTTGGCGCATAGGCTACAACAATGGTAATTTTTTGCTCATTTAGGATTCCTTTAACAAAAAGGAAACGGCCTCTTGGGTCCTGGATTGTGTCTAGGACAGTGAAGGAATTGTGTTTTGAAATTAAGATAAGCACGCCTCTTGCTTTGGATGAGCCATGAGCTGTAAATCTATAAGGGAAAAGGGACGATTTTAAGAGTAAATTATTATCATTTTTTAAATGTGTTTCTGAGATGAAAGCTATATCAGTTTTAAGAGACTTAAGGTAATCGTGAATCCTACGTGCTTTAATTGCGTTGTTAATGCCATTACAGTTCAGAGAAATAACATTTAAGTTTTCAGCCATCTAAGGGCAGGAAAAAGAGATCTAAACCAGAAAATATCAATGAACACAGAAACAATGAAGGCCGGTGAAAGCTTTTCGAGAGTAGTAAGGCACTAAGAAGAACTTCTGACAATGGATAATATTTGAGATTGGACCCGTGTGTATACCTCCGTTTCAGGAAGAAATGGGGAACAAGTTTGTATAAGACTGAGAGGAACAACAGTCCCACAAAAATGCATACCAATATAGTGAACATAGTGCTATATAAAACAGTGTTTCTGAAGTTTAAGACAGGTGCAACTAATATAACCATGTGAGTACCTAACAAGTTTAAAATGCCCTCCCTCCCAAAAATGCATACCAATATAGTGAACATAGTGCTATATAAAACAGTGTTTCTGAAGTTTAAGACAGGTGCAACTAATATAACCATGTGAGTACCTAACAAGTTTAAAATGCCCTCCCTCCCCCTCCCTAACCCACTCCACGATAAGAATACGAATAACAACAAACCCCCCTCCCACCCACTCCCCCTACCCCGACCGC
>NW_015161951.1:413301-416637 GCF_001447785.1 Gekko japonicus | reverse complement strand
GTTACCCGCCCCCCAAAAAACAGCGAAAAATAGAGTGATTGAACAAGTGCATATAAAACTGAAGAGGTGGACCAAATGTCGCTCAGTGCACAGTGGAACAAAATACCCTCCCGGGTTTGGACAGAAAGATGCCATAAGGCCCTCTCTGTTCAAACGAAGCCTCAAGGACTTCTCCTAAGGGAGATCCTAACAACCAGTGGGAGCTAGGGACCGAGCGAACCCCGTCAACCTACCCTCCCCCAAACATGGTGGACATACCAGTATGAAACACAGCCCTGAAATACTGTGGTAAGACCCAGTTCGAAATAAGAAATAGTGAAATGGTTTGTGGAAAAGAGTCAAGAATGTTCTATAGGGGAGCGCACCGGGATCTTGCTGCTTTTCAGCGGTGAGGTGGATTCCCATCTTCGTTTGATGGCTGATTTCTCGCATTCCATTGGCACTTGTAATCGTAGTGATTTCAGGACCAGGCTACCGCTGTCTAGGTCTTCTACAGTCCAAGCTTTGCCGTTGTGTCTGACGTGCATGGCCCCGGAGGGAAGCCATTTGTAGCGTAGGTTTGCCTCCAGTAGTTGAGAGGCGATTGGTTTCAGTTTTTTCCGAAGTTGAAGAGCCTCAGCAGAGACATCAGGGAAGATTTGGATGGGTTTTTCTTTGTATTTGAATCCTCCAGAGTTGCGAGCAAAGTCTAAGATTGCACGTTTAGTGCGAGAGTCAGCGAGTTCTATTATAATGTCCCGAGTAGCTCTGGTCGGTTGAGAAAACTTGGAGCCTAATCTGTAGGCTTTCAAGATAATTGGGGCAACGCCATCTTCAAGTTTCATTGAGACAGCGATCCAAGAGGCAATGAATGTAGACAGTTCAGTAGATTCCTCCGCCTTATCATCGAATCCTCTGAGTTTCAGGTTGCGTTCCCGAATTTTGTTCTCTAGCGAGATAATTTTATCTCTAGACCATTTTTCATGGGTTTCAAGGCGTTGAATGCTGTTTTGATTCGCAAGCCCATTTTCCATCGCCATGTCCGCTGTCGTGGCGATTTCGTGGACCGTGGTTTGGAGGCTTTCAACTTGGTCGGCCAGAGGTTTTAAGATGTCTTGAAGCGTGGCGAAAATATCTGCCCGAAATGAGCTGAGGCTGGCACGAAATTCCGCCGTTGTAAGTAGCTCTTGGGCTTGTGGTGGTGTGGAGATAGATTCGGCCGCCATTTTGTTTTCAAGCTGTAGGGCCCGCGGTTTGGCGCGGGAGGATTGTTCGCCGTTCAAAAAAGATTTTAGAATTTCGGAGGAAGCCAAAACGCCTGAGCGATTTCTGCCGTGGGTCTTACCCATAACCTGAGATGATTTGGATAAATCGAGGGCCGTTATTTGTTGTTTTAGGGGAGGTTAGCGAGGAGCTCCGTCTCTATGCGTCTGCTTCCATTCGAGCCGACGCTCCGCCCCCCTCCTTAACCTTTCCTCATAGGGAAAGTGTTCCAACCCTTTTATCATTCTAGTTGCCCTTTTCTGCACTTTTCCAAATGCTATAATATTCTTTTTGAGGTGTGGTGACCAGAACTGCACACAGTATTCCAAATGAGGTTGCACCATTGATTTGTACAGGGGCATTATGATACTGGCTGATTTGTTTTCAAAACCCTTCCTAATAATCCCCAGCATAGAATTGGCCTTTTTTATTGTAGGGGAGGTCTTGTAGAATGAGGGTTGCCAGCTCTTGAATGGGAAAGTCATGGGGATTCAGGGGTGGAGCTTGAGGAAGACCTCAAGGAAAGGGAGAGACCTCAGCAGGTCGTAATGCCATAGAGTCCACCCTCCAAAACAGCTGTTTTCTCTAGGAGAACTATCTCTGTAGTCTGGACAGCAATTGTAATTCTGGGAGAATCCCAGGCTCTACCTGGAGGTGGGCAATCCTAGATGAAATCCATGTGACAAATGCTGCCTGATTAGACCTGTCCCTGCTCCCCCTGGGGTTGCATGTGCACACTGGTCTGTTCACATTTAGTCAATAGTAAATTTGTATTCTCCTGCCAACCTAGGAGTTCGAAAGCAAGAAATTGCAAGTAGATAAATAGGGACCACTTTGGTGGGAAGGTAACAGCGTTCCGTGTGCCTTGCTGTTTAGTCATGCCGGCCACATGACCACGGAAACGTCTTCGGACAGCGCTGGCTCTTCGGCTTTGAAACGGAGATGAGCACCGCAACCCTAGAGTCGGATTCGACTGGCTTTCGAGCAAGGGAAACCTTTACCTTTGCCTTTAAATTTGTATTCACCACCAAACAGCAGCAGGCACATGGTAAAGCGCCATCCCCTGAGAATGGGCCCCAGAGAGATGGCCATGCCGTATGATTTAACTTCATATCCCCCGTGTGGGGTAGTTCACTACCACTTCCATTTCACAAACTATGAAACAGAGTCTAAGAGACCACGGCTTTCCCAAGACCTCTCAGTTGGACCCAGATCTCCTGGATACAAGTCGAAAGTCCTTCTGTGCAAAAGAAGAAATTGGAGCAGTATCCAGGAGAACTACTGTTGTTGTGAAGTCGAGCGGCTAAGTACAAAGGAGGTTTTGAGGCCTGGAGATACTGTTCTCCCAGTTCTGTTGCCATTCAGAGTGTTCTAGGAAGAAGCCTTTGTGCTCATGTTGCCTGGTTACACTGAGATGCATCTGCAGGCTGCTTCTCTTATTACAAGGCCTTGGACAACTGGTATTCCTTGGGGGAAACAGATACATGCTTTGTGGTGAGACGACACTTATGCATCCTAGTCACATTGGCGGATAAGATTCCAGTTAACACTGTAGCCATCCAAGCATACCCAGGACAAAGGACATAGGTAACATCTGTTGAGACCTGTGGCATAGGGTCTGTTGCAGGGAAGGGTGAAGTTGTACGGGTTCGTAATGGACAGTAGGTACCTCCCAAGGAGTCCTCCAGCCTCACAACCCTCTCCTTCCTTCCCCCTTCAGCTCCAGAACCCCCCTCCCCTGCCCTGCAGCTCCCTCTTCAGTCACACCATGACCTGCTGTACAACACCAGCCATGAAGGACACAGGCAGAGTAAATAGAAAATACTTATTTATTAACCAAATGCTGTAACTGTTAACTAAATAAGATAGCAGTTGGGGAAACTGAGAATTAACACAGGGTGCACTATGAACACACAGGGCAAAACTCTCGCAGAAGGAAACTGACTGGGAAATAATAAAGCTCCCTAATATAAGTGTCTTACTGGGCTTCTAGCTCTTTTGCAATACTCAATACCCTATAGATAAGTGGGGGCTGGAGATCTCCCCCCAATGTTTGTTTGTGTGTGTGTGTGTATAATATTATATATATATATA
>NW_015161951.1:375535-413258 GCF_001447785.1 Gekko japonicus | reverse complement strand
TATATATTATTATATATATATAAAACATTTATTGTGCTTCTCCTGGAGAAAATGGCTGCTTTGGAAGGTAGCCTCCCTAAACTCCAGGCTCCCAGGCTCCATCCTCAAATCTCCAGGTATTCCCAAACCAAGGGTTGGCAACCAAGAGATCGATCTCACCCTCCTTGGTTGAGGGATCTGCTCCCTCTGATGGCAGCCTCTCTGCTGCCTGAATCCTGGCAGCAGGATGCTGGGAGCCACTTCCGGCTCAGCAGAGGCAGGCACTGAGAGCAGCTCTGGGCTCAGAGTGGGTCCCAGACATTGCCATCGCCGGGCTTCAAGGGGGATGGTTAGGCTCACGAAGGTTCAACAATGGTGTGTGTGTGGGGGGGGGATGGGATTCCCCTCCCCATGAGTTTTGTGGGCCTCCACTTGTGATAACTAATCTCCGGACTACAGAAACCAGTTATCCCTGGAGAAAATGGCAACTTTTAAGGGGGGGCAGGGGTTCAATGGCATCACAGCTCTGCTGAGCTTCCTCCCCTCTCCAAGCTCTGCTCCCTAGTTTCCAGGAACTTCCCAACCCACAGTGGGCAATCCTATATAATCATACTCTGTGTGCAGCGTCTTATGTGGTCTCTGCTTCCTGAACAGCCAATGGCTTACCATTCTTATTGTTATGTACACGGACCGCCACCAGGGGTCTGTAGCTAGAGTTGGAGCTTGGCTCCTTTAAACAATAGGAACCTAGGATCCTAGTTCCCCCAGCATTCATTTTAGAGAATCCCCTCAATTCAATACAAATCTTGAAGGAAAAACTACAGGAATATGGGCGAGTAGCAGGACTAATAGTGAACATAAATAAAACAACGATAATGACAAAGAACATGACAAATGAATTACTACTTCAGCAGAAGTCATATTTTCAACTGCAGAAAAAGATTATTTAGGAATAATGTTGACCAATAAATGCAGCACACTGCAGGAAAACGACTATAAAGAGCTTTTAAAGTCTACAAATGAAGATTTGGAAAAATGGGGAAATTTCCAAATATCTTTAATGGGTCGGATGGCCATAGTTAAAATGAATATATTACCAAGATGGTTATTTCTATTTCAAACAGTACCTATCTTGCAAAGTCAAGCAATTTTTAAAGAGATAGACAATTTAATTTCAAAATTTATATGGCAAGGGAAATGTCCGAGAATAAAACTTCAAGCTCTACAAGATTTTAAGGAAAGAGGAGGCTTCTTTATAATAGAGCATCAGCTATGGCCTGGATTAAAGAATAGATTACTTTAGAAGATCAAAGACTATTAAAACTGGAAGGTCATGACCTGATGCTAGGCTGGCATGCATTTTTATGGTATGGGAAAGCCACAGTACATAAATACTTCAAGCAGCATTGTCTGAGAGCATCTTTATTGAAAGTTTGGGAACTGTTGCATAAACAATTTTATACAAAGAACTCAAAGCTGATTGCACCTTTAGAAGCCTTCACAAACCCTAAAACCTATCATGAAGAGGATGTAAAAAGGTACTCAGATATTCTAGATTCTAAGTTTAATTTGAAACCATTATTGGAGCTAATGTGGTGGCAAAGGGCACAAATTGAATCTAGATTCTCTAAAGATAAAAAATTAGGTTTTTATAATAATTTGTTATAGTTTGAAAAAATTCTGATTTCTACAGATCAAAAATTTATTTTAAAATGTATATTTTTCTTCTTAATTATATGATGTTGGACGAAACGGTTAAAACCACAATGATTCAATGGGCGCAAAACTAGATCAATGGGACCAATTATGGAAGAAAAACATAAAAATAACGAAAGCTGTCTCTTATAAAGAAAATGTTTATAAAATGTTTTACAGGTGGTATATAACCCCAGAAAAGTTAGCTAAATATGACAGTAAGTGTTCAAACAAATGTTGGAAATGTCAAAATAAGGTGGGGTAATTTTATCATATTTGGTGGCATTGTGAAAAAGTTAAAAAAAATTGGTCTTGGATACATGAAATTTTGCAAAAAATATTAAATTCCTTTTACTCCTGAAGTATTATTGTTAAATATTCTTCCTCTTCCTGATTCATGTAAAAATGATGATCGCTATCTTGTTGTACATATTAGATTCCATGTCAAAAATGAAGTCAAATGAGGAGGAAGATTTATGTTTTATTTCACTTAACAAAAAAACAGTTGGACCAAATAGCCCATCCAAAATTGACTACTTTCTTCTCAGCATATTCAGGGAATATGCTTCAATTAACAGGAAAAAACATTGGACCCAATAACTCATCAACAATTGACAACTTTCTTCTTTTTCTTCTTCATCTTCTTCTTGAACATATTCTGAACATATTCAGGATATACATGATATTTTATACATGGACTGACATCATAAAGAAAACAATATTCAAAAAGCATAATTGGTTATAAAAGACAATGGTCATTTGAGTACTAAGCCTCTGATTTGTCAGATATAAAAAAACATATATCTACGTCAAATCTACATAAAACCTAAGTGTTTACTTAACCTAACCTAAATGATAATGGGCAAGGATTCTTCATACCCTAAACAAAAGTATTCATTACTGATATGAAACTAAAATCGTCTCTGACCCAGACATTGCAAGGTTTTGCCCTTAAGAACTACAGAATTATGAACTTTTTACCTATTATATTGTCTGCTAACAATATCATACCTACAAGAAGAAAGCCTTCTATATAACAGGCCTTTCTAACATCCTAATAAAATATTACTTAAGAATACATCTATAAAAACCAGAGAAATATGAATAATCAAAAAAGGGGAAAATCTTTATCGTCATTCATACTACAATCTTAGTGTTTATATAACAACAACTGCTAGAGTTCTATATGCTAAATATTGTAAAGTTCTGGAGGTCCCAACAAAACAACAAGCTTTTGGAGGCAGCAGAAATAGATAAATTGGCTTTATTGTTAAAAGGACATACAGAGTCCACATTTCAAAATACATGGTCAAGATTCTATATTTGGTACAATAGTTACAATAATGTACCCTGATTAATAAAGACTGAAATAACAAGAAAATTATGAGAAATACAGAAGCCAACAAAGAAAATGGTTTTTTTTTAGTTACTTGCACTGAGAAAACTGTTTATATATAAGGCTTAAAGTGAAACCATATACTATGCATTAACCCCCCCCCATTTGTGTTTCTGTGTTAGTGTTTGTGAATGTATGTTTGTGTTTAGAAAAATAATAAAAACTTCTAATAAATCTTGCCCTTTTGGGGGAAAGCGGGGGGGGGGAGCTCGTATTACTATATGCAAGGGAGAAAGCACCACAGTGAAAAGTAGATCTATTGTATTAAGTGTGCACTAGCGAAAGATCTGTACTAAAAAATTGAGATTGAACATTGTCGCACAGAGGAAATGGTGGCTGACATTTTGACTAAGCTACTGACCAAAGAAAAATTTGAACGTCTTTGTAAAATGTTGAATATGGTTGATGCAAATGTTAAAGTAAATCATGAATGATGTTTGTTGTATGTGCATGTATAATGACTTACATGTTAGACCTTGAGAAGGGGTGTTGGAAATATGTGTGTTGCAAGGTCTAAAATTCAGTCATTATAGAGTTAATGTGTGTTTACCTTGTGGGCTATTGTTTAGACTGACCTGGAAGGAAACCTGGCACTGAGCTAATGGAAACAAAGCCTACAAAACCAAAGTCTGTTTACTCACAATCATTGGTTAATGTATTTGGGTGATTTCCTTCTAGGGGTCAAGAAGAAGAAGAATCTTCATTGTTGTAGACCGTGTGGTCAAAGTGTAAAGATATAGCCTTTGGTGTCTGTTGTTTTCTAGAGTTCATGTGAACCTTTCTCTTAGAAAGAAAGATTTTTACATGGAAGAAAATGCCTCCTCTCCAGTGAAGCAAAGATCCATTGCAAACTCTGAGCATTTAAGTATTTTGTCAATTTTTTCAACAACCCTGATTTGGTGGAACTCTCTGCTGAACACCATCAGGGCCCTGCAGGATTTAATGCAATTCCACAGGGACTGTAAGGCAGAAGTGTTTGCCGTGGTGACCTCAGCAGGGTATAATGACACAGAGTCCACCGTTTTCTCCAGGGGAACTAATTTCTGCCATCTGAAGAGCAGTTCTAATTCTGAGTGATCTCAGCCCTCACCTGATTGGCAATAATGGTTCCCCAGGAGGAAATGGCAATAATGGTTCCCCAGGAGGAAATGGCTTTTTTGGAGGGTGGAGTCTATGGCATTGTACCTGACTGAGGTCCCACCCCTCCTCAAACCCCACCCTCTCCAGGCTCCACCCCTCAAATCTCCAGGAATTTTCCAACCTGGAGGTGGCAAACTTATCTCCTTTCCAGCCAACCATCAACCTACCTTTATCTGACTTCAGCTTTCCATCTCCTCTCTCCCTGCAGCTTCTACCTAGGAAGAGTACATACAGTCTTTCTCCACAGTGAGGACCAAGCAGCTCACATCATTGTCCACTCCCCCTTTTGATCTGTACAACAACCCTGTGAGGTAGGTTAGGCTGAAAGTCTGTGACTGGTCTGAAATCACTCACTCAGCTTCCACAGCAAGAACCTGAGTCTGGCAGACCCTGCTCTGAAGCGCTGCTATGTCACACTGGCTGTCATAGGGTGGCCACCTCAGCAGGGTATAATTACACAGAGTCTACCATTTTCTCCAGGGGAACTGATCTCTGCCATCTGGACAGCAGTTTTAATTCTGAATTATCTTCAGCCCTCACCTGGAGATTGGCAGCAATGGTTCCCCAGGAGAAAATAACCGCTTTGTACGATGGAGCCTTGGCATTCTATTCAGCTGAGGCCTATCCTCTCCCCTAACTCTGGCTTCCATAGACTCCACCACAAAATATCCAGGAATTTCCCAACCTGGAGCTGGCAACCCTAGTCAAGACTGGTCCCAATGAGTTCCCCAGAAAGGCCTGGAATGAGCCTCCTGCCATTGCCTTTTTACTGACAGAACCAAGCTTGGTTGCCTAGCAACAGCCACTGAGGGAAAAGTTAGCCCCACAGGAGCCAAGCAGGAGAAATGTCTTCGTCAGGAGAGACAGCTGTTTTGGTCTTTTATTCTGTCAGGGAACAATGGCCAGGCAGGCAGTGGACGGGAGAGTGGAGCGGACCCAGCACCCAGCCAATGGCATGCGATTACTCTTGAGTGGTGGTTGATGGACCAATGGCTGATGGAGTGCACAACATAGCCAATGGGAGAGCTGGAAAGTGCCAATGTGTTAGGGCTTTTATATATATCAGATGTATAGGTTGAAGAGAGTGGACAGATTATTTTTCTCTCACACACAAAATACGAGATCCTGAGGGCATCCAATGAAGCTGATGGGCAGTAGATTCAGGATGGACAAAAGGAAATATTTCTTTACACAGAGAGTGATTAAAATGTGGAATTCGCTGCCACAGGATGTAGTGATGGCCACAGGAACAGACAGCTTTAAAAGGGGATTAGATAGATTCATGGAGGATAGGTCAATGGCTACTAGCCATGGTGACTGAGGGGAACCTCCACATTCAGAGGCACTAAACCCCTGAATTCCAGAGCCTAGAGGCAGCATCAGGAGAAGGTCTTGGCCTCTATGCCCTTTTGTTGGTCCTCCAGAGGAACTGGTTGGCTACTGTATGATACAGGATACTGGACTAGATGGACCACTGGTCTGATCCAGCAGGGCTTTTCTTGTGTTCTTATGTCTTTTCTCCCAAGGAGACCTTTGCCCTTGAGTAGTTCTTTTATCCTTGGGGAGCTGGCCTTGGTTGTCCTTTCTTCTATCTGGTTCTGCTGTGGTTTACCAACCCCCAGGGTGCCTCCTCCTGCCCCATTACTGTCCTGCCCCATTACTGTGCTGTCATTTATACTGTGTGTGTACAACCTGCCTTCACCACATTAGAAAACAAGGGTGAAAGATAATAACATTAAATGAGAAGCTCCTGTCATGATGCAGCAAGCCTTCCTGGCCCTTCCAGTTGGATTCAGAAGAAAGGAAATGAGATTGCAAAGACAGTCTGTGATAACAGAATTCCTGTTGTTTGTTTTTCAAGTAATTCTCCATGGCAATAAAATAATACCAAAACATCATATTTCAAAAATCTCAAAAGTGAAGGAATTCTTTCCTCTATCTATGTATATATTTGTTAAAAGAAAGATCAAAAATCTCCCTCAACCACAAACTTTGATCTCCTTCTTCTAGTTGGTGGTGTCCATAGTGACAGTTGTTTTTTGTCGCTTGACAGCCATGTCCTAAACAACAGAGATTGTTGACTTCGTCTGTCCTCTCAATATATAGGGTTGTTCATAGCTTCTGCTGTCTCTTCCAATCAGAGAAGAGCAAATGGAAGGTTGCCATAAGAAAGTAGTGTCATTCAATCTGGAATGTTAGATTCCCTCCCTCAAGTTGTATAGAAAGTGTTTTGCTTGCAGTAACCAGTTCCATCCTGTCCCAGTACTGTTGTGCTGCCTTCAGGGCAAACAAAAGCTGGTTTGGAGAGGAACTCTTGACTCAACAATTGCTTGCTAACAGAGCTTTGCCACAACCTATCTACTGAGTTATAGAATAGATTTCCTTGATGACTTTGACCCATGACTGAAGGTTTTGTGAATATGAGGTATACTGAATCAGCAAGTGAGCAACCACAAATAGGACTGCCATATTGTTCAGTAGCTTGGGTCTTACCTGGAATTTGGGCCTGATACCCAGTGTCTGTTTGACCCATTAGCTGGGCCAGATCCCCAGCTTTCTTTTTCTTTCTTTTTTAAAATAATCAATCTCTAATCCTTCCAGATCTGGAGACAAAAAGTAAAGTTTGCAGTCTATTTTCTGCAGCGGAAACAAGCTGGTTCTGCCTTCCCTTAGTTTGAGCCAATGGGAGAAACTCTGACTGTAATTGACAGGTATGGGAAGCTGGGCACAATGCTTTGCTCTCGTGCTGGAAGGAGCTGTTTCTTCTGAGCAGGCCTTTGTGGAGGGTCTGCAGCTCCTGTCACTTTAAGGGAGCATATCTCAAGCACTTATGGGAATTTCCAAAATTTTCCAAGAAGCAACAATAATGTTTCAGGCAACCAGACAATGGTGTATGTGGACATCACCACATGGCCAATACAGAAATAAAATAGATTACATAATCAGAAGCAAAATGTGGAGAAGTTCTATTTTGCCTGCTAAAACAGGATCAGGAACTAATTGTGGTACACACCATGAACTGTTAATATTGAAAATTACAATAAAGCTGAAGAAAAACACTAAACATCCACAGTGCCAAAATACAGTCCAAACAACATTCCTGAAGAGTTTAAAGATCACTTTAAAAACAGATTTGCATTAAGTTCAAGTGAATGTGAACTAGAAGAGCTATGTGCTGAATCCAGAGATATTATCAAAGAAGAATGCTCAAAGTGCCATAAGTCAATCTGTGCTGAGTGATGGCTCAGATTTCTCCGATTAAGAGCTACCTGCTAGTCCTCGGTTGGATACTGAATGGCCAACTGCAGCTGGCTCTGAGCCAGAAGGAGAACAACAAGAGATCGGGTTACTGGCTGATGAGGAGTCACAGCCTACAGATGAAACTGAACCAACACCTCATAGCTCTGAAGCAGTAAACAAGTCTTCAGAAGCCACTCCCAGACCACCTAGCTCACCCACACTCTTGCAGCGCCGATGCTGTCAGAGATGCTTAGAGTTGCAAGAAAGGAGAAGAAATGCAAGAGTCATGGCCTTAATCAGCTGTCAATTGAAGAGACAAATGAGTAGTTTCAGGATGACTGCCAAAGAATTGGCTGGGAGTTTAGCTTCTTTTATATATATAGCTTTTTTCCTACATATGACAAAACCTACCATACTACACACTATTCTAAAAATACAGCTACACAAAGACCATATATCGTAGTTATCATTATCTTAAATCAAAGTTTTTCTCTATTACATGTTAAGAATAACAATCTCATCCTGTTGTTTCAGTATACATATAGTTGAAGCTTATAGAAATGCAAAAGTTGGTAGGTTAAGCTTTCCATCTTAAATTTAAGCTATGTTTTGTCTTTCTTTCCTTTCCACTTATTTTTATCGTCCTGAGCTGATTAGGGTGCTGCTGCCCCTGATTCTGATTCAGATTCCGCTTCAGAGCCTCCATCTGTTGATGTTCTATGGCTTCCCGAACCATGCAATCTATCCAATTCTCCTTCTTCTTCTTCCTCTGTGTTCTTTTTAGTAATGGAGTCAATCTTTTCTTTTTTGCCATTGTAGTTGAACATAAGGCCTTCAGGTATTGTCCATCTGTAGGTAGTGGAATTTTTCTGAAGATAAGTAGTTAAATTCTTGTATTGTTTTCTCTTCTTTCTTATCTCTGGCCCCAGCCAAGGCCATCTGGTCCCCAGTTCCTCGGCAGGTCCGATCACCGCCAGCAGAGCCATTCCACTCAAACCGCTTATTTAAAGGACTTCGTCTGCTGAGAGTGTCTGAACCTGGGGGGGAGGGGTGTTATATATCTAGATGGAACCATACTTGCAAAAGGGCTCACTAGCAACATGCAGAATAGCGTAGCTTGGAGTGCATCACAATAGAAGGTTCGGATCCTAGAATGAACCAATAGAGTGATCTGGATCCTAGTAGTAGCCAATTGGTAAACAATACTCTGTAAACAGCCTATCGTAGGATGTGGGCGGGGGTGTTGGGAGTGGTGTGTGTCATGAATATAAGCAGGGCTCTGGCCCTGCAAGTTTGTCTTAGTTTTGAGCTGAAACCACTGAATAAACATGAGCTAATCGCTCTATGCATCTGAACCCAGTACATTTCAATCTGTCTCTCGCTCTTTGTTTCCTCTCCCCCCCCATCCTACCTCTGAGGATCTTGAGAAAGCACACTGGATTCGCCCCTCCACTGCCCCATCCCCACTACCAACAACAACCCTATGAAGTGGGCTAGGCTGAGCAACTGGTCCCAGGTAGAAATCTAAAATTTCTGGAAATTTTGAAAAAAACCAGAAGTTTTTGGAAATTTTTTAAAAATGCTACATTAGCACTTCTTTTTTTCCAGATTGAAAGTCATTCTGTTACTTTAGAAACATAAAATATGACTATAGACATTTTTACTTGGCATGAAATTATCACAACTAGCATATTAAAAAAATAGTGCATCTAAACAATTATTACAAACAGAATACCCACCCATATGCAAAAACAAAACGGAAACCTTTTTCTTTTCTTGTGACAATAGAACCTCCTAAAGGAAGAAATGCATCTTGTTCTTGCATTGGAGAGTTCAGTTTGTAACCTAGGACTTGCTTGTCCTCAGTGCACAGAAATTAGATCAATCTGATACCATACATATTTTTTAGAAATGATTTGGAAAATATCTGAACACCTTGTCTTAAAATATTTTATTCATCATGTTAAAATAAAACGTTCCATAATCAATTTCTTTTCTTTTTTCAATTTTCCCAATTTTTTGGAAAAAAAACAAAAAAGGCTTCAGGAAAAAAAATAGAAAAAACAGGTTTCCCCCCCTAATTTTTCTGGGTTTTTTCCGGGCCTTCACATCTCTAGTCCCAGGTGACCCAGACAACAGGGTTCTTGCTCAGGAGGGGGAGTGTCTGAACCTGGCTCTCCCAGATTCCCTCACCCCTAGTTCTCATCCCTTCTGTATTTCCCACAGAAGTGGTGCAGCTGAGGGAAAGGCCAGACAGAGAGGCCATCTCCAAACCTGCCAGGGGACACTTTTTGTCTTCTTGCAACCCCTTTTACCTCATGTGCTGAGCTGGGGGGAAAAGGGAGGTTGCCATCTCCCTGTCGGCATGTGCATAAGGAATGCCTTAGCAAGACTGCAGCCTGTTAGACAGATCATGGTGATCTAAACGACAGTCAGAGGTCACATGACTGGACATGTTGCATCAGCCTGCAGGAGGGGCTTCAGTGACTCAGCATCTCTATGCTGATTGGATATCCATGTTTTTATAATTCTGTAATGTATATGCTACTGTATGCCAGTATGGTATCAGGTTGCTTGGCGAAGCACTTTGTCAGTGGGATCTGTGGACGATTGTTTTTGTGGACGATATCTGCCTTATATACCATCATGAAGAACAATTGCAATGGTTCATTCATATGATTCAGGGATTGTTTAACATCAAACACCTGGGACCCATTCAGAACTATTTGGGTGTGCAAGTCACCAAAATTGACTGTGGGTGGTTTGAATTAAGCCAGGAAATAACAATCAAGCAGTTGCTGGACAAATTTGGAATGTCAGAAGCACACAGTGTCCTCACACCAATGGCTACTGGTTACTGTAGGGAACCAGATGATGAGGTATTTCCCCACAAAGAGTTGTATCAATCATTGGTGGGCTCATTGCTGTATATAGCTTGCTGGACACGTCCTGACATATGTATTGCTGTACACTGGTTATGTCAAAAAGGTGCTTGTCTATACAGAAAAGATTGGGTGGCTGCTAAAAGAATCCTTCGATATTTAAAAGGGACTATTAGCAGTAAGCTAGTTCTGGGGACGGACAAGAAACAGGCATTAATGGCCTATAGTGATGTTAGCTTGGGGGGAAAGAGCAGATGGCAAATCCAGTTCTGGCTATGCAATATACATGCTTGGAGCTTTAGTTTTGTGGAAGTCAAACAAACGCATGTTTCCACTAGCTCTTGCAAGGCCGAGTATTCAGCTCTTAGTGACTGCGTGGTACAACTGGAATGGTTTTATCAGTTACTCCTGGACCTGAACGTAAACGGTAAATTGCCTGTAATTATACAGTGTGACAGTTCAGCAGCTCAACAGTTAGCAGGTGACCAAGGAATTTGCACAAGGAGTAAACACATTAATATCCGCTACCAAAACGTCCGGACAGCTGTGACTCAAGGGTTTGTTTCTCTGCAACACTGTGCATCCGAACACAATGTAGTCGATCTATTTACCAAATGTTTGCCTGCTGAAAGATTTGAACGTCTCAAGCGTGAGTTATGTGTAACATGCTTTGTCTTGGGAGACGTGTCGGCATGTGCATAAGGAATGCCTAAGCAAGACTGCAGCCTGTTAGGCAGATCATGGTGATCTAAATGACAGTCAGAGGTCACATGACTGGACATGTTGCATCAGCCTGCAGGAGGTGCTTCAGTGACTCAGCATCTCTGTGCTGATTGGATATCCATAAGTCCGTAATGTATATGCTACTGTATGCCAGTATGGTATCAGGTTGCTTGGCGAAGCACTTTGTCAGTGGAATCTGTGAATGCTTTGCCGGAAGGACTGTGTATATATTGTAAATAAACATGTAAATAGCACTAACCTAAGCTGGTGTGTGCAAGTTCTATTGCACTCTGCAACAGGAGATATATCACTAGCCATCATTGCCCACAATACCGTCACTCCCACCCGCCCCGTCACTCTGCCTCCTGACTCCACAGTTGTTCAAAAGTGCAGCAGTGACAGAGGTGCCCCTTTCCCCCTTCACTAGTTCAGTTGCTTCTGAGGCCGGGACATCTTTCCCCTCAGAGCAGCATGCACAATTTGTTATTCTTATTTATTTACTTATGAAATTAGATTCACTTGGCTGCCCTTCCCTACAGGTAGGGCTCAGGGCAGCTTACAACAGAGTGATAACAAAAATCTTTAGTTTAAAACAACATTAAAACAATTTAAAACAGATTAATAAATAGAAACAGGCCAGTTGCCCCCCCAATCCATGCACTGGCCCTCCTCCTCCTCCTCTCTGCCCCACTGGCCCTGGCTCTTCATCGGCAAACCACTGCCCCACACACCCGCTCTCGCCAACCCCCCTCACAGTCGCCATTTGAAAAAAACACGAAGCTGTTTGGTGCGGCAGTGGCAGCACTGGCTGCTCAGCTCCATCCTCCATGGAGTGGTTTTGCCAATCCTTGCAGAGCTGCTGTCGAAGGAGGCAGGTGGGGAAAAAACACTGCACCTCCTCTTTCTCCACCTTCACTCCCATGTATTATTTTGTTGAAAACTGCCCTGAGCCCTACTTGTAGGGAAGGGTAGCCTAGTAAATCCAATTTAATAAATAAATAATAACACCCCCCCACTATTTTACCTCAGTCTCTTAGCCCTGCCCCCAAGCCCCACCCTTTTCTATTTCTTGACAGCTTCAACTACACACACCTCACCAAAGGCTCCTTCTAAGCTGTGGAGTCTTGTGAGCAAAAATTCTACTTTGTGAGCTACTGGCATTAAAGTTGTGAGCGAGCGATTTGGCTACTGCATAAATTAGTTTGCTCTGGAGCCATCCTTCCTGAGCTAAGACAAAAATGTGTGAGCCAGGGACTAAAAAACTGTGAGCTAGCTCACACTAACTCAGCTTAGAGGGAACACTGCCACCACATCTGTCCGCTTGCTTGCCCCCACAACCAGCCTCCTGCCTTCTTCCCCTTGCAGGATGGATAAGTTGCTTGTAGGATGGATAAGAGCCCTGAACGGTCCAGTTCCAGCCTATGGGCTGTATATTTGACACCTCTGCCCTTGATGGAAATCACTGGTGCATGGTATCTCTTTGTTTAATCAACTGATTTGTTTGCCATTTGGATACAAGTTGTGCTAATGTGGCTCATATTTGATACAACCCGGCTGGGGCTTTGTCCTGGGAACAGGAGTGTAAGATGTTAAGTAATTCGGGCATGAAAGGTAAAACATTATGTCCCCACAATGCTGTGGCATGTTCTCCATCTAATATTTTAGTGTCCTTCCATCCAGATGCCTTTCTATGATATGTAATGCACAATATGCATGCTTCCTTGGCACCCTCTGCTTCACTGCCTTTCCCATTAATGTTTAACTTTTAGAAACAAGTGTACCAGTCACTTGCTCCGTTAAGGAAGTCCACCCGTATTTGAATTCTGCTTTTCATTTTATGAAGAGAAACACTTTTAAAATATATTATGGATTTGCCTGTTTCTGAATGCCAACCCTAGACAACGAGAGGTAGAACTAGAGAGGAATTTGGATCAGAGCTACATTGGGTCAAACTGTATCTTTTCCACATTTGGACGAGAGATTAATCCTGCTGCAAATTACTGTTATGTGCTATCTTGGGTAAGAAGTGGAGAGGTTTTTCTCTGGAGCAATAATCAGGAGTTCTACAAAGTACCTCTTAACTCGATATAATTTACCTAGAAGCATCAAAAAGAATGAATTTCCAATGTTCTCTGTTTATAGTAAATATTAAACAAATTGTATACAAATTACACTTTGGATCTAGTGTGATATCATGCAGTATTATACACAATAGGTTCGAATCCTTACTAAGGCATGGCATGTACCAGGCAGCCTTGAGCAAGTGACAATTTAATTAAACTAATTTGGGTGGGTGTGATTTTTTTAGATGTTTACCACTGCACTAACTATGGTTAATTAGGATCCATCAAACCAGGATCTGGAACTAGGCTGAAAGTTCATTTATTAAGCACAATGATTTTGGTATGATGTATGAATGTGAAGGTAACAGTGGGAAGGTAACAGCGTTCCGTGCGTCTTGGTGTTTAGTCATGCCGGCCACATGACCACGGAAACGTCTTCAGACAGCGCTGGCTCTTCGGCTTTGAAACGGAGATGAGCACCGCAACCCTAGAGTCGGATTCGACTGGCTTTCAAGCAAGGGAACCTTTACGTTTTTATGAATGTGAACACCTTTCCTTCACAAGCTGTGATTCCAGCAGAGTCCCTGCAGGACAGGTGGGGGAAAGGGCAAAGGTGTTGAAACTAACATTTGTCAAAGAGCACCAGGATTTGAACCATCCATACCTTAATTTCACAAACTACATACGTAAATGCTGTCAAGTCACAACTGACTCATAGCAACCCCAGCAAGGGGCTTTCAAGGTAAGTGAGAAGCAAAGGGGGGTCTGCCATTGCCTTCCTCTGCACAGTCTTCTTTGGCAGTCTCTCATCCAAGCACTGACACTGAAAAGGAAATCATGGTTCTAAGTTGTCTAAATTTAGCTACTGTCTCTCAAGTTCAGTTCAGATGTCCCATGACACCATGGTTTCAGTAAGCTAACTACAGTTAGGGTCACTCCACTAACTATGGCAATTAAGCCACAACCTGTTGAAATGAACCAGGATTTGAATTGTCATCTATGTGTTGAACCCTGGTTTCACATTTTGTCTGAACCAAGCCTCAGTCTAAGCTACTAGACATACTTGATATGATGATAATAAAGTGGAAATGTATATATGTATATACCTAATATCCTTGGAAGAAGGGTGAGACAAAAAATTAATAATTAGATGGAGGTGGCAGTAATAGAAAAGGTTGTTGGATCCAGCGGAATATTCCTGTTAAATAGAGAGGGGGAGATTTTCAGTGTTTTTAACCCCCTGAAGACTTCTAAATCCCCCCTAAAGCTGTTCATGGGAGGGCTTCCCTGTTCTCCAGGAGTAGCATTTTTTAAAAAAAATTTTTTTATTATATTCAATACAATACAAACAGGAGTAGCATTTTCAAGGTTATTCGGGGCTATGGGGGGCAGTGACATGGACATAAATCCCTTCCATCAGTGGACATTTTCTACAGAATCAAAGAGAACTCTCTTTAAGATAATATTGTATCAATTTTATGTATGTAATAGGTTACCATATTTTGAGAAGCAGAAAAGAGGACATGTTTCCCTACACAACTGATCACTATGACAAATCTAATTTTTAAATACCCCTACTATTTAAACTGTGATAATTGCTAGTAACTAGGAATATTCCTAGTTACTAGTTGATGAGGCTTTACAAATAACAGAGGAAAGAAGGAAAGTGAAAGGCAAAGGTGAAAAGGAAAGATTTACCCAACTGAATGCAGATTTCCAGAGAACAGCAAGGAGAGACAAGGAGGCTTTTCTAAATGAACAATGCAAAGTAATAGAGGAAAACAGTACAATGGGAAGGACTAGAAATCTCTTCAAGAAAATTGGAGAAATCAGCGGAATGTTCTGTGCAAAGCTGGCCATGATAAAAGGCAAAGACGGTAGGGACCTAACAGCAGCAGAAGAGATTAGGAAAAGATGGCAAGAATACACAGAAGAACTATACAAGAAGGACCTCAATGTCCTTGACAACCACAACGGTTTGATCACGGACCTCGAGCCAGACATCCTGGAGTGTGAAGTCAAATGGGCCTTAGAAAGCATTACTAACAACAAAGCTAGCGGAGGTGATGGTATCCCAGCTGAGCTATTCAAAGTCCTAAAAGACGATGCTGTTAAAATGCTGCACTTGATATGCCAGCAAATTTGGAAAATGCAACAGTGGCCACAGGATTGAAAAAGGTCAGTTTACATTCCAATCCCAAAGAAGGGCAATGTCAAGGAATGTTCAAACTATCGCACAATTGCACTCATATCACATGCTAGCAAGGTCATGCTCAAGATCCTACAAGCTAGGCTTCAACAGTACGTGGATAGAGAACTGCCAGAAGTACAAGCTGGGTTTCGAAGAGGTAGAGGAACTAGAGATCAAATTGCCAACATTCACTGGATTATGGAGAAAGCAAGGGAGAACCAGAAAAACATCTACTTCTGCTTCATCGACTACGCTAAAGCCTTTGATTGTGTGGATCACAACAAACTATGACAAGTCCTTTAAGAGATGGGAGTACCAGACTACCTCACATCTCTCTTGAGAAACCTGTATAAGGATCAAGAAGCGACAGTTAGAACCAGATATGAAACAACTGATTGATTTAGCATCGGAAAAGGAGTACGCCAAGGATGTATATTGTCACCCTGCTTATTTAATTTATATGCAGAGTACATCATGCGAAATGCCAGCCTGGATGAATCACAAGCCAGAATTAAGATTGCTGGGAAAAACATCAACAACCTCAGATATGCAGACGATACCACTTTAATGGACAAAAGTGAAGAGGACCTAAAGAGCCTCTTGCTGAGGGTGAAAGAGGAGAGAGCAAAAGTTGGCTTGAAACTCAACATCAAGATCATGGCATCCGGCCCCATCACTCCTTGGCAAATAGAAAGGGAAGTCATGGAAGCAGTGACAGACTTCACGTTCCTGGGATCCAAGATCACTGCAGATGGTGACTGTAGCCATGAAATTAAAAGATGCCTGCTCCTTGGTAGGAAAGCTATGGCAAACCTAGACAGCATAATAAAAAGTAGAGACATCACCCTGCCAAAGAAGTCCATATGGTCAAAGCAATGGTATTCCCAGTAGTAATGTATGGCTGCGAGAGTTGGACCATAAGGAAGGCTGAGCACCAAAGAATAGATGCTTTCGATTTATGGTCCTGGAGAAGACTCTTGAGAGTCCCTTGGACTGCAAGGAGATCAAGTCAGTCAATCCTAAAGGAAATCAACCCTGACTGTTCCCTGGAAGGCCAGATACTGAAGCTGAAGCTCAAATACTTTGGCCACCAAATGAGAAGGGAGCACTCACTGGAGAAGACCCTGATGCTGGGAAAGATTGAAGGTCAAAGAAGAAGGGGATGGCAAAGGGTGAGATGGTTAGACAGTGTTATCGATGCAATGAAAGTGAAATTAAGCAAACTCCGGAGGACAACGGAGGACAGGAGGGCCTGGCGGGTCGTGAAGAGTCGGACTCGACTGTGTGACTGAACAACAAAAAGGAATATTCCTAACCTTCCAACCCCAAAAGAGGACGTTTTCATCAGTTTTTTTAAAAAGAACCGAAAAGAGGACGGACAACAAAAAAGGGGGACACATCCTCTAAAAAGAGGACATCTGGTAATCTTAAACTTTTGGAGATTTTTGTTGTTTGGTTATGACAATATCTGAACAGTACATCATGCGGTATCAAATACAAAGACCCCAATATCTGACAAATAGTTAGGCTTGCAGAAAATATTCTTATGGTCCAACTCTTGCAGCCATACATTACTACTGGGAATACCATTGCTTTGACCAAGAATGTTTGATGTAAAAAATCTTATAAAGGAGAGTTGTGGAAGGGAATTCATTTCAGCCCTAGAAGACAGCCTTCAGAAACAGACAGTGCAGAGTTCCTGGTACTTACTGGGTTCCTTTGGACTTATCCTTTTCTCTTGGCATAACGTAGCACACAAGGTGGTTGTAGCACCAAAACATGACTTCAAGAACCTTGGCAGAATGGTGGGATACAAATGTAAGAGACTACCTTGACTTACATGAGACCCCCTGGTCCCTGTGGCTTTTTCCTGCGGCCTTTTCTTGGAGGGTAATGGAGTGTTGTTAAAACCTCTGATCTGGATAGCCCAGGCTAGCCTGATCTTGTCAGATACCAGAAGCTAAGCAGGGTTGGCCCTGGCTAGTATTTGGATGGGAGACCACCAAGGAATACCAGAGTCATGATGCAGAGGTAGACAATGACAAACCACCTCTAAATATCTCTTGCCTTGAAAACACCATTAAGGGTTGCTGTAAGTCAGATGCGACTTGATGGCACTTTCCACAACCAATGGACTGTTGTTACTAGAAGAAAACCATTTATTTGATCTTCCTTCCTTCCTTCCTTCCTTCCTTCCTTCCTTCCTTCCGTCAGCAAGCTGCCAATTGGTTTCTGCTTTCACTTTCATTCGCATGTCTCTGTGTGCGCTTAATTGCTTTACTACAGCACTGTATATCTTTCAAGGCCGCAGGAGGAGAGGAACCGCATAGTTGCTTGGGTTATCTCACGGAGGTGCCGTGGGAAGGATACTTGTTATGCTTTGAGGGGCTGTTATTTTCTCAGGCCTAATGGCGTGCACGGGAACTCCCGCAATTGGGCCTTCCTATTTTGAATGTTCTATAACCTGTCATGCTCATTGATTACTCGTCATTCCTAACAGTGATCCTGTCAACGCATCTTTAGCTCAATAAAGTAAAACCTTTCTATATGTGTGTACTACGTTGTGGCTGGGGTGAACCTGACTCTTTCTTTCTTTCTTTCTTTCTTTCTTTCTTTCTTTCTTTCTTTCTTTCTTTCTTTCTTTTCTCCATCAGCAGATTCCTTAACAGAATATCAAATAATGTCTTTACCTTGGAACAGAAGATTTTCAAAGATTAAAAAAAGGAAAACAGTGGAAAATTTATGAAATACTATTGACTCAGCAGCCGCTCCTACTCCCCCCCCCGGGTGTGTGCTAATTACAGGGTTTGAAACCACTTTACTTTTTCAACTACTAATCCAGAGCCAGACCTATTTAACTTTCACTTAGACATATTAGCCATACATTTCTGTCATCATCTTGGGTTGTGTGCTTGAAATGGAAAAAATGACCTCAACATTAGATATCTGTTTTTTCTTAGATAAAATCTTTAGAACAGCAACATGCACAAACACAGTACTGTAGAGATGTGCCACAAGAACGTGTTGAGTGTGAAGAGGAAGAGAGGCATGAGAGCTAGAAGTCTGGCTGTCCATTGCCACTGGTAGTGCATAGATCTGTCCCTCTGCTTCCATTGCAATAGGCCTGGTCAAAACCATCTACTCATCTCCTGACCCACGGTGGTCAAGTATTAGTCTCAGTCACACCCATCTCCCTCTCCCATTACATCACCTTACGGTCTCATATTACCACCATTTTATTTTAACTACTCTCTACAATAAAATTATTATCTGTTTCCTTGCCTTTCATCTTTCACCAGACATTTATTTATGCCAGAGCCCGGAGCTGCCAGGATCCATGTCAAATTCTGCAGGTGTAGAGGACACTCTCACACATATGTGACACACAGGGACATATATAAATATTAGGAGTGCGGATTCTAATCTGGGAGAACCAGTTTTGATTCCCTACTCCTCCACTTGCAGCTGCTGGTGTGACCTTGGGTCAGTTACAAGTTCTTTCAAAGCTGTTCTCTCATGAGCAGTTCTCAAAAGAGCTCTCTCAGCCCCACCTACAGGGTGTCTGTTGTGGGGAGGGGAAGGGAAAGGAGACTGTAAGCTGCTTTGAGACTCCTCCAGGTAGTGAAGGGCAGGGTATAAATCCAATCTCCTCTTCCTCTTCTCCTCTAAAAATGTTTCAATAAGTAAGTTAATTATTAAGGTGCTTTTGATAAGTTTCTGAATTCTGCATGACACAAGCTTAGAGATGCCACTATTCCATTGGTCCCTTGCTCCCTTCTCTTGTTCTTAACAGTGCACATCATAAATAGGGGAGAGGGGAAATATCAGCCAGACGGCAGCAATAGCTATGTCTGTATAACCCATTTTTCCCTCAGAGCTGGGAAATAAATGGATCTCCTTGGTCAGAGGCACTTTCTCTGACCATCTTTCCACATGTTACTGCACAGACAGCTCATACACCCCTTCTTAGCAGCTATTAAGATATGTGGAGCAGAGGAAATATTTGGTCAAATTAGATGCCAGACAAAAAGCAAGATATTGACAATATGTTTACACTTAAATTTAGGGTGTTTTTTCCCCACCCACCCAGGAGACAGCTGAATAGAAAAGAAAGAGCAGGAGAAGATTACAAAATACCAAGACCTATGAGTCTTGGAGTTTGTTCTCCCTATTCATTACCCCTCCTTCCCTTGCATACCTCCATGCTACCATATATCGCTAATCTGATAACCCCAGTTTTTAGGAGGGTTTTTATGCTTGCAAGGTTCAACCTTTTCCCCTCAGTAGTGGTCTCAGGTAGATACAGGGGTGTTCCGTACAGGGATAGACTTTGTAACTGTAATCTTGGGGAACCTGACTCTATTACCCATATCCTTCTCCGCTGTCCCAAATACTCCGTTATGCGCAATAACTTGATTCGCCCTTTCCTCCCTTCGCAGAGAGATTTTCTAGACAGGGATTTAAATTTTTTTTTAGCAGACCAGAGCCCAGCAATAACACTATCTGTCACTGAATTTTTGACCTATGTATGGAAATCAAGAGTAATACTCTGTAATTCTTGTAAATCATGTTAGGATTGTCTTGTATTTTGGAATATCGGGAATATTGGTTGATGTTGTTCTTGTACTACCCCTTAAACTTTTCCTTGCCTGGTTTACTTATGTTATGCCAATAAAGGTTTCTGTTCTGAATAGAGTTAGAGTGGCTCTGGGAGAAGAAGGCTACCATCGTGCTGGTTTTCATTGGAGCCCTTGCAGCAGTGCCTAGAAGTCTCAAGAAACACCCAGACATTCTGGGCACTGAACAAATAACACCAGCTTAGCTCCAGAAGACCTTGTGGCTTGGAACAGCAAGAATCCTGCAAAGATACGTTTGCAATTCCTAAGAAGTTGGCTAGATCTCAAATTGCAGAATGCCATCTACCAGTTAGATATCTGACTGTGACAATTCATCATCATCTGCACTGATGACAAAGTGCCCACAAGGCAGAAGGAAATGAAACTCCCTCCCCCCAGCTATAGAGAAGACGCAAAGCTGTTTGGTGGCTGTTCAGGTCAGATGACAGTAAAGCAAAGTGATCTGAGGCTTGGCGTATGAGTGATCGTGTCCATCAAACGTGGAATGTTCACTTGCTGAACATTTTTTTTCTGCTACCTTTATGGCATCTCTAGTGATGGTACCTTGATATTCATCTGCCTCTTCCCCAGCTATAAGGTTCAAGGTTTCATCGAGAAACCCAATGGAACTATTCCAGAGGAGCAGCTACAACCAAAGTCTTGTGGCACCTTCAAGACTAACAAACTTACTGAACCATGATCCCCCTTGTCTTCTTATAAGTATTCTGCTTGTTTACATAACAGGGGATACCTTAGATATCAACCTTGATTGGCCCCAAGGTATCTGTTCTATTCGCTGAATTTCTTCCCAAGTGCAGGCTGTGTTCATGGAACAAATTCAAGATGTGAATTGAGTAACCTGCAAAAGATTGAAACCAGATGGGGAAGATATAGCAGGGAAGCCAACAAAGAATACTAAGTAAGGAAACATTTGGGGTAGCCTCTTTGAAAAGGTATTTTCTAAAGACAGTTTATGTAACTATTTAAAAATAATAATAAGCACATTGAGGAACAATTCCTATGGAGCATGACTCCAGTCGACAGTAGCCCTGTTCACAAGTTACTTACAATCCATGTACAATTCTTTGTATGTACCTCATGTATGTATCTCATGGCACAGATCATTGATGTACAGCTAGTGTGTTAATTTTTTAATAGAATATCTGTATTTTTATTTGTTTCATCTTTATGTTGTTAACTATCCCAAGCCCCAATAGCCAGGAAAGGAGTGGGATAAAAATTGAAATAAATGAACACAAACCGCACATGTATCCTGTTATTGGTCCTGTTTTGTTCATAAAATGAACACACATGGCTCTTTTTTACAAACAGATGTATGCATATACAGGCAGAATTTATGTGTGTGTCCACTGTAATATATGAACAGGACTAGTGTGTAGTAGAAGTAGAAAAGAGAAACTCCATGCTGTGGATTCTTAGGACTGGCAAAGAAACAATATAGTAATGTCCCTGTATAGCTCTAGGGTGAAGGTGCATTTGGAGTTGTGTATTCTCATCACACCATAGCTCATAAAAATAGCATAGTAGTGGAAAGTGGGCCTTCCTCTGAGGAAAAGAAGCACTAAAGAATCTGGATACATGATAAAGGTTTATAAAATGATATAAGGGGCAGAGAAGGTGAACAGACAGAATTAGAACCCAGAGGCACCTAACGAAGTTGATGGGCAACAGTTTCAGGAGGGACTAAAAAAGAAATACTTCTTTACTCAACAAGTAATAAATGGTGGGATTCACTGCCCTTGGCCAGTGGTCACAAGCATGACTGGCTTTCAAAGAGTAGACAGATTCATGGAGAGGCCTATCAATGGTCATTAGCTGCAATGGCTTCATAGCATAGCGTCCAGAAGCACAAAACCCATCAGGGCCTGTGCATGGGGGGGGGGGGGTGTCACACAAGAGGAGGTTTTGGTCTCCATATCCTGTGTTGTTGGCCTTCTGCGGGCATCCGGCTGGCCACAGTTTGAGAGATAAGATGCAGGAGCAGATGGATAATTTCCATGCTATGTCTTATCTGCTCTTATGTTCTCCCACCGAACTTTGCATCAGTTATCTATTATCTGCCTATCATATTTCCATACAGGGTAGGGTGGCATGCCTGGTTCACGCTGCCTGATCCTTACAATAAGCTTGCGAGGTGGTTAGGCCGAAAGGGAGGGAGTGAACCTCACAGTTGAGTGGGTTTAAAATGTGAACAGACGGCATAATTACATATTTTCACCCCACCCTTTTGCCACGGAATACACTGGAAGGCGGGGGGGGGGGAATGTTGAGGTTCTACAGCCCAGCCATAGCTAGTGGGCATACAGAAATACATCAGAGAGGTGCACGCCCTGAAATGTCCGCAAGGCTTTTTAAAATACGGCTGCAGCACGAGGCTTGTGTTTTTCGACGCCGTTTTGACAAGAGGACTGCCTCAATCAAACCTCCCGGTCCGGATCTCTCAAAAATACTCCGGCCAAGCCCACCGCGCGAACACCTGGGAAGGGGGCGGCATTCCCCCCGCCAGCCCCTCCCCCTCTTTTGCCTCCTGCCGCCCCGCCCCTTGTCTCCGCTGATTAGCTGGAAGGACGGTGGGCGCCCCGCCCTCTTAGCTGGCTCAATGGGAAGCTGTTGGTCGCAAGAGTTTCGTTTTAGGCAGGAAAAGTCGGATGTAGGCGCTTGTCGGAGCGGGGCAGACGCGGGCGGGGAAAGGCGACCCAGGTGGATTACAAGCGGGGCTGGAAGAAGAGGACCAGCTGCGAGTAGAAGGAGGTGGCGATGCAGCGGGAGGGCTAGAACTCCTGCAGCCGGCGGGGGGGCGTTAGCAAATTGTGCTGGCTCAAATTTGGGCCAGTTTGGGCTGGAGCTCCTTAAATTGATTTTGGGAGAATCGTCTGCCAGATTTTTTTTTTTTTTTGAAAGGGGGGGGTTTCTTCCTCCAGTTTAGGGGGGGGCTTCTTCGAAAATGACTGAAGATGTCTGACAAAATGTCCAGTTTCCTCTACATCGGGGACATCGTTTCCCTCTACGCCGAGGGCTCGGTCAACGGCTTCATCAGCACTTTGGGGTAAGGAGCGCGTTAACGGGGTGACTGCGCCGGGAAGGGGGATTATTATGCTCATCCACTGGTGCCCCGGAAGGGACCCTTCAGACGTGCTTTGAGAGCTCTGGACACGCAACTCCCCCCGCACGTCTGGACTAGCCTCCGATGGGAGTTGCCGGGTAACTGAGTTTTAAAAAGTGGCTGGGAACTCCTGGAACCCGTCTGGATCTTACGAATATCTTACGAATCTTGTGCCTTGCTAGAGCCCTTTCTTCCGCTTTGTTTCCTGCAGCCGTCTCGTGGCTTTGTAATGGGAAGAGAAAGAGAGAAAAGATCAAGTTTTTAACGTACAGCAAACGGAGAGGAATGTGGAGAAGGGGGGGGAGGTGCTTAAAAAGAGTGCTTACAAATAGGAAGTGCTTTAAAAGAGCCAGGGGCGTGCAGGCTTTTTGGGGGGGCGGGGCGGGTCTGCTTCTGTCTTCTGACAGTGGCCCGTGGAAGGTTCGGGGCGACCGAGCCCAAGAGAAGCTCGGTTGCCATACCCCAGCGATGTGGGGAAGAGTGGTTTGCTACTCCCACTGAGATCCTCGGCGCTGAAATGTGGCTGCGCATTGGCGCGAGCCGAGCCGCTGCATATTTACTCGGAAGTGAGCCACAGGAAGGGTGCCGCGGGGCACCAGAGGCTGGGAGGACGCACACGCTTCCTTCGGAGGAAGCACCCGGCGAACTCGCCGCCACGAGCTGGTCTTGTGGCACCCTGAAGAATAACAAGTGTGCTGTGGTATAAGTTTATAAGTGAATTTACCAGCGGTTACTTTCTGCATAAAACATTCATAGGGTGGTAGCGGTGATGGGATGGAACTCTGCTACCGAGCTGATGTTTAACTTTTATTTAATGGCATACATGTGCAGGGAGCTGTATAGCATTTAGGTACTGGAGCTCTAAAATAAACATAGCCTCAGACCAATGACAGTGAGATGGGGTTTTATACTCCATGCTCCTGTAATTAAGCATAATACCTACATAGTCTAGAATGCATTTAATGTCAAAATGCCCCTCTTTAGTTTTATGTCCCATTGATATGTGTGCACCCATAGCCCAGAAGAGGTGCACTCAGTGTCATGTGTGAACATTTTCATACATTTCATCTTTGAAGCAAGCCCTCTTCAACAAATCTGTCTGCACAGATTTCCTTTGACCCAAGAAACAGTTTACATAGGGAAGTTCGTCACACCTTGAATGACTTGCATGTGTGAATTAGTGTTAGGAAACTTATCTATCTGGAGCATGTTTGCATGATAGCAGAAATGATTAAAATATCATCCCTTTTCTTAGATTTGGATTTCTAAAAGGAATAATAGAATCTGCCTGCATGGGTATGAACAAAATCACACAAGTCAGTGGAGGAGCAATTTTCAAGGCTTGAGTTGATCTCAGAGATTATCTCCTAGTCCAGGGTCAGACCAGGTTAGTACTTGAATGGGAGACCACCAGGGGAGGTCAGATTTGCTACACAGAGGCAAACCACCTCTGTTTGTGTCTTGCCTTGAAAACCCCAAGCGCTGCTGTAAATTGGCTGCGATTTGACACCATTGAGGATAACACGAAGTACTCTTTTGATCTAAAGCCTTTGTGATAGCAGATTTTTGACGGCTGGTTGTTGGAAAAGACGACCTTGTACAAATTACAATTACTAGGTCAGCATGGTTCGTGTGACAAGGTCAAATAGTGACATGCTGTTGATAAAACATTTCCTTTAAACTATTAAATAGACTTATGTGTGTATACACAGTTACCACTTCCAGCTGCCAGGGTTCAGGGTTGGGCTACACTGGAGCTTCCCACCACACAAGGTTACCTGGAGTCAGTTTGCAGGCTTTACATCACTTCTGTGTCTACATATGAGTGTTCAAAACAGGCTAGGGGTGTGTGCGTAGATGGCATGCTATACAATCAGAAGGCTAGGCAACATACTTAAGTACTTCTTATAATCAAATCAGGACACTTCCAGCAGACACGAAAGTGTTGTGTTTGTCAGAGGATAACTTTTCACTTATTCAAAACACACCCCTTCACTGCGACATGATTAAGGGGCCTTCAGTTTGCCACAACATGAAGACTCAAGGGACCATTCATTAGCTTAATTCTGACAACACTGCAGTGTCCACTAAACTGACCTAAGGCTCTTGGGATGGAGCGGGGGAGGGGATGGTCCTGATCACAACAAGGCAGCATCCAGATTTCACTAGAGGATGTTTACAGCAGGGCCTTGTTAAAAAACAGGCTGCTTATGGCTGCAGTGGTACATATGTGGGACTAAGACCCATTAAATATTAATGTGGGTTATTTTAGAGTAGATGTATATAGGAATGGACGGCTTGGCTGTGTGTGTCTTTAATTTGCAGATGCTGGTTTTTGCAGTGCAATACTGTGCAAAGTTATTCCTGTAACTGGCTTACACTGGAGAAACTCTGTGCAGGATTGTTCTGACAGGATCAGAGATGAAGTGGGGTACAAAGATTTAAATAAATTTAGTAATAGTAAAAACTCTATATTTTAAAACACATGCACATTACCTGTTTGAATTTCACCTGAAGGAATAGCCATAGAGTTTTCCAGTTCCGTACCTTCTTAATTTTGTGCTCATCTTTGTAATGATTAAGCGTTGTTCCATTGTGCTTATTGAATTACATGTTTGTTCTAAGCCTTAAATGGTGATCTTAATGTTTCTTTAAACATTGAAAAGGCACTGCTTTGATAAACTTGGTAATAGTTTTTATCCTCTCAAATGGTCCATAATCAAAGAAGCTTCTTTAGAAAGTAACTTTGCTTAAAGATATTATATACAAATATAGTATGTACAAGTTCCTTGAGCATGGTCTTAGCGATTCGGTACATATATTGTGTATGTTGATCAGGCATCATGTCGCAAATGTAGAGGATGCTCTTGTGTTCTTATATTCTCACACCAAGGATCGTTCTTCTGAGCTCTGTCCATGGTTTGTATGGTGCCAAAGCCCTACTCCGGCCAACTTTTAAAAAACAATTTAGAGTCTACTCTTTCAGTGGATCTGGTTATAGCAACTCAAACAGATGGGGCAGTATGGACGATCGATATAAGCAGTTGTGGAAAGGATGCTGTATACTGACGTTCTGCATCTATGTCCATGCTCCTATACAGATTTGCACACTAGAGTCACGAATGTACCTGTTCCCACGGAGCAGTCTAGATGCTTAGGAGATTCTGTGAGTGCACACAAATGGTACTTTTCAAAGGTATTCCAGTATCTACCTACAGTGATATTCCAGTATCTACCTACAGTGAAATTGGGACATTATTTTATCATACAAAGGAACCATAATATGGTCAGTGCTGAATATGGGCAGTTGGAGGGTATTGGAGCAAATTACGTTATTTATAGCCCGAGTACTCTATGTAGTTAGGTCTGTCTTTCTCTCTGACCAGCAATGGAAAATGTTCTAACAATTTCCTTGATTTTGTATGGATTGTCTGAATGGATTGTCTCATGGATTGTCTGAATCATGGTAGCTGCATCCAATTTGCGGTGTTGGTTTTTTAAAAACGATTTGAAATTCCAGCATATAAAGACTGCAGTCCTGTGTTTAGTTAGGCTGTCTAAATTCCACAGATTTCAGTGGATTTAAGCAGATTGTGTGTAGAATTATGGTCAAACCTATTAAATATATCTCCCTTCTTCCACCCCAAACCAGATCTGACTTCCAGAGTATATCAAAACTGCTCATTAGTATCATATACCAGTTTAACTTGTGTCTCCCAGAGAATTGTCATGGCAAAACAGGTTGTGGTATTCTAATAGTGTGGGCTGCAGCGTTTTGTTTGTGTGTGTTTTTAGTGGTTTTTATTTCTTGTAGTCTGTCATGATTTTATTGTGTGTTTTTGGTGTTCTGATCCATCTAAGGAACTTGTGTGACTGGAGAAAGTAGAACTGAAATATTGTAATAAATAATTAATAAACATTAACAATTAATTTAATAATAATAATCATAATCCTGTGTTTATATTATGCTGGCTGGGCAAGGACAGGATTGCCACTAGCACTGTCATCCTGTGCAGAATTACTCCCTAAAGCCAGAATGGCTTAGCAGTTAGAACAGGAGTCCCCAACCTTTTTGAGCCTGTGGACACCTTTGGAAGCTTGACGTAGTATGATGGGCTGCCACACAAGGCAGAGCCAGCCATACAATGGTTGCTGCAGTTTACCTTCAGTCATACAGTTCTGAGCCCCGAATCGCAGTGCTCTCTGAGGAACGTGCAGGGAAAGGCAGTCCCTCAGGTATGTAGGCCCCTGACCATAAAGGGCTTTAAAGGTTAAAACCAGTTCCTTGAAATGAATCTGGTATGCTATGTCTTTAGCACAGGCTGGATGTGCTCCCGTATAGAATCTGGTATGCAAATGTCTTTAGCACAGGCTGGATGTGCTCCCGTATAGAGAGTCCCATCAAAAGCCTGGCTGCAGCATTTTGCACCAGCTGCAGCTTCTGGATTTGAGACAAGGGCAGCCCCATGTAGAGAGCACTACAGTAGTCCAGTCTTGTGGTGACCATGGTATGGATCACTGTTGCCAAGTCAGTGTGTTCGAGGAAGGGAACCAACTGCCTGATCTGCCGAAGATGGTAGAAGGTTGATTTGACAGTGGCTGCTACCTGGGCCTCCATAGTTAAGGTGGCATCCAGTAGCACTCCCAGACTCCTAACCTCTGGCGCTGGGACTAGTGGTACCCCATTGAAGGTTGGGAGTGGGATCCCTACTCTTGGACTGCCCCGACTCAGGCACAGGGCCTCCATCTTCGTCAGATTCAGTTTCATTTGGCTAAGCCTAAGCCACCCAGACACAACTTGTAACGCCCGGTCCAGATCTTCCGGTTTGGAGTCAGACTGGCCATCCAACAACAGATAGAGCTGGGTATCATCCACATACTGGTGACATCCCAGCCCATGCCTCCAGGCAATCGGGGCAAGGGGTGCATGAAGATATTTAAGGGCATCAGGGACAGCACTGCTCCTTGAGGCACTCCACAGTCCAGTGGGTGCCTTTGGGATAGCTGTTCCCCCAGTGCTATCCTTTGTCCCCGACCTTGGAGAAAGGAGACAAGCCATTGCAAGGCTAGCCCCTGAATTCCATTGTTGGTGAGGTGGTAGGTCAGTAGCTGATGGTCAACCATGTCAAACGCTGCTGACAGGTCCAACAACAACAGCACCGCCATCCTGCCTTGATCCAGATGCCTCCGGAGGTCCCATCTTCATCCTGTAGCCTGGGCAAAATGGACTGGAAGGAATCTAAAATGGAAGCGTCGTCCAAAAAGTCCTGTAACTGAATTGCCACTGCCCTCTCTATTATCTTGCCCAAATAGGACAAGTTGGGGGAGGCGGGATTCAGTGTGATGGGAACAGTTGCACTGGGAAGAGCTCCCGGGTGCTGGCTGGATCGCTGGCTCCTTTAGGAGGGTTCAGGGGATCCTGAACTCAAATGAGCTTCCCGTAGAGAAGGTCATTGCAAGGGGCTTAATTTGGACCCACCCACAAGCGGCAGCAAGCAGGCACAGGGTCCGAATTTGCACCGACACAGGAGCCGGATGAGAGCACCCATGTCAGACATGACTGTCTGGCAGGAGGAGACAACCTGGAACCTCATCCATACCATCGATGAAGCACAACACCATGAGTACATTGTAAAGCAACATCAGAGAGTCTACCATCTGTTGTGAAGCCCCTTAAAGTTTTAAAAGACATTGGAATGAAGGGGTGAAGAATTCACTTCCTCCCCCCCTCCTTCCTTTCCAGCAGCTATGAAAATAATTCAAAGCAACTTCTCAAATAGCCTCTTGGGCAAAGAAAATAAAGAGAAAGATCTTGTCTAAAACTGCATTTTGTGGAATATAAAATTGGAGAAAAAGTAGTTGAATTTGACTCTGAATCTTAGTGAACAGAAACGGAATCCCCCCCCCTTTCCTTGTCTGGAAATAAAAAGAAAGCAGCTGGAACAACATGAAGACATTCTAAAGCATTAAACCAAAACTGCTGAAATAAGGACTAAAGTTGATTATACTTTAAAATAAATAAGGGGAAAGAGAAAATTGGACCTTACTCTGATTTTTCCTTTATTACATCCCCATAACAATTTTATGTTTTCCTTTACGGAAACTACAAATCTCCATTTTGTTCTGACCACGATATCTTGAAATGTAAATAATAGATAACATTCCTGACTTATGTTTATATTGTCTTTGTGTTTAATATGACCATAGCAATTGTTGATATATGCTTATTAGATGTGGTGCCATTGTAAAACTTTGTTGGAAAATATTTCTAGAGATTCTTTGGTTTTAACACGTTATTGAAAAAATAGATGGCACAGATAGACCTCAAACGGTGCCAGAGGCTTTATTCTCAGATACAATGGAACTTATAAGCATTGAATTATTACAGGTTTCCCTCTTTGATCAAGTGATGAGCTTACTGGATTGAAGAAATGCTGTTGATGTTGTTCACCTGGATTTCAGTAAAGCTTTTGACAGGGTTCCACATGAGGTGCTGATGGATAAACTAGAGGACTGTGGAGTGAACTCTAGGATAGTTAGGTGGATAGGGAACTGGTTGAGGAACCACACTCAAAGAGTAGTTGTAAATGGAATTTCATCTGAATGGAGGGAGGTGTCCAGTGGGGTACCACAGGGCTCGATTCTGGGCCCAGTACTTTTCAATATTTTTATAAATGATCTGGATGAGGGTGTGGAGGAGTTACTCATTAAATTTGCAGATGACACCAAATTGGGACAAGCAGCAAATACACCAGAAGATAGCAATAGAATTCAATGAGATCTGAACACGCTGGAAAAGTGGGTGGATGTGAACAAGATGCGATTTAACAAGGATAAGTGCCGAGTTCTACATCTGGGTAACTTTCTTTGACAAGACTTTATTGGCATATGTATATACATACAGTAGGAGATCAGATTAAATATAGATTGGGAAATACAAATCCATATAGGGTAAAATTGAAGCTACGGCACAGAAAAATATATCTGGGTAGCAAGAATGAGAAACACACATACTGGATGGGGGGATATGCTTCTGTGTAGCAGTATGTGTGAGCAAGATCTTGGGGTACAGGTGGACTGAAAGTTAAATATGAGCAGCCAGTGTTATGCGGCAACAAAAAAGGCTAATGTGATCTTGGGGTGTATCAACAGAGGCATAACATCCAAATTGCAAGATGTGATAGTCTTGCTGTATACTCCATTGGTCAGGCTGCACCTGGAGTATTGTGTGCAGTTTTGGAGGCCTCACTTCAAAAAGGATGTGGACATAATGGAGCGGGTGCAGAGGAGAGCGATGAAAATGATCAGGGGCCTGGGGACCAAGCCGTACGAGGAAAGGCTGGGGGGACTTGGGAATGTTCAGTCTGGAGAAGAGGAGTCTGAGGGGGGACATGATTGCTCTCTTTAGGTATTTGAAGGGCTATCACTTAGGGGAGGGCAGGCAGCTGTTCTGGTTGGCGGCAGAGTATAGGACTCGCGATAATGGGTTTAAATTAAGGGTGGGAAGGTACCGGCTGGATCTTAGGAATAACATTTTGACAGTAAGAGTTGTGCAACAGTGGAATCAGCTGCCTAGGGAGATGGTGAGCGCCCCCTCACTGGCAGTCTTTAAACAGCGGCTGGATAAACACTTGTCGGGGATTCTCTAGGCTAATTCTGCATTGAGCAGGGGGTTGGACTAGGTGGCCTATATGGCCCCTTCCAGATCTGTGATTCTAAAGGCCCCACTTGGTACCACCCACTTTCTAAAAATACTTGGTGGGCACCAGGAAAGGTGACAGCGGGCACCATGGTGCCCCTGTCACCACGTTGGGGACCCCTGAGTTAGAACATTTATTAATTTGATTTATATACCAACCTCCCCACAAACGGGCTCAGGGCGGTTTACATCAATACTATTAAATAATTGTTTAACAACAGATTAAAACAACATAAACCCATAAATCATCATAATCATAAAACACCAGATTAGGATCTAGAAGATCCAGGTTCTACTTCCCACTGTGCCATGGAAGCTTGCTGAGTGACCTTGGGCTAGTCATACACTCTAAGCCTCGTCTCACCTCACAGCATTGATGTGAGGAAAATGGAGAAGAGGAGAATGTTGTAAGTCACTTTGTGTGCCCACTGAAGAGAAAAGTGGGGTGTAAATGAATAAATGTTGATGGATGATGATGACTTGTGAGCCCTCTGACTTTACTAGATTTAGAAGGGTGTAACTCCCATCTCTAGTTCCAGCTCCTGCCAACCTAGCAGTTCGAAAGCAAGAAATTGCAAGTAGATAAATAGGTGCCACTTCGGTGGGAAGGTAGCAGCGTTCCGTGCGCCTTGGTGTTTAGTCATGCCGGCCACATGACCACGGAAACGTCTTCGGACAGCGCTGGCTCTTCGGCTTTGAAACGGGGATGAGCACCACAACCCTAGAGTCGGATTTGACTGGCTTTCGAGCAAGGGAACCTTTACCTTTACTTTAACTCTGCTTGGGACTGTGCTGTAATTTTTATGTGAGTATAACTTGGAGCTATTATGGCCTAGTAGTGGTCTCACCATAAGTACATAACGGGCCAAAGTGCAAAGTAACAGGGGAGTGGCCAGTTTAGTCCAGATCCTTTGCTTCACTTATGGTTGTTCCTGCATGCTTTTTGGCATACAATTATGCCTGCAAAATAGATAATGTTCCCCTAGAGTGCCCATGAGGTCATGAAAATATCCAAGAGTCAGATCAGCACGTACTAGGAGTTGGTTTCCCCCATGCTGGTGTTCTGCTCTGCTTCTTGTAATGCCCATTCTTCTTCTTCCATGTGTTCTCCCCTTTCTTGTCTTCCTGCAAAATGCTTGTTCCCATCGCACTTCAATACAAACATGTTTGGCAGAGTGTTTTGAAAAGAAGCTGTGTGGATGGAAGTACTGGTGTCACAGACTCTCTTAGGAAGCCTGTGGGTTCATTATTTGATACGTTTAATATGTGTCTGTGCTCAAGCTGCATTCTTTATAGTGTGTGTACATGAGGTGGTTTCCAGAATAAAATCGGATAAAAAAACAAAGCCGTGACAGAACAGTTTAATAATAAAAACGTATTAAAACTACCATTGCTGGGAAAGAGGCTTGTAATCTATTGGAATTCCAGCTTATCCCCACAGTTGTCAATGGGTGGTATAGACAGTGCCGGATATGGATCAGGGAACACCAGCGGGTAATTCCTAGAGGAGGGAGAGCAGAGCAAAGTGTGGAGGAAACAGAAAACTACGGAAAGAAATAAGGCTCAGCACTGCTGATTTGGCTGACTTCTTTAAAGCCAGCACTCAAATCTTCTCTCTTGTGGGGCTCAAAAAGTATTTACTCAATTAAATCCTGCATAAATTCTTCTCCTTCTTCTGTAATGATGTTAGAGTTGACTTTCAGGGTTTCGAACTCTTTTTGGTGGCTCTGTGCCTCTGCCTTTTACTGTAGTCAGATGTATACTAATTAATGGTATTTTTCTTGGTATAAATGAAGATAAAGCGATGGAAAATGCAGTTTCTGCATTCCAAACTGAAGCTTTAAAAAGTTGATACCGGTAGGCATTTTATCAGAGGCATCATTTCACATAAGAATGGTAATGGCCATTGATTGTGACATATAAGGGCATTTTTATGGAGATGATGACCTATGGGCTACAGTATGTTGGGAAATGTTAGCAAGTGTAAGGAAAGAGTTCTGTAGAATGTAACTAGGCTTGCTCTCCTTCTCCTTCATATGGGTTTTCAAATGTACCACCTGTTTAAATGGCTCTCTCCAAAACATTTGAGCTGCTAGTCAGAGGTCTCCATCTCTTAGTATTTCAAAGAGAGAGGAATGACTGAAGCAAAATATAATTGGAATTGACATTTGGAATGACTGTATAAAATGAACAGGCTGACAAAGCTTAGAACTAAAGCGAGAAATCCCATTAGCACTATTGTTCAGAATGGAGAGCTGAACACGAAAGAGTGGTTGAGTAAGGCAGCCACTAAAAAGCAAGGAATGAAAGTAAGTTCCTTAGGAACTATATGTCCCATTTTATTTGTTATTGTTTTTGCACCACAGTGCAGCAGAGAGTCCTGTCGTGCACCACTGATAGGAGTTGATCATTACCCATGATGGTGTATGGCTTAAAGGGCAGATGAACAATAATGTTGTATTGGTTTGAGCTGAGAAGGCCGGGGTTCAAATGGCAGCAATGCCACAGCATCCACTTGGTGGCTCAGAGCAGGTCAGATTAGAGAGTGCTGAATTGCAACTGATAATGAAGGTCAAGACAATACATTCTCCTGGACTGAATTGAGACCTAGGTTTCTTTTCTGATTACCAATGATGGCAATAGACCATGTCCTGGATGGTCCCAGTATCAGGGGCAAAGTCCAGAGGTGCAATTGTGAGACATAATTCTGGAATGCAGGTAATCTGGCACCTTTTGAAATGGTGAGACTAAGGCATTGTCCTTTCACAATGACAACTACATGTTGGCTGTATCTGAGCTTGATGGGTGAAGGAGTCAGAGTGATAGTCCTTTTTTTATGGGCCCCCTGTAGGGGATTTTTTATTTGTTTTTTCTAAAAACTACAACAAAATTAGGGAGGCAATCAACACACTATAGGAGAAAGAAAAGAAAACCCACTAAAAACCCAAGAGTTGGAGGTCACATACAGCTTGTGAAAAACTTGTGTAACAATAGTAAAAAGTTTTCTTTAACATTGAGAGTGATCAATCATCATCATCTCTTGTAAAAACATCCCAACAAATCTGACTATATGAAGGAGTATCGCTATTTAATTTTAGAGAACAGTGGCATCTCATTTAACCATTATTTTTCCCTCCACCATTAAAAGCAAATTAACAATAAGTCTCCTTCAGTAGATTACACAATCTCGTTTTCTCTTCCATTGCTGTTTTCCTCTTTCTTCTTCCCTGTGGCACCCTCTTGCTATATCAGGAACTGGCCATCTCAAAACAAAGTCCCTTCTCCTTTTCCCAGGACTGTTCCACTTAAATTCTTGCCTTCAATCATAGGGGTCATTCCAATTTGCTTTTCACTGCCCGGCTTGAAGAGAGTCTCGTCACCTTATTGCCCAGCAGACTTAATCAGGATATAACCATAGAGGATACTCCTTCGCTTTAAGCCTCGCTTATGGTCTGCATACAGGCCATTCGAATTGCAAATGCCCATTTGACTCTCCTCTTCAATCCTGGAAGCCCCTATGATCATTGGCTAGACGCTTCTCCAATATTCACACAGTCCTTTTAAAAGCAACAGCTGACATGTAGCACAGTTCTTGCATAGTACCTCATTTATACCAACAGGAGACAAAGGCTTAAGACACAGTTTGCAAGAGTCTATGATTATTTCTGGTCACATGGTTAGCCAGCGGCTCTTCCACTTTCTGAAGAAAGCTTGGATATCGCTTGTTGCTCTTACTATGTTGTCCGTCGCCATTTTTAGGGATGTTTAGTTTTACAAAATTTGCCAAAGTCCCAAAAACTTGCCTCAATGCTTAACTGCCTCCTGGAATCTCTCCGTACAGTCCATGTCTGGGCTTGTTGGCCTTGTACACAGAGAGAGCTAGACTTGCCCTATGCCAGCTTTGGCCCTAACCTGTCTGGGATACTGTCCTTCACATTGCAAGAGGAGGCTTTTGCTAACACAGGTGCCCACACAAAGTCTAGAGTTCAGTCCTAGAAGTCCACAAGCCAAAAGTGCACAAACCAGAGAGTCATTATCAGAAGGGGTGAAGCAGAGAGCATAGTCAGGAGGTCCAAGGGTCATCCACAAGCCAGAGAATCACAAAACTAAAGTCAAAGTCCCAAGCTGGTCCAAGGTCGCACAAAGAAAGCAGATCAAGCAGTGTGGTCACAGAATCCAGCAAAATTACTTCCACAAAATGCAGGTTCCCAGCCCTGGGTTTTATAGGCAGTTCCTAACAAGCCCTTGTTTGCAGCCAGCTACTTGGGAGTACTACTGCAACCAGGGCCGGCTCACCCGCTAAGCAAACTAGGGATTTGCCTAGAGTGCGGGCTGGCCCTTAGGGCGCCAAGCTGCTCTCCTGCAGGGCTCTGGTGCTGAACTGTGCCTCCCCCCCCTCCGTGCCCTCCCTGCCACCACCACTGGGACCACCACCCATGGCGGTGGCTCTCCTGCAGGGCGGTGGTGGCAGAGGAGGAGGGCCTGGGAGCTGCGCTCTCCCTCTGGATGTTGTCTCGCCGCTCGGCCCCCCGGCTCTGGCCGATGTCGGCTCGGGCTCGCCCTGTCATCGGCGCCTCCTCCTCCCCTCACCACCCTGCGCCTTCTTGCTTGCAGCTCCCTTCTAAGCTTCTGTCTCCAGCACTTGAAGGGTGTAGGTTAGCCTGGTGGACTGGTCTTAATCACTTGAGTCTCACCTGCTGCATCAGAACTGGGGGTGGCTCTGCATCAGCAGTTGGTGGAGAGTCTTGGTCAGCCTGCAGCTCATCAGCCTGTTTTCTGGCTTCTGCTGACTCAGAACCATCCATGTACGGCTTCCCTTCTCCTGAAGATTCCTTTTCCCCTGAGGAGTCCTCCTCCTCTGATGACTTTATGTCTGAGATAGGGGCTGTGACGGATTCCTAAAAGGGAACACCTGGAGAAGGGCGTTGTGCAGACATAGGGCGGTGTGGAGAAATGGAATGTTCAGGAGGTTGATGGACAGAAAACGGACAGGGGGGGGGGACGAATGGGACGGAGAGTGAGGGAGGAGGTGAAGAGCGGTTGGTTAACAGCCATAGGGAACTGACACATTTTGGGAAGAATCCCAGAGGGCGGTTTAATTGTTGGAACATATGGAACGTGTATCTGATTAAGGTTGTGCTGGAGGAAAATGCGAGGTGTCACAGTAAAGCCGTTTCATTCTGTTAAACAACGGAGTCCGGTCACTAATTTACGCCAGTTTTGAAAGCCTTGGAGTGAACCAGGAGAGTTTTATAACGAAGAACGGAGCCAGTGGGTAAGTGGTCCCCGCTACTACCCGAAGCTAGCAGTGTCCCTCGTAAGGGAAACCCAGAGTGGTGCCCTCAGGATGGTGGCCTGTAAGAGCCCGTAACAGGGCAACAGGGGATGAAGGCGTAGTAGAGAAAGACATGACACATAATCAACAGCCCCATTTGCTGAAACGCAGACCACCTAAGAGTCCACGTAACATAAGTGAAAACAGTGACTCAGAGGCTGAAGGTGGTGACTTGGGCTTCTGCACTGTAAGGAGTGATACTCAAGGAGATTTGTCATACCTTGCTTAAGCCAAGGGGTGTGTGTGTGTGTGTGTGTGTGTGTGTGTGTGTGTGTGTAGGGGCTTTAAGAAAGGAGGCCCTGAGCCTTGAACTTGCCGTTATTTCTGACGTCCAGGTTACACCTGCAAATGCTGTATTGTCACAAGAGCACGTATTTCTCAGACGTACCAGTTTCATACCTCCATATGCAGGATGTTGAACTAAGATCAGCATTGGAACAAAATGCAGCCTCTTTGCTTAATTGCGTTGTCAGAAGGCTGCCTTCCAGCCTGCAGTTGAAAAGTTACCCGTGATTTCAGTGTTCTGAGGAGAATGATTTAATATTTGCTCTTAAAAGGACTTCAACCACCTGCAAGATTTTCGGCTCTAATAGAAAGGCTTTCAAGCAGAGTGTGCATTTGTCCTGTTTATTTTATGTTGCCAAAAGTTAATTGTTCCATAAACAAAGCTTAGGGGAGGCACTTCTATAAATAAGATATAAACACCACCTCTTGGGCTGGATAAATCTGTCATGCATTTAATTTTTGCTTCTCAGGGTGTGGCCACACCAGCACTTCCATCATATTTAAATGATTTCAGTTTTGTTACTTGCTACCCCAGTGCAAACAATTTCTGCATTTCTTACATACTTGTGCTTTCTCCTCCCAGAATTATGGGTTTGTCCACTTGCAGACACTGACTCTTTTCAAGCCTCCCTCAAAAAAAAAAAAAAAAAGAAAAAGGGAGGAGGGTTTTTTTTTTGCTATAAGTGTTTGGTTAAAAGGGAGGTAGGTTTTTTTTTTGCTATAAGTGTTTGGTCGATAAGTGTTCCCGCAGATGTACGGCTGCTGCCTTTTAGCTCTAGTATGCTTGGTGGCAATCTTGAGTTTGTTGTGCATAATGTCTAAAAGTGCCCTCAACCTTTTTTGGACTTGTGGGCATCTTTGGAATTCTGACATGGCCATCACGGGAGATGGAGCCACCCACACAGACATGGCAAGAGGAGTGATTAAAAAAACCCATCATGGGAGTGAGGAGTGAGAGAGAATAAAACCAACACTGTAGTGGCAGCTGCCCCCAATTTTTTTTAAAAAAAAAATCTGTGTAGCCAGTTAGAAGTCTTGGCCCACCCACTTTCCAAGCACACTAAGTGGTTTCCAGGATAGGTGTTGGCTGGCACTGTATTGGGGGGGGGGCTTGTCCAGAGACTCAAGGCCCTTTTACATATTACATAACAACACACGTAGCTATCCTTTGTGCACAGCCTATGCCTAATATTTACTCTCTGTTAATCAAGAGAAAGTTCAATCCAGATGCCCATGGATTATCTTTAAACACATCCATGTTTTGCCAATGGAGACAGGGTTATTTGACTACCTGTTTTCCACTTGTTTGGCAACTGAAGACGGAAGAGATTGGTTTTTAGTTGGGCCCAACACCG
>NW_015161951.1:346963-375522 GCF_001447785.1 Gekko japonicus | reverse complement strand
TGCTTGATTCTTTGTGCATGTTTACACTGAATTAATTCCCACTAAAGGTGGAGCGGCGGTAGCTCAAGTGGTTAAGACACTGAACTGCAGGCTGGAAGGTCTGTAGTTCAGCAGTTTGAGACCCGAGTGCCGCATGACAGAGTAAGCTCCCGTCTCTGGTTCCAGCTCCTGCCAACCTAGCAGTTCGAAAGCAAGAAATTGCAAGTAGATAAATAGATACTGCTTTGGTGGGAAGGTAACAGTGTTCCGTGCACCTTGGCATGTAGTAATGCCAGCCACATGACCACGGAAACGTCTTTGGACAGTGCTGGCTCTTCGGCTTTGAAACGGAGATGAGCAGCACAACCCTAGAGTCGGATATGACTGGCTTTCGAGCAAGGGAAACCTTTACCTTTACTAATTCCTACTAAATGGCTTGGGTTGCAACTTTAGTTGCCTGGTTATTGAAGCATATTCCCAAGCAGCATGGCCTATTCCTATTTGTGCTCAGTTTCACAAGATAGGGATGACATACCAAGACTGAAAACATCACAAAATGCTGGCTTTATGTGCTTCCAGGACATGATGTAAATCTAAGTGCTTAATTTGTCCTGACTACCCAGCATAAAGTCTTGCCATCCATAATGGGCTTTTGATATTTTTGTGGGCAAGTGCGTTTTATTGAAATGTGATGAAATGTGATGTTTTATGTTTAAATTAAAGGTTGATTAAAAAAAAGAAAGAAATGTGGTGTGTGCGTCTTTCATCAACTGAACTGGCTTGGTTGTGTCTGTCCTTTGTGCTGAAGACAATATAGATATATCAACAGCCAGCATTTATGTGTCCTACCAAGCCAGCATCAGGAGTATTAGCCTGTTAAGTACTTGATGGCCCCTCTGTTTTTACAGCCCCAGCATCAGATAGGAATAAAAGCAGGTTTGTCAAGCTTCTGGTGGGCCATAATCAGTTATGTTGGTTTTTTTGGGAAAACCTGAATTGGTTTAAATAAATAATTTAAGTAGTTAAACAATGTTAGCAAAAGAAGGCAAATACCCCTTGTACAAATCTGGGCCATGTACAAACACTGGGTTTGTCCAGGCTTCATACCTTTATTTAGCCCATTTGCCATGATTGACTGGTGGCACAATAACCCTACCAAGTACAGATAAACACTGTAATTATAAATGTGGGGTGGGAAATATTCCACAGGGGGGAAAATTGTTGTCAAGTCACAGATTACTTATGGCGACCCCGTAGGGTTTTCAAGGTAAGATACATTCAGAGGTGGTTGGCTATTGTTTGCCTCCGTGTCATGATTGGTATTCCTTGGAGGTCTCCCATACAAATATGAGCCAGGGCCAACCTGCTTAACAGCCAAAATCTGATGAGATTTTGTTAGCCTGGGCTATCCAGGTCAGGAAAAAATATAACATTGGAGAATTTTCTGCTCCACATCACTGGGTGTAATATTTAGCAGGAAGGTTGCATTTGACAGGGTGCAGAAGAGCTTGTGCCTATCCTCTACACATCCTTTTACAATTTTGGCAGGGACAGGCATCAGTGTATCCGTGTCAAACATTGAGCTCTAGAAATCTCAGGCATCTCATTTGTACAGTGCCTATATGTGAGATACAGGCCCAGGTCAAATAAAGGGATCAGTTCTCAGACTTTGCATGGAAGAGGTTGATTGTGTAATCTGTGCCTGTAGTTGAACCATTTTTCATGTGTAGACTCTATACAAACCAGAACGTTTGGTAAATTGGAGATCAGAAAATGGATGTGGCATATGGGTAGGATCCTGTACCATGCATAGCCAGGAAATTCATTGCAATCGATCAAGTGTCCTTGAAAGCCCTTCATAAGTGGTCACATTTTGGGAAACACAAAAAGGAGACCTCACTGGAAATAGTAAGAACTGTAGCAAAAGCTGTGGATAGCAGATAAAGATTCCGGATATGAGCTTCATTTCGACTGTCTTCTTCAAAGATGCAAATATGCTATTAGCTTGCCTTTCATTTATATCTACAGATAATATTATGTCTTCAGTCAGTTTTCAATGTTCAATAGAACATTCCAAAAACTTTCAAGGAATTATAGTGCTTTCTTAATGGGCAACCTGTAACAGTTTTCAGAAAAGCTGCCCTGTAACATTAACTTTAAGAACTTTATTGCAAATTTGAACTTTTTGATTAATTTGAACTTTATTGTTTAATTTGTTTAATTTGCATTTTGTACTGAATATATAAATATATATAAACAATCATTATCTTTAGTGTCTGCTATCCACAGCTTCTGCTACAGTTGTCACATTTTAGAAAAGACATCTACCACAGTGCCACAGCAATGGACTTGGAAATGTCCTGCCTATTTCAATTGAATTTACTCCCAAGTAAGCCTGCTTAAGTTCGGCACTTAGTAAATGTTTGCCACTTCACTTTGTATACTGAAAATTCTCCTTTAGACATTTGTGACAGAGCTGCCATAATCCTGTTCACACATCAGTTGTTGTTACTTGTAACTGTCAAGAAGAGGGGAGAAGGAGGATTTGGGGGACACCGGGATGAAAGACATAAAGACCAGCCATGTGGCTTGGCATGTAAAAGGTGTTTGATCCATGATGTTTCTGCACTTGGGACATTTAGGGTTTGTAAGACAACAGTATATGTTGCTGGTATGTGTGTTTGCCAATGAAATTCCACTGACTACAATTCAGCAGCTAATTATATAGAAGATACACAATGCAAATGTTTGCTAATATTTTATATGCCAACATGCAAGAAAAAAAAAGCTTATATCTCCTGTTGCTTACAAGCTTGCTACTGTAGAGTTGTCTTTAATTACCCTCCCCAATCAATTCTTGTGAACTCCTAGTTTTCTTCACGTTTCTCCTTTTCCTATCCACATATTACCAAAAACTTTATTCAGGCTGCTACAGTCAGCTCCTTCCTGGTTAGCTTTTTTTGCCTGCCTCCCTTATCTGCTCTCTAGCTGATTCATAATGTGTCTGCAAAATTCATCTTTGGCCCCCTGGGGGTACAAGTGCACCCACCTTCCGGTTTCCTCTCACTGTCATGTTCGGTTTGACACTTGTTTTATGCCTCTCCATCCCTCAGGACTTGCTTACTTGGGTGAAACTTTTCTCTTTGCTTTGCCTTTATGCTTGGGAAGATAGGCTGTTCTTCAAGGCAGAGAGCAGAACCAGGCAGCAAATGGTAACCTGTCAGACAGATGTGTCTTGAGGGACCATTCTCTGAGCTACTTAGCAACCAAGATCCTGGTTTTCATGGTAGCAGAAGATAGTTCAAAGCAATGCCATTCTTTCTCTGGCAAAAGAATACCTTCTCTAATCAGAACACAGAACCTAGAAGGCAGCTGTGTTGCTTTGGGTGATTATTATGCAATGAGATTTGGAAATGTGCTTGCAGATGTCAGCACTGATTTGGGGTGGAGTGCCCCCAGCTGTGTGGAAGAGGGCATGGCTTGTTCCTTAGTGCAAATGACTTAGTAGTGGATTGCCGTTAGACTGGCCAGCCAGTGTTGCTCTGGTAAGCTGGTGCAGTGTAGGAATTTGAACTGCCACAAGGTTCGCATGTAGAACTAATTTTGTGTAATGACAGGCGCTTTAACAATGCTGGGTGCTTCTGTCACCACTTGTCAGGAACAGCTGGGATAATTCATCCATTGAGAAAACCAGTAGGATGTAGTAGTTAGAGACCATGAAAAATCTTGGGCCAGTCACATACTCTCAACCTAACTTACCTTACGGGATTTTTGTGGGGATAAATTTGAGGTAAGGAAAATGGTGTAAGGTGCTTTGGGGAGAAAGGTGGGTTATGAATGAAGCAAATAAAGAATAAATAAAATGACTCAAGGCATGATCAAAAAAAATAAATCAAGCGTACCGATAATGCATGTTTCACATGCACAAGGTTAGTATGACCACTCTGTGGCATAACTTGCATTACTTGTATTGGTGCTTAAAATATCCCTTCTATCAAGAGAGAAGAGACCGATGAATAAGAATTTTAGCTTTTGTTTTGATTTGACCTGCACAGCCAGTCAGGTGAATTCATAACTTGATCTTATTTGGATTATCATATGTTGTTTTTATTTCTCCATTCCCTGGTTCACAAGTCAATAGAACATGTGTGTATTCCCTCTCACCATTCTTAGGGATAAGCACCTGAAAAACATTAACTACAATTTCAACATGGCCGAGCTTTCCTAGTATTGTATTGGCAATGGCCTCTTTTAATTGTTGATAATTTTATGAAATAGTGTATCTTTAGAAATGGAAAGTTTTCTGTAGAAAAACAAAATGTAAAATCTTTTCCCACACCACAACACTGGATGTGAGTTCTGTAGTTGTTCTGATCCCTCCATGACATACTCTTGTCTTGAGATCTCAGAATATGGGGGCCTGCCTCCTGATGGATCCTTTCAGACATAGGGTGATCAGTTGCACAGGTGGGCAGGCCTTGGTTCTACATCTGTAATGCAGAAGAGGGGATTGTAACTGTGAAGGGTCTCAGTACACATCAGGCCTGGAAGGATGGGGAGAGAGACCATGGAACTGGTCTCCCATATAGTCGCTAGCCCTTTGCATGTGGCTGTAATTGACAATAAAACAGTGGGGAGATTCAGTCTTGTTTCTCCCAGCATAATTGTTGCCCTGCAAGGCGTCTATAGCGCTATTATGGACATTGTTCATAAGCAATAAAACTTGGACTGTGCCAGTAGTGTGCAGAAGGGACTGAATTGCGTGGTGACCCAAAAATGATGCCAGTTAGAGACACACGCACCCAGAAGAAGGAAGCCTTCCTGTGAGATGATGTGCCTATGGTTTCAGAGGTTACCTACCCTCTTACCTACTGTAAGATGGACCAGCTCCCTAGCCACATGAAGCACTGAAAGCCAGACAGAAGCCCTGCCAAGGCAGAAGACCTGAAGCAAAGGATTCAAACTCCATGCGGAGTTTCCTTCCTTGCATTCAGGCAACATTTCCTTCCCCCCACCCAGCCTCACCTAGCTGAAGCAGCCACCATGAGACAATCAAGGAATGTCCATGACAATGACTCTGGCCGCATGAGTCATCCTCCATCCAGGTGCCACTGTCCTGGCCAGGATTACTAGATCTGAATATTGACCACCCCCCTTAGACCCTTCTCCCTTGAACCCAGGTCCAATCAGTATGTTTTTGGGGACGGACTAATAGGAGGTGTGCCAGGGGATGTGGCCAGCCTAGGCCACCCCCCCTTGCCACCTCATAAAAGAGGGCAACCCTCCATGCTCATTCTCTCTTGCCTCTTGCTCTCTCTCTCCTATACCCACCCTAACTCCACGACTCTTGGTAGCGCTGCCAGAGTCTCCACGTGTTTCTGCTGGTTCAGGACATGACCGTATTATCCCTATTACTTGTTTGTTCTGACTTTTTTTGGATTAGATGCAATAAGGAGGCCTTTTGCACCTTCAAAGCAGAAGCAGACGATGGCAACTTGGAGGGATGTCTCCCTTTGTACCTGATTATTCATCTCAGTTTTTTCTTTCTCTCTCTTCTTTAAATAGAAGATAGAGTAAATGAAAGGAAGGAAGGATGATGGAGTAAATAGTGGTGGGCCATTAGCACTGATCCACCAGTTGAATACCAGTCCCCTGGGGTTTTATTGCCTGCTTGCAATAAGGGAGGTGGTGAGTAAGAGTTTGAAGTGGAGAGTCAGCTGTGTCCGAGATTTTTGTAGTACTTTGTGGTGATGTCCTCTTGAGTAATTTTTATTTGCTGTGTTTGAAGAGCAAAGCTCTGGAGGGGAGCATGCCTAGTGGCTATACTAAAACCTTGGGACTTCTGCTGCTGCAGGGCTCTTCAAGAGGAAGGAGGGCCAGGTTGTCTAGCAGAGACCTGGTTGATCTGTCACTCTCTGTCTAGGGCTTCTTTTGATTGCCCTTCCTAAGCCAGTCTCTCTTCCCCCCCCCCCCCCCCCCATCCGGAACAAAACACTAAGCTTGTATGCTGAACCAGGACAGACTGGGATATAGGAAAGTTCATGGAATGAATATTTGAGCCTTTGTGTAAACCCAGACCCTCACTGGGTTTTAAACCTCCCTTTCCCCAGTGTCACCTTCCATTGGCCTGCTGAACCCACAGCAGTGTCTGCTGTTCTGCTGCAGCGGAGAACGGGAAGTGAGGTTTTCTATACACAATGAAAGGAAGCTTTGCAATAAACTGATTGATCTACAAAGTTTTTCCAGCACGTTACCTCCGAGATCTTTTTCATCCTGTTTCTGCATTCCAGATCCCACTGCAAGGCTTGTCCTGGGTACTAATTCCTTCGGAAACCCTGAGAATGTTCATGTCAAGAGCTTGGATTGCTGACAACTTGCTTGTTTCCCTGCCAGCTGTTTGTAACTCAGATTTCTAGGCCAGAAGGATGAAGAACCAGCAGCCTGTGTAGGGGTGAAGGGTGCCTATGCTTTTCAGCTCCGATGCATTCCGTAGAGCAGTGATAGTGGCTCAGAAGCCACATGTGACTCTTTGACAGACCACTTGTGGCTGTTCTGAGCACTGTTCCCCAATATGGCACCAGCCCTTTGCTTCAGAAGAGTGGGCAAGATTCTTGCCCAGTGAGGCTTGTGTTTGCCAGCTGGTTTCCACCTTGAAACAGCCACTGCCAGAGAAACAAATAAACTGCAAGACACCCTGAAGTTGTGGAAGTAAATGTGGCTCTTTTGATTGATGGTAATTGTGAATGGGGCTCTTTATGAGCTGTGGAGTGAGTGTTCCCTCTAAGCTGAGTTAGTGTGAGCTAGCTCACAGTTTTTTAGCCTCCAGCTCACAGATTTTTGTCTTCGTTCAGGAAGGATGGCTCCAGAGCAAACTACTTTATGCAGCAGCCAAATCACTCGCTCGCAACTTTAATGTCAGTAGCTCACAAAGTAGAATTTTTGCTCACAGGACTCCACAGCTTAGAGGGAACATTGCTGAGTATCACTGCTGTAGAGCTTCTTTCCTCAAATGACACTTCAGTTTATAATGTCTGTGAATATGATATCATCTTATTATCTGTATTCACTTACTGGGCATTTGGGCAGTGTGACATTTGTTGATATATCCTGCTTTGTGTTCAAAAGCTGACCAGATGGCTACTGTGGCAGCTATAGGGGAGAGAAGAGAGAGAATGTACCTCTGAGGCAGCAGCATGCTTGGGTTAAGAATTTATTATGTTTACTAGTATACTGAATTGATGTGCCTCAGGTCCATCTGCAGGTCCATGGGCCCTTTTTTAAAAGGTCCAGTTCCACACACTAGCTTCTTCTTGTCTCTCTTAAACCTCAGCCACCCACAATAAGGTAAATGGGTGATACAAGTTAAGATTGAAGTGTTTGTAGTGTGTAAGCTGTATGCCCCCACAGGTCTCTTACTTGAACACTGCTAGAATTCTGTTGTAATTCTTTATACTTTAAGTATGAATCCTTTTTCCATATGGATTTGGACTGGACAATCACAACACTGTTGGAGATAAACCACAAGTTTTTATTTAACAGAAAATTAAGTATTCAGAAGGGTAAATGTCTTGTATGGATTGCTTCAGTTTATGAATTGAAACTGGCTTTCAACTTCACCCCCAGAGGTTACAACCTAGGTTAGAAAGTGCTGGTTATAGGGACCATTGCCAAGTTGTACGCTATGACAGACCCCTTTTATTTTCCCCACTCTGAGGCAGGTTTTCCCGCCAAGATTCTTTTTAGTTCCCTGCTGTGACTGAGCAGCTTCTAAGTAGCGTGTAAATGAATGTGGTTTATAAAAGACTTCCTGTCCTACCCTGTCTACAGAATACAAATTGGCTTTTAGCCCAGCTCAGGAAACTTTTTGTGGAAAAGCAGGAGCCCTCTTCTTATTTCCCTTTTGAAATGGCACCGGAGAGGGATTAACAGTAACACAAAAGAACGAATTTATTCAACAGGCAGAGATTGAATAGGTGTAGTTAGGGATGGGGATTGCTGAGATAAAGTTGTAGATGGTACAGAATTCTCTTCTTTAAACAGGCAAAATGATGTTATTAAAGCTTCTTTTCAGGTATTCTTAGTTCTTAGCAGTAAGAGGTGTTTTACTTAGTATATTAGTTACAGGAGCAATGTTTCCTCAGAGAGTTCAGATTTCCTGGAGTTGGTCACTGTCTTTGTGAACCTAATTTATTCCTTTGTTAAAATTACAGTTTATTTCTATTTCCTTAGATGTCCAAAACTGCTTTCACTTAACAGCATACCAGGGCCCTCCTCTGAGCTAAATCCTGTTTGACACCGGGGCAGGAATTAATCTCTTCTCCTCAGAAGAATGAACCCTGTTCCTTTTCTGGCTTGAAAGGGAGTTTCCACACACTAACCCAGTCACTCTTGCCAAAACTCTCTCCCAGTTCTGGTGTCTGTGTAAGCGGACTTCAGCTTATGCTAGGGTTGCCAAATCTTCTTCCCCCCGCGGCGGGGGAGCGTTGCCGCGGTCCGGGAGTCGGCTGGATGTGCGCGCGCGCGCCGGCAGCATGTCGCCGGAAGTGATCGGCAACGTGGCTGCGTCACCTCTGGTGACGCAGCTTGGGGGGCGGGGTTCCCCCCGGGCCGGAATTCCACTGCGCCGGAAATTGGGCCGCGGAAGCGGGGGGTTCCCCGCCCCCCGGCTCGATTTGGCAACCCTAGCTTATGCTGACAATGAGAACATGAATTCTTAACCTGAATTCCTCCTCAGGTTATAGATATAACACAGTTAAGACAAAGAGTCTTTTTCTTTCACTCAGTAGATGAACTCGTCTGACAATCCTATCAGACACACTGACTCCAAACTCTGTCAGAAACCAACTGACTGCCTTCAGAATGGTTCTACCTGACAGAACAGCTCCAAACTGAACTGATTCTCCCCTCAGCACACAGTTGATCACATATTTTCATCAGCTGGTGCTGATCAAAGAACAGGAGCAGCCTGTCACTCAAACTGGCCATTCCAGGGAAACGTTAACACTTTACCTCCCAGCTCTCTGATTTAGCTGCACTCAGAAACCTGTTTTTAAAGCGCAGCCCATCACCAATGCTCCCCCTAAGCTGTGGAGTCTTGTGAGCAAAAATTCTACTTTGGGAACTACTGGCATTAAAGTTGTGAGCGAGCCATTTGGCTACTGCATAAATGAGTTTGCTCTGGAGCCATCCTTCCTAAGCTGAGACAAAAATGTGTGAGCTGGAGGCTAAAAAACTGTGAGCTAGCTCACATTAACTCAGCTTAGAGGGAACCCTGCCCATCACATATGCATACCAGGAAATGTAAAGGCTGGGTCAGTTGTCCTATTTTCTGGTGTTTGAGAATAGTTCTGATAGTTAATCAACCTAAATCATTCTTTGTGGTTTTAAATGTCATCGATGAAAGGGTTTCTGCAATTTCCCTTGGAAGAGAGTTCCATATTTGGGATGGGCACAAACCAGGATGGGCACAAACCAGGAAAATCAAGGTTTCCCATTTACTGAACCCATTCATTTTGTGAGGTTTGTGTTGTGGTAGAATGCCCCCCCTGTGGGCCACAAACACAGAACTTGCAGCGAGTCTCCTGCTGTGAGCAGGTCAGGTGGCTCAGTGCCCTGAGTTAAGCACCAAACACCCCCAACCCCACTGTTCACACTGAGGAATGACTTCCAGTTTCCTTCCCTCTCTGCCTCTAACTGCCACGCAGCACGCCTGCTGCTGCTGAAAAAATGGCTGTGTGAGAGCTTGGGGGTATATATACCGGGGGGGGGGCACTTCATCCCTTTTTTTCCTGCTGGCCATGGCTTTCCGCAGGCAGCAGAAAGGAAGGAGTGAAGTGCCTCCCCCGGGGCAGTTCACCCCCTCCTGTCTTCTTGTTGCAACTTTGCCATAGAGCAGAATGGGAGCTGTCTTATTGGTGGCCAGTGCTGCATTTCAAGCTTTGCAGGGCCACTGTGGTTTTTTCCAGGGCTGCAGAAGTCCATTCCCCTGTTGCTTTGATGGCCAGCAGACAAGAGGGGGTGAAATGCCCCATGGGAGACACTTCACTCCTTCCTTTCTGCTGGCTGCAGAAAGCTGCTGTTAGCAGACAGGAGGAGATGAAATACCCCATGGGAGGCACTTCACCCCTTCCTTTCTGCTGGCTGCAGAAAGCCATGACTAGCAGAAAGGAAGGGGTGAAGTGCCTCCAATGGGGCATTTCACCCCCTCTTGTCTGCTGGCTGTGGCTTTCTGCAACCAGCAGAAAGGAAGGAGTGAAGTGTCTCTGTGATGGAATTGTAAGACAAAGCAGGTTTTGAAATGCTGCTTGGGACACAGAGTCAGGGAGGTTATGAGTTAATCTTCCCTGAAGAGAACAGCTTATGTGATTGGCTGCTCTACTCACTCGCTGATTGGCCATCATCACCTTAGAGGGAGAATAAAACAGCTGATCTGGAGGGAAAGATTCATTCACCTTTTGATGTCAGGATCAGTAGCCAGAGGATTTGGCTTCTGAGGGAAGAGACTTTAGGAGTCAAAGATTTCTGTCAAGGAATTGTCAGAAAAGTACTTCTATAGAGAGAAGAAGAGGGACTCCATTTCATGCGGGTATTTTAAAACAAGACAGCTCTTGTATTCCCAGTCGTTCCTATACTGGGTCATAAGCCTGAACTAATATCTGTGACAGGGTGGGATAGTTAAAGCTTATAAAATAAAGAAGAAATACACACTACTGAAGGGCGGCTCAGGCACTTGGGGAACAAAAAATATTTTTGGCTGGAAAATCTGCTCGGGAGTGGGGAAGCATCAGGAGTCTGTCATAGCCTCTCATGGGGTATTCCACCCCCTCCTGTCTGCTGGCCATGGCTTTCCCCAGCCAGCAGAAATGCAGGGGTGAAGTGCTTCCCAGAGGGCAGTTCACCCTCTCCTTTCTTGTAGAGCAGAATGGGAGCTTTCTTATTGGTGGCCAGTGCTGCCTGTTGAGCTTTAGAGGGCCACTGTTGGCATTTCCAGGGCTGCAGAAGTCCGCCCCCCCATTGCTTTGACAAACGTAATTGATCTGCACCAGCATGTCTGCCATGTAGGCAACTGACACGCACCAATAAGAACTGCACAAACCTTCCAAAACTACGTGGAAGGTCATGGGAGGTTTGTTGTGGGCAAGATCACATGGACCTTGGCTCATGAACCAGACGATTTATGTCACAAATTTAGGTTTGTGGGCCGGTTCGTGTCCATCTCTATTCCATATACTAATAGATCTTACTGTATGGATCCTTTCTTCAAGATTTGCTGTAGTTTCTATTTTTAACATTCAAATATTCTTACAACAGTCACTTTATTTTAACAATTGACACCCATTGTTACTGAGTTCCTTGGACGGTTACTTAGAGTTATCAATCGCTGTTTGTTTAATAGAAGAATTCGTATCAATATATTGCATTCCTCATTCTCCATCATGAAACAGAGGGCTTGTTTATATGATGATGTTTTCTTTTGATGAAATAACATTTAAGCTTAATCTGTTGACTATATAATACATTTCAAGTGTTCCCAAGCACTTATAATAATAACTTACAAAGTCCTGTAACTGAGGATCCAGGTTCAGCTGATGTTCAAATCTGGAACTTGCTGGTTGGCACAGTGGTGAGTGCAAATGGATATAGTCATACTAGTTGGTTGAAGCAACTAGTTAGTTGAAGCAAAATAAAAGTCCAGTGGCACTCACTTTTGTGAGTCACAGCTCACGTCATCTGATATGTGATAGAAAATCATATGGGGGAAATTTTATGGGGCAGGTTAGGGGGTGGAGGAGTCAAGGCTTGGTGTGAATTACGTCTAAAGTATAAATTTTAGTCTGAGGGGAAGAGGGAGGAATTGTAGAAAGGATAGGTGTGGATCCCATCATAAATCAACAGAATTAGCAGTTACACATATACTGGATGCTCAGGAAGGCCAGAGGACCAAACACCTAAGCAAATAGTTTGAGGAAAAATTAATTGATACTAGTATAATGAAAAGTTATACTAAGAACAGCCATAAAAATTTCTTTTAAAATGTGGGTCCTGTAAAGCCACTGTAGTGCTGAAGAAAATCCAAGTCACTGTTTAAACTGGAATTAGAAGTAATGTTTAATTTTTTTATGAGTTCTGTTTTAGAACGTTCACTTTGTATATTTCCTTTGAAGTGTTCCCCTTCCTTCTTTCTTTCTTTTTGTAGAACTGTGACTATTGGGTCTGTACCCCTAAGGTGTTCCATTGGTTCATTCTCACCTCATCTGGCAATAAACACTTTCTGGTTCTTTGCCAGGCAACAGCTGGATTGGCTGTGTAGATACTTTGGGGTAACCTTTTGTGTTGTGTGTATTACATGGCAGGTGTTACTTTGAGTTGTAAACCACCTTGGAATGTATTAGCAGAAAAGCAGTGCCTCCTTAAAGATGGCAAAATTACTCCAGCGTAGGTTTTCATGCGTCACATCTGACTTCAACAGATGAAGTGAGCTCTAACTCACATGGGGTTTGTGCTGGAATAAATTGTTGGCCTTTGGAGTGCCACTGGATGTCTGTTTTTCTTTTGCTGTTATAGATTAAAATGGCTAACCACTTGAAACTCTTTGTAGTGCTGTATTTTACTGCAGCTTTATAACACTGAGTCAGTAGATAAACTTTTAGTTCAGCCTCTTCATTACAAGCCTTTTTAGTATTCAGGAGCATGGGATGCTCTGGATTGACTAAGCCATAAAGTAAGTGTTTTGTTTTCACAAGCTTGGCTCTTGTATAGATAAGTTTCTTTAGTCAAATATTTTTTTCAGTTAAGCACAAAAGTATCTAGCATGCTATTCTTATGCTACCTAAAGTACAGTGATTGCTAGACATGCTTTCTTTTCCTTTGTTAAATCTGTTGCACAGTAAAGTGATGGAGCTCTTTTTAAAATGTTTCCTTTGGAATAGGAAAAAAGACAGAACACCCTGACCAGACAGAACTCCCAGACCAGAGGATAAATAACTATAGGAATAATGTATATTTTCTGTTGTCGTTTGGAGCGTCTGAGTAAAGAAAAGTGAAAATAAAGGCAGAAGTAAAAAAAAGAAAGAAAAAAACCAGCAAAAAAAATTGAGTCAAGAGAAAATATTAATGTATTTTTAAGTATTTTAAGAAATATTGTTATGAAATGGAGTTGTACCATATGGAGATAATGTCTCTGCAGCCCATCCATGTCCTGTTTCCAAAAGTCCATACAATATACAGTTCAGAGGATGTTATCAGATATTAATGTGATAGAATGACTTTAATACAGCATATTTATACATTTAAGCCAAAAGGCTAAGAAGCAATGAAGAAACTGTTTCATATACAGCTGTATCATCCAACTGTGATTTGAGATATGTGAGAGCAACACACCAACCTGAGACACCTTATGCTACAGCCAAGAGGGACTGGTTCACAACTACTCCAGATCTATTCCTCAGATACTACCCTTTATACCTTCTGGACATCACCTTCCTACCAAATAGTTTAATCTCATAGTTTATGGATTCTTTCTACCTTGTTGTCTTCACAAGTTTGGTTGCTCTGGCTCTCATTGTTCTGTGATCTGAATAATTCATCCCCTTTCCCCATGATACCCTGTGGTCTATTAACCCTTTACATTCACAAATTATGCACAGCTGTTTCTTGCTTTCTAGTTCAACAGCTCTTTCTTTTCTAGTTCCTACAAAAATTGCTGAAAGAAGCAGAATGTTAGACACTATATATTTTTTTTAAAAAAAGATGATTAGGGAGAAGTGGCAAATAGGAAATATGTTCAAGTATTAACATATTTATAGCTTTTGTTATGAGAATTATAAGGCCTGCATCCTCCACACTGATTATATCCCTGCTTCTTTTATTTCAACGTTATTGTCTTGCTCTGCCTGTTTTCCTTTCAGGAAGGCACTTTTATAAAGAGAACAGGGCTGCCATGGTGTATGCTATATGTTATCTCCTCGTTGTTGTATTAACCTGCTCTTACTGCATTCCTTTTTACTTTTGTAATTCCATTTTCTGTCTGCTAGTCTTTTGCACTGTTCCTAATTTTTGTAAGCCTAGCCCAATTGCTTTGTTAGTTAGAGCTCTCATGCAATTTTATTGCATTGTTGTACATCATATAGTCCACGGATCTCTGTGAGAAAATAAGTGCATCAAATCAAATTAGGGACTTTTCTGGTATTTGTCAGTCTGGTCTGCTAGCTGCCCTCCAAGGCTACCAGTCTCCTTGCCTGCCTGCACTCTTCAATGGTGTCTTGTCACATCCTTGTTCTAGCTCCTTTTGAGTGAACTCCCTGGCCTGGAAATTGACTCTGGCCCTACATAGCCTCCTTATACTACCTTGATGTAGGACTAGGCTTGCCAATTGCTCACTGGAAGCAGGAGACCTCCTACCCCTGCCATCTCAGTTCACCATTGCTTAGCTGAGTGATGGAAGGAAAATGGAGGGTAAAATAGGGGCAGGCAAATGGTGAAATACAGGGCATTCTAGAGTGATGACACCTCTTTTGGTGCTACCACCTTATATCCTGTTGGGTGTTACAAGTCAAAACACTTCAGTATTTACAGGGTTAATGATGTTATGATCAACAGGAAGTCACATGTTTGTTTGTAACCAATTTGTTTAGACAATAGAATGCCCGGGAACTTTGGAGCTAACGTGCTAGTCTGATTGGAAACCAATGTGTCAAGTATTTAGCATATTGGCTTCTCCTTCCTGTCTTTGTTCTGACTGAAGAAGGAGACTCCATTCTTCCTGCGTTTTACCTTTTAGCTGTAAGGATGTAGGCATATTAGCTCTTTGTTATTTTATATCCTGTGTACCTTTTCCTATGTTAGGTTTATAGTAAACTTTTATATTTTAAACACACCATGGACTTAGTCTCTTAATACTTACTCTGCTGACACTTAAAAGAATCTCAACATATCCCCATTTCCCACTAGTTGCCGTATTTGGGGCTGTTACGTAAACTCTCTGGTGCAGACAGTATTTCAGTCTGACCCTGCTGTAGTGTGTATCTCTGCCTGTGATCCATGGTCAACATTTGACTGGCATTATTACTTTCAGATTTCAGGTGGGAGGCTCTGGCATCCTTATCACTATGTGTTGTGATTCTGGTGAGATTTGTATTAGGACTTTCCAGCTCATAATATTATGTTGAGCCTTATGCCAATTTTCATAGGTTCCTCTGCATGGTATGGTTGTTAGATAAGTATGAGAACTCAACAAAAATCCTCTTCACACTTTCTGCTGTAGGGAGTCTTGTCCCCATTGATTTGTCTGCTGAGGATACCTTGTCTGTTGCAGAGAATTCTAGGAAAGAGTTCTGTTTAAATTGTTAAAATATCATTGTTATTTCTTTATACCTCACCCTTCCCCCCTCCCTCCTCCCCATTTATTTGCTTTCTACCTCTTTCTCTTCCCCCTTCCTTCCTCCCTCTCCCATCTATTTGCTTTCTTTCACCTTTCTCTCTTTCTCCTTTCCTTCCTTTCTCTTTTTCTCTCCCTTCCTTCCTCCCCCTCATCTATTTACTTTCTTTATCTCTCTCTCTTTCTCTCTCCTTCCACCTCTTTCATTCTTTCCACCTCTCTCTCTTAGACAAATAAATATAATTGGACAAATAAATATCATTATCAATATCTGTTTTTACCCCTTTTGTTTTTATTTTTGGCAGTCTCATTTAATGTTAACAAAAAGCAAATTTGCATTTTTTTCCAATAAAAACACGTGTGTAATTTTTGTTTACGTCTTGCAGCTCTCAAACAATTTACATTTGTTCTATGCGGCTCTTACATTAAGCTAGTTTGGCCACCCCTGCACTATACTATATTGAAAGATTCTTGACAATGAACACAAATTACGAACTTTCAGCTAGCACTTGTATTTTCTATTACATTTTTATTCCATCCTTCCTACAAGGGGCTCACAGTGGCATATATTGTCCTTCCTTAATCATTATTCCATTTCAATCCTGTGAGGGTGGTTAGGCTGAGAGAGATTGACAGACCCAGGATTACCTCATGAGCATCATAGCTGAATAAGGATTCAAACTTGAGTCTTCCCAGCCTAGTTAACACTCCGCTGATTGTACTGTACTGTTTCCACTGTTCCAACACAGATATCGCCACGAACAGCCCAGTAAATCCAGATTTCTTGGAGTTTAGACAGCTGTTGTTGAAATCATTATGACTAAACTTGGTGTCACAATTTGCTGTGGCCTCAGACCAGGGGTTCCTTTGAGTACACTGGGAACACTCTCCTTAGTACCTACTCAGCCACTGTGACTTACCATTTACGCACCAAATGCCCAACACCTTGCTCACTGCAGCTGCCACCTTAAGTCCAGAGCCTTTCCACGGCCCACCCAACTCGACTTTCCTGGTCGCTGTATAGTCCTCAGAGGGCTTAGGGAACTCTTTTGTCTCAAGTGAGTCTTTACCCTAGAGTCCTCAAGCCCCTTGTAATGATTCCATGTTTTATTGTGTGTGTGTCTTTAAAAGTGGTTTGTATGGATGTATGGCAGACTAGGATGCTAAACTCAGGCAAGTGATATGATTGGTGAGTGACAGAGAGGGGGAGGGGTTTTGGAATGAATGCTGTGTGGATGAACCGATATGTCAGTCAAGAGTAACAGTTAAGGATGACAGTTAGATAGTTCTGAGTTATACAGTTAAACAGTACAGTTAAACAGATAAGAAGAGGCTTCCCTGTGTGGGTTGCTTAGTTCTGAGTTATACAGTTAAACAGTACAGTTAAACAGATAAGAAGAGGCTTCCCTGTGTGGGTTGCTGAGTTCGGAGTTAAACAGTTAACCAGAGAGTTGATGAGAGAGTCAGAAGAGAGTGTGCTGTGTAGGAGCAATATATATGAGAGTTGTCCTGAGGTCTCTGTGTGAGACGTTTCCTATGTGAAATAAGAGTAAAGTCTCTGTGATATGAGAGTTACAATTGAAAGCTGAGAGTCTCTAAGAAAAGTACTGTGAAATATTGTTACAAAGTGGCTTTATCCTCCCTGTCAGTAAAGGAGAGGCTTGTGAGAGACACCAAGCATATGATCAAATCATTCCCAGAACTGTTTACCTTGTTCACCCTCGTGTTTATACCTTCGTTAAATAAATCCTATTTACTTCAAGTTTACCAGCTAAGTAAAGAAAAACCCTAAGAATAAAACATAAAGAACATTTTAAAGTAAAACTAGACCTCCCCAGATAAGAGGTCGTCACACCCCTCCTTAAAAATCTTTCCTCAGGCTCGTTAGGCACACTTTGGCCCCTAACTCTGACTCTGCAGTCTGGTCTGATCTGGCTGGAGACTTCTTTTCTACTAGCTTGCCATCTGGTGACCAAAAGTCTTCTGGAGGTTCCCAGGACCTCTGGGGTTGCCTCTGTTTCCTCAGGCCTTTGCCACCATTGAGAGTGGCTCCTCTACTGCCTCTGCGAGTCTGTTGCTCAGGCTTCCATCTGCTACTGCTGGGCTTCCAGGTGCCAGCATGGGCTCCTCCTTGGCTATAGGAGCAATGTTTTTTGAAGGTCCCAACTGGATGGCCATATCCCTCCCTCCCACTGGTGATGGCTTCCATCTGCTACTGCTGGTCTTCCAGGTGCTGGCATGGGCTTCTCCTTGGCTATAGGAGCAATGTTTTTTGAAGGTCCCAACTGGATGGCCATATCCCTCCCTCCCACTGGTGATGGCTTCCATCTGCTACTGCTGGTCTTCCAGGTGCTGGCATGGGCTCCTCCTTGGGTATAGGAGCAATGTTTTTTGAAGGTCCCAACTGGATGACCATATCCCTTCCTCCCACTGGTGATGGCTTCCATCTGCTACTGCTGGTCTTCCAGGTGCTGGCATGGGCTTCTCCTTGGCTATAGGAGCAATGTTTTTTGAAGGTCCCAACTGGATGGCCATATCCCTCCCTCCCACTGGTGATGGCTTCCATCTGCTACTGCTGGTCTTCCAGGTGCTGGCATGGGCTCCTCCTTGGGTATAGGAGCAATGTTTTTTGAAGGTCCCAACTGGATGACCATATCCCTTCCTCCCACTGGTGATGGCTTCCATCTGCTACTGCTGGTCTTCCAGGTGCTGGCATGGGCTTCTCCTTGGCTATAGGAGCAATGTTTTTTGAAGGTCCCAACTGGATGGCCATATCCCTCCCTCCCACTGGCGATGGCTTCCATCTGCTACTGCTGGTCTTCCAGGTGCTGGCATGGGCTCCTCCTTGGGTATAGGAGCAATGTTTTTTGAAGGTCCCAACTGGATGACCATATCCCTTCCTCCCACTGGTGATGGCTGCTTCCCTCCCAAGCATGGATATCTTTAATCCTGTCCAAGCAATGGGAGAGCCCCAGCTGCTGATTGGGCCCACCGGGATCCTCAATCGGTCACCCCTGGTTTAATTTCAAGTGTAGGGTTGTTTCGGTCCCTAAAGAAGGGGACGTGTAAGAAATGCATTGGTGTACGGAAGTCTTTTTGTCCGGCAAAGAAAACAGGTAGCCAGTATGCAGAACTACAGTTTAAATCACATTGTACCTGATGTGGGGTTGTTGGACAATGTAGCATTGTCTTTGTAAAGCCCAGCAAAAGAATAGTGTGATTACATTTTGCTGAAGCTTGCCAACATTTCTTCTGCAGCAAATGGTAAAAATGTTTGTTTTGCAATTTAGAAGCAGATAGGCTCATTAGTGAGTTGATTCAGAGAGAATACTTTTTTCTTGTTTAGTGCTGGATATGTGATTGTGTGATTATTTGAAAGAAATATACTGGTTGGATCCTACGGATCCATTCTCCTGATGGAGGTGCTTTTCCCCAGCAGAAAAAGGCTTTCTCTGGTGCAAGGGGTTTTTCTCTTGATGGAAGAGTCTCTTGTGTCGATGGAAAGCTCTTTCTGTGGGGGCATTTTCCCATATTAGCTGAATGGAACCAGCCCATTGAAATGTTTTCTACTTTCTACTTATATGAGTTGTCTGAAATCAATCATGAAAATGATAGGAAATATGCTTTTCCTTCCAGGTTGGTGGATGACAGATGTGTGGTTCAACCAGATGCCGGTGATCTTTGTAATCCTCCTAAGAAATTCAGAGGTAAGCAAGTGAGAGTTGATTTGTATATGAGCAAATAATCAGTGGATTCTTTTTTGTCAGAGCTGCTCTAACATCTTAAAGTCAAATCCTTGGTTCTGTTGCTTTGTGGGGTTTTACAGTAATTTCTAACTACTGTATGTTGAGAAAATGCATTTTCTCCCATAGGTAAGTGCCTCAGTGATCTGGATAAATCATGAAACACTGGTAAATGTTTACTTTGCAACATAGAAGTGCTACATGTTCACATCGTTCTTTTCTTTCTCTACTCCTCTGACCTACAGGTCTTGAGGAGTATCAATCTACCCCAGCTATGAAAGAAAGGAAGGATTCAAGCCAGAGAGGCAGGCTGTACTATATTAGAGAAAATGTCTTGTCACAAACTGCCCGAATTCTCATGGCCTGAGCAAGGAATTTAGCTTGAATGTATTTGCTGGCCTAGGATCCATTACAATTTTAGAATTAAAATATTTAGGGGAGGCTTGTTTTGCTGGCACATAAATGGCTCGGTCTATTTCTCTCTAGCCTCCCTATGCCATGGAAATTAAAATAAAGCATGCTCCACGGTTTCTATGATCCCTAAGCCACAACCACAGTATCTTTCTGAAAATGGTATACCTAATATATGGCCTTCAGAAATTGCAGAGGGTAAGACATTTAATCTTGCAAGCATAATTGCTCATCTGTATCTCGGAACTGTAAGGCTAAACAAGTATTTAGAGAAAGCCTGTTTGATGTAGTGGTTAAGAGCATGGACTCTAATCTGGGAGAATCGGGTTTGATTCCCCACTTCTCCACATGCAGCTGCTGGTATGACCTTGGGTAATTTATAAGTTATTTCAGAGCTGTTCTCTCAAGGGCAGGTCTCGAGAGAGTTCTCTCAGCTCATCTACGTCACAGGGTGTCTGTTGTGGGGAGAGGGAGGGAAAGGAGATTGTAAGTCGCTCTGAGACTCCTTCGGGTAGTGAAGGGCGGGGTATAAATCCAATCTCTTCTTCACTCTCTCTCTTCTTCTCTGTTTTGGAATTGTAAAGAGTGATGGAATTCCCATATGGAGAGAAGAGCCCGACAGATAGTAATATTGATACCAGTCTTCATAATAAACTACTTTATAGTCTTATGGGCTATGGGCCCTCTAACACAAATACTACTTTCTCTGGGCATTGTATGATACACAGGTTTTCTATTATAGCCCAATTCCTCAGACTGGAGAAATTATCTTGTTTCATATAATATAATAAGCCATTATCCTCAGAGAACGTTATTTTGAGTTCCAAATTAAATCCAGTATCCAAGCCCTAGATTCAACAGAATGCTGGCCAAGTTCCAGTCTATGGATAGTACCAGCCACATATTTCATGTAGTATGAATGTAGTATACACAATATTAATTGATTAATGTAAATATTTATACACAATTACTTCCATTTTCATTCCCCAATATCCCTTTTCCTTTCTGTACTCTTATTTTAAAAATATTTTTAAAAGATTAGAAAGTAGTGGAGCCATTGGACATCCCCGCTTGACTCCAGACTGCATAGTAAATTTTCCTGTCATTTGCCCCTCTGGCCCACATCTAACCTGGGCATCTGTATCAGCCACAGCAATCTATGATCAATCATGGTTTTCCTGAGTGCTAGCCTAAATGTGTCCTAGGAATCGAATTGAATGCTGATTTCAGATCCATGAAATAGCACATAGCTTTCCCTGAGTGCAGTGGGTATATTTTTCTGCCAAATGAGAAAATAATAAAGTGATTAATAGCAGAGGCTCCCTCTCTAAAAGCTGCTTGTTCTAAACCCAGCATGGATTCTGAATATATCCAGTCAATTAACTTCTACTATAAATTGGATGCATATATTTTACTAATTATCAGTAACAAGCAAATTGGGTGGTAATTACTTGGATCCATTAGTTGGCCTTTCTTAAATATAGGGACAGTAAGAGCATGTTTCCATTGATCTGGTATTTTACCTATTGAGTTACCTCTGGTGAATAAAGGTGCCAGTAAAGTGCTCCACCACTGTGGATTGCTCTTAAATATTTCAGCTGGCATTAGGTCCGTCTCAGGGGCTTTGCCTGCTTTCAAGCACCTTCTCAGAATAGCCACTTCTTTAGATGACACCAGTGGCCATGCTGGTATACTATGTAACTCCTCTAAAACATCCCTAGTATTGGTTACATGTTTGATAAATATATTGTAGAAATGGATTTCCCAGGTATCAGCTGAGATACAAGAATTCAAGGGAATGCATATGTTAAGACCATCCAACACAAGATTCCAAAAAGCTCAAATACCATTATTTTTAAAAGCTGCAATGAGCATCTTCCAGCCTCTTACTTGAGATTCATATTCTTTTTAATTATTGATTTTTGATGGAACAGGGCTGTTTGACTTGTAGAACCTGTTGTGCCCTCTCCTTTTTAGGTTGACACCTGCAGGATGGAGCTATTCCTCTTCCTTCCACTAGGGTATTCACTGCCATCACCTGCTCATTTTAGGGGTTCCTGCTGGTTGCCACTGAGAAGAACAGGACTCTCAGTTCCCCTTCCTAGTTCTGAGGCCTGGCCTCAAGGTCTCCTGCTACCCAGCGCCTGGTTACAACAGGGCCTAAATGCTGCTTTGGGGTCCCCTGGAGTGCCGGCCACTTACACGTTGAGCACTTCCCTCCTCCTTGGGGGTCCTTCTTGCACAATAGCATGTCCCAAAAATGGTTGGGGAAACTATGTGGTACAGAGATCCAATACCAGCATCAAAATATTAAAATATTAAGAAAGGAAAAGTTCACAAGCATACTTTAGCACAACACCACATCAGCAAATGAAAACAAAAGAAATTGGGACTAAATGCATTCCTTCTGTCTGTGTTTCCTACACATGACCTAGCTAGATGTTACACTAGAGCAGGCACAAATAATCTTAAAGAGTTTTGAGTTTGATCCCTTGTTGTTCCATTTTACCTGTAAGGCCACATGGTTTGAACCAACATGGCTGCTGCAATGAACAGCCCAGCCAGAGCGCTGCCCCTTTGTTGAAGGTCTAGCACCAAGAGACAAAAGAGAGCGTCTTCTCCTTGCAGGCAAGTTTTGTTAATCCCTGTCTCCACCCACTTTACATCACTCCCTCTACACCTTTGACCTGGTCCACCCAGGTCACAAGGTGCATCCTGGGACACACAGGTGCATTCTGGGTGCCCTCCTGGAAGGCAGAATCAGCATGGGTGCTGTAAGGGAAGATCTTGTCTCACTAACCTGTTAGTGTTTTTTGAGGGAGTGAACAAATATGTGGACAAGGGGGACCCAATAGATGTTGCTTACATTGACTTCCAGAAAGCTTTTGATAAAGTTCCTCATCAAGGGTCCTAAGTAAGCTCAATAGTCACGGGATAAAAGGACAAGTCCTCTTGTGGATCAAAAACTGGCTAATTAATAGGAAACAGAGAGTGGGTATAAATGGGCAATTTTCTCAGTCGATGGTGGTAAGCAGTGGGGTACCACAGGGATCAGTACTGGGTCCGATGCTTTTTAACTTGTTTATTAATAATTTGGAGTTGGGAGTAAGCAGTGAAGTGGCTAAATTTGCAGATGACACGAAGTTGTTCAGGGTGGTGAGAACCAGGGAGGATTGTGAGGCACAATCTATTATGCTCTTCCCTCTTGTACTTATATACGAGAAATCTCCTGTTGGATTCACTCCCATGCGACCATTCAAATTAACCAGGCCTTTAGGTGGAGCCTTGGGACAGTGAGGCTTGGGGTGGCAAGCAGCCTCAGGAGGGTATGATGCCATAGACTCAACCCTCCAAAACAGCCATTTTATCCCGGAAAACAGATCTGTGTCGCCTGGATAACAGTTGTAACTCTGGGTGATCTCCAGTCCTCACCTGGAGGCTGACAATGGTGGTTCTCATGGAGGACATGGCTGGAGGGTTGAATCTATGACATTACACCAGTCCAAAGTTCCTCCCCTCCTCAAATCCCACTCTCTCCAGGCTCCACCCCTCAAATGTCCAGGAATTTCCCAACCTGGAGTTGGCAACCCTATTTCCTTCCCAGCCAACAGCCGACCTACCTTTATCTGCCTCTCTGTCTTCTGCTTTCCATCTCCACCCCCTAACCTATACCTAGGAAAATTACAGTCTTTCTCCACAGTGGGGACCAAAGCAGCTTTCATTATTCCCTCCTCCTTTTTATCTGCATAACAACCCTGTGAGGTTGGTTAGGCTGAAATATGTGACTGGTCCAAAATCACGCAGTCAGCTTCCATTGCAAGATGGGGATCTGAACCTGGGTCTTGCAGACTACTTTGAAGCTCTAACTGCTGCACCTCACTGGCTTTGATAGGGTGGCTGCTGATGAACGGTAGCAAGCAGCCGAGGCTAGGTGAGTCATGCAAATCGGGGGGACCTGGCAACCCTAGACTACTGCCAGGCCTAGAGTTGCCAACCTCCCAATGGGACCTGGAGACCCCCCAGAATTACAACTGGACTCTAGACAGCAGAGGTCTGTCTCCCTGCTGAAAATAGCTCCTTTGGAGGGTGGACTCTGTGGCATTATACTCAGCTGAGGCCTCTCCCTTCCCAAACCCAGCCCTCCTTAGAGTCCACCACAAAATCTCTGGAAATCCCCCAGCCTGGCACTGGCAACTCTTGTGAGGCCTGGTCCCACAGCTCCCTTCCTCCCTCACTGAAAGGCCAAAAGAGGCCTGGAAAGGGCCCTTCCCCCACTCTTTTACTGACAGAGCCAGTTAGAAGCCCCCCCCCCAAACATTCTAATCTCTCACAGTTGATGCCTGAAGCAGATCCCTACAGAGGCCATTTCAAAAGGTTTTTGGGGGAATTCAGCCGTCCCTGAAGGGATTTTTTTAGTTTTTGGATTTTTCTACAAACCAAGGAAGTCTACTGACTATGTAGGAAAAGCTGTTGGGGGAGAATGAGCCCCCTGTTGGTGGAAATAAGTATCCGCACAGAAAAAAAACCTCTGGAAAATAGAATAAGGATGTTAAAAATATAAAGGAATTTAGAGAGGTTTCTTCTCTAATCTTAAGGGCTCTTGTCTGCATCTTGTCAAGAATGTCAGACAGAATTAAATAAAAGAAATGGTGCTGGGTGGAGCTAGTATCAGGTTGCACCTTCTTGGAAGAAGGAAGATTGACAGTCTGCAACTAAAAATATAGAAACCAGAAGTTGATCTAGTGTCTGTTTCTAACCTCCAATGAAACTTCTAGAGCCAGGGGATTCAGAGACATTTGTTAAAGATGCTCCCTGGATGTGATGGAGCCCACTGGAGTCTGCCTCCAGTGGGGGATAAGATCTTCCCTCTCTGCTGCACATGCCCTTTGCAAACCTCCTCCAACCTCTTGACTTCCAGCTGGGAAAGATGCAACTGGAGGGGGCAATTCATGGCAAAAAGAGACTGGTGGAGGAAGGATTCCGTGTGGCCTGCAGCTCTTTTGCTTGTAATCTCTCCTAGCTTCTTGTGTTACAGCTGAGTTTCATCTCCCATGTACTCAGTTCCAGGTGGCCCTGCCCTCCTGTGTGTTGAGAGTCAAGGTATTTAGGAGGATCCTGCCTCCAGTCCCAACCTGGGTGCTCAGCTGCAAAACTGGCAGCCAAAAGCACGTAGCAGGGATTGTTAAAGAAAAGTAGGCAGATCCTTTTCTGTTTTGTATGCTGGTTCTTTTATTTTTAGTGGCCTGCTGACAATTGTCTTTTCTGTTTCATAACTCCACATGATGTTTTGTATTGTTTCCTTAAACAAAGGTGAACTAATTGCTTTGGGCTTTAGGGGAATTTGATACGTGCCAAATTCTGACTTGCTCATTTGGCTTCTCTGACACTGTTTGCCAAGGAATTTGTTCAGGAATGAGTCCTTTTCATGTTCACAACTTTTCCCTGTGAGCGACTAGTAGCCCTTCTTGGCCTTCTAGCTACAGTTACATCTCAGAATGTTGTTTCCATTCACATACATGTGTACCTTGTTTATTTGGGAACTGTTCAAAAAGCCCATTGGCTCTTGGGCTTCACTGCAACCAATGTCTCCCTGTAACACGGAAACAGGAAAGCGTTTAAGACATTATTTATATGAGAAGTACTTAAAACGTCTAGCTTTAGTTGCTAAACTCCTTCCTGTTAGTGCAAGTAGAACATACAAAGCAAACTATAAGATTTTAAAAAGTGACGGCTCATCTTCTGTACAAAGTCCTGTATGGCCTGCAGGTCTTTGTTACTTGCTGGTGCTTAGCTGCCCTGAGTCTAGTGAGAGAATGATATTCAACTGCTCCCAAGAGAACTTTCCGCTCTCTCATGCTTGTTAGCAGAGCTTATCTTCAAAGCCTTGGGTTGTTTCTTCTCACCAGTGGATGCCAGGTGCAAAATGGCCTGGCTCATCCAAATATTTGGGATAGCTTAATTAATGATTATTTGACTGGTAGCCAGCATTTGGTGTATAAGATGCCTGGGTTTAGTTATGCATGTGGTTTCGGATTCTGGCAAACCTCTCTGTGTGTGTGTGCACACTTGATGCCCAGCTGATGGAAGTTTAGTTTGCATTTTCTGTAAGTTTGATGCTTTATTAAAAATCTCTCTGCAAGCAAAACTAGATCTTGTGTATCATTTCCTTGGGATTTCTGCAGACCTTGGAGTTCCTGGCCAGGGCCACTTACAAGTCCTGATTTGGTTCCAGGATTTGGTTCCAGGATTTTGGTTCCAAATAAGAGTGTATTGAGACAACTTTCCTGAGAGTTCTGCTTGGAGTGCTCAGATGTGTAGTTTCATGGCTACTTTTGTTGGTGGCTGCACTAAAAACAACTTTCCTCATAAGAACATAAGAAGAGCCCTGCTGGATCAGGCCAGTGGCCAATCTAGTCCAGCATCTTGTCTCACACAGTGGCCAACCAGTTCCTTGGGAGGACCGACAACAGAGCATAGAGGCTGAGGTCTTCCCCTGATGTTGCCTCCTGGCACTGGGATTTAGAGGTTGACTCCCTTTGAATGTGGAGGTTCCCTTTAGTCACCATGGCTAGTAGCCACTGAGAGACCTATCTTGCATGAATCTATCTAATCCTCTTTTAAACCTGTTTATGCCTGTGGCCATCTCTATATCCACATTTTAATCACTCTCTGTGTACAGAAGTATTTCCTTTGTCCACCCTAAATCTACTGCCCATCAGTTTCATTGGATGCCCTTGAGTTCTAGTGTTTTGGGAGAGGGGAAAAAAAGCTCTTTGTCAACTCCAGCCCATGCATAATTACATAAACCTCTATCATGTCCCCATTTAGTTGTCTCTTTTCTAAACTGAGAAGTCCCACACTCTTCACTCTCTCCTTATAGAGAAGGTTCTCCAACCCCCTAACCATTTTGGTTGCCTTCTACTTTACTTTTCCCAGCTCTGTGATACCCTTTTTGAAGTACAACTAGAACTGTTCGGAGTATTCCAAATGAGGCTGCATAACTGACCTATACAGGAATTACAACGTTCATTACAAAATTCTTAAAACAATGACTTTCCTTTTTCTGAATTGGAGAAGAAGATTTAAATTGCTTGCATCCATTAGACAAGTACAGTATGGATGAAATGGAATAGTTCCAAAGACTGATGTACGAAACAGCAGTAATACTTCCACCAACTGATTTACAAAATAGGAGGATGCGCCCCTCCAGATTGAAGGCGATTTTGTTTAATGACTTCTTCAAGTTGCTTCCAACAGCGAGTATACTTTCAACAATTCTTTGGAACTGTTATACAGAAAGAGGCTATGGGTGGGTGTCCTGGTCTTTGGCACTCAGCGTCAATTTGCTGTGGTGATCTCAGCAGGGTATAATGACACAGAGCTTACCGTTTTCTTCAGGGGAACTGATCTCTGCCATCCAAACAATTGGGTGCCTGCTGCACTATAATATGTGGAAACCTAGCACTGCTGAATTAGGATACTGTGCCTCATAATTCCAAATGAAATATATTTATTTATAGTTGAACCAAGTAACAGAAGGACTTTTATTTTGAACTTGCTAATAGAGCATTCTTGGGCATGGACAAGCAAGAATGACTGGGATTTCAGTGTTGATGCTACCTCTGACAGGATAAGTCTAAACTTATGTAAAACTAATAAGGCCAGTTGTGGAAATAAATGAAATGAGCTCTAGAAAGAGGCTCTGGGAGAGTGCCCCTGCCTTGGGCACTCAGCGTCAATTTGCTGTGGCAACCTCAGCAGGATATAACGACACAGAGTCCACAATTTTTTCCAGAGGAACTGATCTCTGCTACCTGAAGAACAGTCGTAATTTTGAGTGATCTCCAGCCCTCCCCTGGAGTTTGGCAACAGTGGTTCCCCAGGAGGAAATGGCTGGTTTGGAAGGTGGAGTCTATGGCATTGTACCTGTCTGAGGTCTCACCCCGTCAAAACCCCATCCTCTCCAGGCTCCATCCCTCAAATCTCCAGGAATTTCCCAACCTGGAATTGGCAACCCTATCTCCTTCCCAGCCAACCATCAACCTACGTTTATGTGCTCCTCTGACTTCAGTTTTCCATCTCCCCCCCCCTCCCTGCTGGAGAGCAGTTGTAATTCTGAGTCATCTCCAGCTTTCACTTGGAGATTGGCAACAATGGTTCCCCAAGAAGAAATAGCTGGTTTGGAGGGAACCATTATAGCCCTCCCCTGGAGATTGGCAACAATGGTTCACCAGGAGGAAATAGCTGATTTGGAAGCTGGAATCTATGGCATTGTACCTGTCTGAGGTCCCACCCCTCCTCAAACCCCACCCCTCAAATCTCCAGAAATTTCCATACCTAAAGTTGGCAACTTTATCTCCTCCCCTCTCAGCAGCCTTTGTGTTCTGTACAGCAACCCTGCAAGGTAGATTAGGTAGAAAGTCTGTGGCTGGTCCAAAATAACCTAGGCAGCTTCCATAGGGAGGCTCCTGCTGTACAGGACCAAGCAGTCCTAGAGAAGTAATGCCGGTTAGGAGGTATGACATCACCCTGAGTGTGCTGGCAGGCCTAGGGTTGCCAACAAAAATAGCTTGATGCAAAGGAGAATGGGAAATTCTCCATATCTCTATTTTGCCTTAAATTGGTTTTGATGCCAGCAGACTGAGAAAATGCCAGAGGCTCTAGTTGGGTGCCTCATAGTTAATGGACAATTCCTAAAGGTTTTCCAAAACACTACTCTGTCCACATTCATTTTCTACTCTCACAGCGTTCCCTGCCAGAACGCAACACATCCTCAGCACTTTGAATTAGTACCAAAGCTTTAAGAGCTCTCCTGCTGTCACCTGGAGATTGGCAACAGCTTGTTTGGAGGGTGGGGTCTATGGCATTGAATCTGTCTGAGGTCCCCTCTTCCTCCTCCTCAGACCCTACCCTCAGCTGGCTTCATTCCTAAAATATCCTGGAAGTTTCCAACCTGGAGCTGGCAACCCTATGTCCTTTCTAGAAAATCATCAGCCTACCTTTATCTGTCTGTCTGTCTTCAGGTTTACATCCCCCCCCCCCCTCAGCCT
>NW_015161951.1:344313-346397 GCF_001447785.1 Gekko japonicus | reverse complement strand
GGGGGGGAGAGAGAGGAAGGAAGGAAGGATAGAAGGAAGGATTGAAGGAAGGAAGAAGGGTGGGGGGGGAGACAGACAGTTAGAAAGACTGACAGACAGGCAGAGATGGAGGGAGGGAGGATGAAGGGGGGGAAGAAGTCAAAGCATTGGGGAGGAAGGGAGAAAGAGTGAGAGAGGGAAAGAATGAAGGAAGATAGGGAGAAAGGAAGAGAGAGTGAAGAAGGGGGGGTAGTGGCGAAAATGTGCCTGCGGCGGCCGGCTCACCACCATTGCCGCCCCTCGCCTGCTACCCCTGAAAGGCTGTGAAGGTGGAAGGGGGTGGAGCGGCAGAAATGGGCCCGCGGCGGCCGGCTCAGTGCCGCCACCCCTCACCTGCTCCCGCCGAAAGGCTGTGAATGTTGGGGTGGTGGTGGAGTGGTGGAAACTGTCCCCCCAGCACATGCCCTCATTTGCGTGTTGTTGGAAGTGACAGGGTGATCTGCTTGTAGTACAGCTCTGCCACTGGGCACACCTGGCCAGGTACAGGGCTCAATCAGGTCTGTGGACATGTGTCTGTGGCCCGACTGCTGGACCTGTGATAGCCTCTGGTATCCAGAGGGGTCAGCAAGATTGCTGCCATGGGGGTCGTGCACACCTGTGGCCCCCGTGGCTGTGGCCAGGAGATGGCCAGGTCTTGTCAGCCATTCTGTTTTTCACTTTGCCAACAGAGGCATAGCATCCAAATTGCAAGATGTGATAGTCCCACTGTATGCTGCATTGGTCAGGCCTCACCTGGAGTATTGTGTTCTGGAGGCCTCACTTTAAAAATAATGTGGACAAAATGGAGTGGGTGCAGAGGAGAGCGACAAGGATGATCAGGGACCTGGAGACCAAGCCCTACGAGGAAAGGCTGAGAGACTTGGGAACGTTTAGTCTGGAGAAGAGGAGGCTGAGGGGGGACATGATTGATCTCTTTAGATATTTGAAGGGCCATCACTTAGGGGAGGGCAGTGAGCTGTTCCTGTTGGCAGCAGAGGAGAGGACTCGCAATCATGGGTTTAAAGTAAGGGCGGGAAGGTACCGGCTCGATATTAGGAAAAATGGTTTTACAGTAAGAGTCGCTCAACAGTGGAATCAGCTGCCCAAGGAGGTGGTGAGCTCCCTCTTACTGCCAGTCTTTAAGCAGCGGCTGGACAAACACTTGTCAGGGATGCTCTAGGTTGATCCTGCACTGAGCAGGGGGTTGGACTAGACGGCCTGTATGTCTCCTTCTGACTCTGTGATTCTAGCACTGAGGCAACTCCTGTTTCTCCTCCCCACCCCCCACCCCTGTGCCTCTGCATGCCAGATCAGTCAGGTGAAGGCAAGGGGGGCACATGGCAACACGGTGGTGACCGGCACTCAGTCAACAGCAGTCAAGGAGGGCTGTGACAACAAGTCAACATGGAAAAAATTCTACAGAAAGAGGGGGGGGGGGAAATGCCTGCCTGTGGGGACAGGAAAGGCAACTGGATTGATGGCTGTGGGTTTTTTTTGTCAGCCTTTGTGGTATCATCAAAAGACTGTACAGGCTGTCATACACAGACATGGCAAGGAGGGGAAAAAAGAGAGATGTCTTATAGCATGGACCTCAGAAGTAAGTTACACTGGTTTTTGTAGGGCTTACTTCTTGGCAGGGCTTTTTTTGTAGAAAAAGACCAGCAGGAACTCATTATCATAATTGGCCACACCCAACAGCAGAAACATATTAGCATATTAGGCCACACCCCTGACAGCACAGCTCATTAGCCTATGAAGCCACACACCTGTGTTACCAGAAGTGTGCTCATCCAGCCACACCCACCTTTTGCTTCTTATTCTGTTTACCTTGTTTGTTGTCAAAACTCAGGGCTTTTTTTGTAGCAGGAACTCCTTTGCATGTTAGGCCACACACCCCTAATGTAGCCAATCATAATGAGTTCCTGCTGTTGGGTGTGGCCTATTATGTCAGTGAGTTCTTGCTGGGCGTGGCCAACTCAGGAGCCAGCCGGAACTCCGTTCCTGTGCATTCCTGCCCCAAAATAGCCCTGCTTCTTGGTTATTGTGGATAGGATTGCAGCCTTAAA
>NW_015161951.1:324302-344053 GCF_001447785.1 Gekko japonicus | reverse complement strand
CCTATAATGCTAATGAGTTCCTGCTGGGCGTGCCCACCTCAGAAGCCAGCTGGAACTCCGTTCCTGCGCGTTCCTGCCCCAAAATAGCCCTGCTTCTTGGTTATTGTGGATAGGATTGCAGCCTTAAAAGTGATTATGTTTTCTTGTCCTCAGACTGCCTCTTTAAAGTATGTCCTATGAACCGATATTCTGCACAGAAGCAGTACTGGAAATCCAAGCAGGCAAAACAAGGGAATCACACGGAAGCAGCACTGCTGAAGAAGCTGCAGGTAAGGGGCACTTTGGCATCCAGAACATTTCAGGCAATGGCTGTTAATTTGTGATGTAAATGCAATGATGGTAGCTGGTGATGAGAAGGCCAAAATATTTTTCTCCCTGCTGGCTTATCCATTGCTAGATAGTTAAAAAGAAATCAAATTCTGATTTCTCAAGTGGCTATACCAGGGTGGGTGGGTTGTCTTTCTCTTCCCAATAGCATGTCTATTTTTCTGGCAGTTGCAGAGGAATACAGTTGAATAAACATCATGAATACCGATTGGCTAGTGCCTATGATATCCTTACTGACAAGTGACTCCTTTTTCCTCTCGTTTATAAAACTTTAAAATTGAGTTTAAGAAAATCAGTCATTTTATTAGTTTTCCGAAGTAGAATGCCACCTACTGAACCATTTGGACACACAAGTGCTCATATGCATTTTACGAGAGAGAGATTAACAGTGTATGAACACAAGCAAGGTCAAGCAATTCTTTGTCATTTTGAGAACCTAATCTCATTTTTGACACACACACACCCCGGAGGTAAAGTAGCCAAAAGTGGCTGTAGAGGGAGGGATTAAGACTTATCTCTCTCCCCAAACCGTTCTTCTCCTTGATGAAGCAATCCTGGTGGTTGAATTTGGAAAAGGCAACAAAAAAAAGGTAGTTTATTTCAAATATGGAACCATTCCTAGTTGAGCCCTAAGTGTATGTTGGACATTTATTTTGCATTCTAAGAGCAGAACTGTGTGCCTTATGATAATGCATATAAAACAAGCCTGAGAGTTGCAGGGGGTGTTTACTTCAGATCTGGGGGAAAATGGTTTTCTCCTAAGGGCTCCCAGTGTGTGCTTGTGCGGGTAAATACGTTTCTCAACTATTTGCGGGGTACATGGAAGGGGCAGTAGAAAGCTGGTGGGTGAAGTAGGGGCTCAACATTCCCTCCCCTCTTGCACTCCCCTACTTCAGATGACCACCTCCTCAAAAGGCTTGTCCGAGAAGAAGTGCCCATGGCAGCTTTGTGTTTAGTGCATCATTCCACTCTTAACAGTGCCGTCCTGAGCAGAATTATGCCCTTCTAAGTCCATTGATTAAAATGGACTTAGGGCCAAATTGCACAATGTGATTTTTAATGAGTTGGTCTGAGTTTCCTGGAGCAGAGTTGCTTTTCTCACAGCCACTCAGTGGTTGTGGGGAATGGCTTATTAAAAGTCTGTGGGGCCTTGAATCAGCTCAAGACCTTGGTGTTGGGGAGTTTGAGGAATCTATGTGACAGTGTGGCTATGTGGCAAGTGAGTCAGGTCCTCAGAGATGGATGTAGCTCTCTTAGTGTTGTAGAGGCTGAGGCCTGCTCATAGTCTTTGGCGTCAACCTTGCCAATCTTGCAGCATGCAGCGGAACTGGAGCAAAAACAGAATGAATGTGAGAACAGGAAGCTGCTTGGAGAAATTGTCAAGTACAGTAACGTCATACAGGTGAGTTCTGATCTCCACCCTTCCAAAGGGGAGGGCTGATGGGGGTTTAATGTTACTAGCAGTCAAGAAAGTGAAATCAATACACTGTGCCACGCAGTTGTGCCTCAGCTCCATAATGGATGTTGCAGAAGAACTGTTGTGATGGGTAAAATTAGTAGGCAGGACCTTTGATCACATTACCTGAAAGCATAAGAACATAAGAGAAGCCAGTTTTGGATCAGGCCAAAGGCCCATCCAGTCCAACACTCTGTCACACAGTGACCAAAAATACCAGGTGCCATCAGGAAGTCCATCAGTGGGGCCAGGACACTAGAAGCCCTCCCACTGTTGCCCCCCCCCAAGCAGATGAGGAGGGCTGGGCACCTGTCTCTTGAGAGTATTTGAGCAAGTGGTGCTTTCCCCACTTTTTAATGGCAAGCCTCGCTGACCCCAGTCCTCTCTTCAAAATCCCTTTTGTCCTCCTCTCTGCATCTTTCCGTGTCCCTTTCTGTAGAAATTCCATTTTGTCACTACTGAGGGCAGGAGCTGCTGGCCTTGTTATGTTACTATGTAGAGTGTCCTGTATGTATAAAGCTCTCTTCCTCCAAGCTCGGCCATGGCTCCATCTAGCTTAGCATGGCAGCTGCTTCCCATGGTCTTGGGCAACACCTGGCCTTCCAACACCTGCTGCCTTGAGACCCCTTAAGTGAAGATTGAACCTGCAACTTCCTTTATAGCAGGGGTGGCCAAACGTGTTTAACGTAACAGCCACACCAAATAAACATTAGATGTTTGAGAGCCGCAAGACATGAACAAATACTACACACATGTTTTTATTGAAAAATATGCAAATTTGCTTTTTTATCAACATTAAAATTAGACTGTGTGAAAGAGCCACATGTGGCTCCCGAGCTGCAGTTTGGCCACCCCTGCTTTATAGAATGCAGGTGTTCTACCACTCGGCTCTTCCCAGTGTACATTAATGTACTTTGATGAAACTGTATCAATAGGGTTGGATCCAAATATTTTTTTCTATTGCCATAATAGCAGTCATAATAGCTGGCATGGGTTCTTCTAATCGAGGAGGAGGTAAGGGTGATTTTTCTGAATACTCCCTCTTGCCACAGACCCCACTCTGCTCCCACACTTTTCCCATGACCTTCTGGAGCAGAATTTCAGGGTCTCCAAGGAAAGGGGGGGTTCATGTGGTGCTGGCTCTGTACACGCACCACCAGGCAGCAGAGTTGGAAGTCTTTGCACAAACCCAAACTAGCCCAAGAGGAACCACAGAGGTAACAATATCAGTTCCATGTTGGGCTGTGGCTGTAGTGCCCATGTGTGCATGTATGTTATGTATGTGTTCATTGTACTATTGACAGCTGCTTCACATCAAAAGCAACAAGTACCTTACTGTCAACAAGAGATTGCCAGCCCTGTTGGAGAAGAATGCGATGCGAGTCTCCCTGGATGCTGCTGGGAATGAGGGGTCATGGTTTTACATCCAACCCTTTTGGAAGCTGAGGAGTGAAGGTGACAATGTAAGTGAATGGAAAATAAAATGTTTCTAGGGGGAGAATTGAGTGGTGCTAGAACAGAGGCCAGGGTCACTTCCCCACATCCAACATGTTTCTAGAATCTTGTACCATTTGTAAGACCCTTGTGGATCTCTTACCCGTAAACTCTCCAATGCCGTATGCTCAAAATGGGATTCAGTGCATCTTGGAATATCCTTTAGAAAAGGTAGATATAGGGCGCGGTCACACGGACAATTAGCTGCGCCAAAGGTGTGAATGCCAGGCGGATTTAAAGGGCGGGATCGGACAACAACATCTGGGAAGCGCCCTGCACCCATCGGCAACCCATTTTGCTCCGCCGCAGAAGCAGAGTAAAAAGACACCAGGGAAAGTCTGGTAGCAAACGGGTTGCTATGGGCCATGGACAGACTTTCTCCTATCTGATCACTTCAGCATGCTCTCATGGCATTGGGATGGTCTGATCAGGCCACCCTGACTCCATGCTGTTGTTTCCCCCCCCTTCTTAGTATGCGCATCATCGCACACTCCATAGGGAGCCCTCAGTGCTGAGATTCGATTAATCGATTCCCCGTTTAAGCGCGTTGGGAACAAACGGCACCCCTCCAACTCACCCGCAGTTGTGTCTGATCACGCAGTTGTGTCTGATCGCGCAGCGTCAAAGGACTGTGTGATTGCACAACTGTGGGTCAAATTCCTCCGGAGGAAATAGCCTCGCTTCCCCCCCCCGTGTTATCTTGCACGTGTGGCCGCCACCATAGAATAGATTCCATGTTCAAACAGGGCCCAAGCAGGAGTTCTCTTGTAATACCAGGCTTTAAATGTATGAGTACCTCCAATGTATATAATCTCATGAGGCCATGAAAGGGGGGGGGGTCATATATCTAGGTCTGAACTTGGCTCAGAGGCCAGGTGCAGAAAGGGAAGGTATTTTTACAAGCCTTAGGAAGCCCCCAAGTGTGCAAAAGTATTCCAAAAGATGGATGACATGTGCTGGGGGGGGGTCAACCCCAGCAAAACAGAGAAGCCATGTTGACGTGATCTCCAAGATCCTGGCTGGTGTTATGCCTAGCAACCCCAAACAATGAGGCATTTTAAACCAAAGAAAGTAAGGCATGGCAAAGGGGATGAGAAGAGAGTGGTGTCAGGATGGTTGGGAATGGGGCAAGGCATGGGGGGCATGGAGGAAGTGGCAGTGAGAATGAGGCAGCAGAAGTATAGGTTCTCTTATTTCAGGAACTTTTCAAGGAATTCTGGCTCTTGATTTCTGTCTCTCAATGACTAATTCAATTCTACAGGTTTGTTTTGTGTAATGCATTATCTGGTCTTACATGACTGTAAGTAAACTTTATGTACAAGCATGGCATGTGAGAACATGTTGCAATAAGTAACAGCGGGCACTTTTTCATCATTGAATGCTTTGTTGTTTAAAAGATACACATCGATGTATATGTATGTGTGTGTTCATGAGTATAGTGATTCCAGGCTTGATTACCAATGCCTGTTTCATCTTTGTGAAAATAAATAGTGGAAAAAATGAATCCAAATCAGGCCTGTAGGTACAGTGGGGCATCTCGGGGCTAGGCCCCTTGACTTACTGGCAACGCCCCCCGACTTTCCATCCAGCCCAGGGCCCCTGAGCAGCAGCAGGTGTGGGGAAGGAGTTGGGTATTCCTTTAATCCAATTAGCCAGTGCCCCCTATGACGTTCAAATGCCCCCCTGACGTAAAAAATCCTGGCTACGGGCCTGATCCAAATAATTAATTTTGACTTTGTTTAAGGGTGGCATTTGGTATGATACAGTTTAAAAATCTTGATTCATTGCCCGGTCAGATATTGTCAGGTATCAGTCAAAGTGGGGAGGAAATGTGGCGCACTTACTCTGTGTGCAGAATGACCCACATTCAGTCCCCGGTATCTAAAAGATTGCTGTCTGAGACCCTTGGGAGCAGATGGTTTGGTTGATGGCAGCGTCATATGTCCAAACATCAGGATATAATAAAGGCCATAGAAAATGATGCACATTAAAAAAAAGTGATGGTCTTCTGGAAGACTCCGAGTGCCCCACTCCCTTTCCAAGCTTTGTTGAGAAGCATTGCAAATCAAAGGGAGGACCTTCCTCCCTACCACAAATGCAGTGGTTTGGGTGGAACTCTTGGCTTCTGTGACCTTGTGACCTATGCTGGTGTGATATGTGTTTTGTGTTTGTGTTTGCTTTGTGCTTTCTCCTAAGCCTTCTGTCCCGTGCAGTTACTGCATAGAGCCAAGAATCAGCTGTGGCTTAACTGAGAGGTGAGAGGCCACAAACTGAGCACTAAAGTGTATAAAAAAGTTTGTGTGTGTGCACCCACACTCAGACCTACAGGTATGCACATTCCTCTTGTCTCCTGAAGTGTTGGGGAGCAAGGTACCTCCAGTCGTACCCCTGCTGTCAGCTGACCCTATTATGCATTAAAGAGCAAGCTTCCATGTGCATGCGCAAGGCTGTTCTTGGCAGTATTAGACCTTGGACACTTGAAGAGCATCCTGATGCTAATTTCATTGATGCTATTCTGAGGATGATTTTTATCAAATGTTTGCCATTGTGTTAAGCAAAATAGAAGCCATTTTTATGCATGTGTTCTAAGCATAGCGTGCATGATTTTCATTTTTCTTGGTCACTTCATGGTTCTAGCTTTTGTGTGTGGTAGCTTCTTTGTATGCTGGGATATACACTGAATTGCTGTGAACACGACCCTCACTTGTAGGTTAAACTTCACCAGCTCTTGCTGTAGTGTGTGTTAATAAGTTGTATTTTTATGAACTTGTACAACACTGTTGCAATTCTTGGTTTTAAATGAAGGGCAGTTTTAAAGGTTAATTTTCTTGGGGCCAGCTTTTCTGGATACATTACTAAATAAAGCTGACAGTGGAAAAATCCCCACAATTTGGAGTTTGGGATCAGGACAGGCAATTTTGGAAGTCATTGACATCACAGACTCTCCAGAGTTGTGGAAATCATTGGGACTTTTGCCATCAATTGGACCTGTGACCTCAAGAATCTGTAGAAAATTGCCAGATTATAGAAGCCCCACCCCCATTGTTCTAGCAGTTCCAGGGAAAATCTGAAAACATACTTAAATTTTGGGTGTAGTGGTTTGGTGTAGTGGTTAAGTGCGCGGACTCTAATCTGGGAGAACCGGATTTGATTCCCCACTTCTCCACTTGCAGTTGCTGGATGACCTTGGGCAAGCCATAGTTCTGATGAGCTGTCCTTGAAAGGGCTGTTCTGGAAAAAGCTCTCTCAGCCCCACCTACCTCACAGGGTGTCTGTTGTGGAGAGGGGGAGGGAAAGGAATTTGTAAGCTGCTCTGAGTCTCTGATTGAAGGGCAGGGTATAAATCTAATCTCCTCCTCCTCCTCCTCTTCTTCTTGCCTATTTAAAGGAATACTGTTTTTAGCTTTTAAGAAGTTTTTTGCATAGATGCGCATTTCTCACAGTATCAGATCTCAATTAAGCATTTGTATAGGGATTCTATTTTAATTAGTGGAGACAAGTGGGGACCTACAAGAAACTTGTGGGGAAGGAGCATCCCCCCACCTTTGCTTCCTTCTCTCTCCCCCCATCTTCTCTGTTCTTTCTCTCCCCAAGCCAATCCTCCCTTCTTTTTCTTTCCAACCCTCCACCAAGCCAAGCCCTCCTGCTTTTCCTTTCTCTCTCCCACCCCAAGCCAATCCCCCTTCTTTCTCCCTCCCTCTTTTTCCCTACCTTTGAGCCCGGCAGTGGGGATTTGGAGGGGGATTTAAACCCCCCAATGTATTTTTTTTAAGTTTTCAGATTTTTCTGCAAACCTGCAGAAAAACTTGTTTGGGGTAAATATGCCCCCTATCTGTGGATTTATATATCTGCATGTAGGGGACTGTTGAGAATTAGATATATAGATACTCAGTTCTCTCAAATTCAAAAACAGTAGAATTCCTTAAACAGATTATATGAACTTTCTGTTCAGATTAAAATGAATGGGCCAAATACTTTGCCTTTCTAAGAGCTTCACAGAAAGCAAAATACAGGGGATTCTTCATGTTGGTGGTCATTCATCTTCCATAGCCTTTTGAAGTTTTGGAACCTATTAAGAATTCAAAGCTGTGATTCCATAGTTCTGTAATATGCTGAGCCCATGAACTTGAGACTCCCTAAAAACAACAACTCTTAAAACAATAACACAGTGAAAGGAAGTATAGCAATTGCATTGAACTGATGTCTGCTTTGAATCTCTAGATTGTTGTTGGAGACAAAGTGGTCCTCATGCCGGTCAATGCGGGACAGCCTCTTCATGCCAGCAACATTGAACTCCTGGACAACCCAGGATGCAAAGAGGTAAGTCTGCCAAGGGCTGATGTTGCTGAGAAGCCAGGAACCTAGCAAGTAGGAGTAGGGTTCGAGGTCAATAGAAGACTGAGGGGAAAGGGAAGCTAGTCTTAGGACAATTGGACTGACTAAATAAGCAAGCAAACAAAGATAGATGACTTTCTCAGAGGAGGAACTCCTGCTGCTGCTATCTATAACATCCCAGTCTCTAACAGATTTGCGGCGTTAGCTCAAAGAGAAACCAAATTGAAGGAGAGGACAGACACTGAGGAAATTTCCTCCGGTAATATGCCAGCAGAAGTGCCTTGCTGTGACTGTGAGGGGAATCTCTGTAGTATAACAAATTTGATTTTCCATACAGTTAAGCATATCTTGGAATACTTAAAGGAAATCAAGGAGAAGCTTGAGAAATTATCGGACTAAATAAGCAAGGCGTATGCAGTATCAGGGTCAAGGATCTAGAGGTTAAATTCGCAGCAGACAGTGTATGGGAGGACCATGGTCTGATCTATGAAACAGTATTTGGTAGTTAGTTGTTGTAGATCTTCTGGGCTGTATGGCCGTGGTCTTGGCATAGTAGGACCTGATGTTTTGCCAGCAGCTGTGACTGGCATCCTCAGAGGTATAACACAGAAAGATGGAGTACTCTCTGTGTCAAGTACTCTCCATCTTTCTGTGTTATACCTCTGAGGATGCCAGTCACAGCTGCTGGCAAAACATCAGGTCCTACAGTGCCAAGACCACGGCCATACAGCCCAGAAAATCTACAATGACTAATGAACTCCAGCCGTGAAAGCCTTCGACAACATACAGCGTTTGGTAGCTTTGCTTCTAGGCTCATGATAGCATCCCTTTCTGAGGCTCTTCATTCATTTATCATTCTATGTGGTGAGTTCTTTTAAGCAGGTAACAGCCAGCCCTCTGTGCACAATCCATACACATATTGAATCAACATGCTTAGAGGGGGAGTGGCAATGAGTGTGCTGGGCTCAGCTTCCTGCATACATATGAACTCTGACTTGTGAGAACAGCCTCTAGGCATATAGGCTAGGAATATTGTGGCTAGGAATAATTGAAAAACCTGATCGTGGGGATGTATGCTTCCTAGACACAAAGATGCTGTGCTCCTCCTAAGCCACTGAACATGTGTTGTAGGCTGGGGAACTGGAGCCAGCACATTTGAGCTCGCTCCCCTCGACACTCATTGCTTCATAGCTCATACCATTTGTGAGCAGAGAGCTGGCAGGACTGCTGCACTGAAGGCAGCACTGGACACGATAAAAGGCTGTTACCAGAAATGATGCTTTCGTGTCAGGAGTCTCCCACTCCATCTGTATGCTGTGTAATGCCACTTAACCAGGGCTATTTTTGGGCAGGAACGCACAGGAACGGAGTTCCGGCTGGCTCCCAAGTTGGCCACACCCAGCAGGAACTCATTAGCATAATAGGCCACACCCAACAGCAGAAACTCATTAGGATTGGCTACATTAGGGGTGTGTGGCCTAACATGCAAAGGAGGTCCTGCTACAAAAAAAGGCCCTGGGTTTTGACAATAAACAAGGTAAACAGAATCAGAAGCAAAAGGTGGGTGTGGCTGGATAACCACATTTCTGGTAACATGGGGGTGTGGCCTAATGTGCTAATGAGCTGTGCTGTCAGGGGTGTGGCCCAATATGCTAATGAGTTCCTGCTGTTGGGGGTGGCCTATTATGCTAATGAGTTCATGCTGGGCTTTTTCTACAAAAAGAGCCCTGCACTTAACCCATTTCCTGGTATTGTAGCTGTGAGTGCATCCTGGCTAGACTATTGTAATGTGCTCTGAGCTGGGCTGCCTTTTAATATGGTTCTGCTAGTGCACAATGCAGCAGCTGGATTGCTGACCAACATTAGTTATAGAGATGGTATTTCTCTACTTTCCTGTCTGAGCTGGCTGCCTGTTCACTTCTGGGCCCATTCATGTGGTGCTGTGCACACTAGGCAAATATATGAAAGTGTGTTGGGAACACACAACCTGTGTGAACACTGAGTGAATTGCACTTTTCTTTAACTGGGGACAAGATGAAGACTTGGCACAGGGATGCCATTTTTGGCAGCAGCTCTAAACTTTTGTAGTGCCTAGTTTTGCTCTGCAAGACTTTCTATAAATGAGGAGGCTTTTACTGAAAAAATAGACTAGGGACACAGCATCTGGGAGTTGTGGGGAAAGCAAAACTAACCACCACAGCTTATCTCCTGCTGCTGCTCCCCTCCTGCCACTACTGCTATTTCCCTTCATGCACAGTTATTCTGCTGCTGTCCAAAATGCACCTGAGCTTTGGCATTTTGGGAACCAGGTGAAAGTTTTTAGATTGGAAGGGAATGGATTCCTTGGCTGCAGCTTCCCCCAGTGCTACATTCTATTACAGAAGGTCACAGTGAACCTCCTCTGGCATGAGGTGAGTCTTGGGGGAGCCCATCAGCTGAAACTCTAAGAACACAAGACTGATGCTGCTGGAACCGAATCCCTATCTAGTCCAGTGTCCGGTTTCCAGCAGTCACCAGCTACGTATCTCTGTCTGGAGTTAACAAATAGGGCATAAAAATGATACCTTTCCTCTTTTGTTTGTTTCTGTTGTCTGGTATACAGCTTCAGAATATGGAGGGTCAGGTTACCTGTCTGATAAGATTTCCTCCCCATGATTTTGACTGTTTACCCTCCCATTGTCTTTTAATCTAGTAAAAATAGATGTTGTACTAAATATTGGCAAGCAAAAGTCTAGGCAGGCTGTGGGGTTATGGAAACATAGTGTGCATCTTACATAATGAAACCCACAATTCTGTATGTATTTGGCTGCAGGTGAATGCTGTTAATTGTAACACGAGCTGGAAAATAACCTTATTTATGAAATACAGTTGCTACAGAGAGGACGTGCTTAAAGGGGTAAGTATGAATGACACAAACATTTGAGCACCTTGTGGAGTGGCCTGCCCGGTGAGGTCAGGAAGGCTCCTACTCTCCTAGCTTTCCTCAAACTGTGCAAGACTGAATTATTCAGGAGGGCTTTTTTTACACAGGTAAGAAGACTACTGTCATGACATCTTTTCAGAAGGATGTTTGGTAAGGGGATAGGGACTGTGTTCTGGAACCAGCTATGGCTACCATTTAGAGCTAGAGAACATCCAGCTTTGAAGAAAATTCCTTGCTTCTTCAAAAAAGCTAATTTGAGCATAAAACCCCAAAATGCTGAACAGTGACTTTTGCACATTTGCATACATTGCAAAACAACAGCCAGCCTTCTGGTTGCATTTGGGGTTGCTGTAGCAACCCAAAATAGTGCACAAAAACGTAGCAGCGGCCGGAAGGAGGGATGTTAAGGTACTGAATACAGATAAATTTCCATGTTAAATCATATAAGTCATTACATACATTTTTTGCCAGTTACTGCAAAAGTTTTGATCAGGTGTGAGCATCATTTTTAGCAAACAAGAATGCATTCTGGAAATAAAACTTTTACCATGTTCTAAAAGCTGTTCCTCAAACTCTGTTGTAGGTCTTAAAATAGCATTTAAAAAAATCAGTTCGCAAAGGTAGCCTCTGACTTGGAGATGTTCAAATATTGAAATACTAGGTTCTAAAATATATTTAATATCACTATATGTGATTACTTAGTTGTTGATTATCAAGTTACTGTAATCACTAAATACTGAAAATTCCCACCTTCTCAAAGGGATAAATTCTGGGCTCATCTCATCAATCATGTCACTAATTATAGATGCTAAGGGGGAGAATCTTGGTGACAATTTATTTTTAACTTGATCCAGTACATCAAGTACTGCATTTATGATGGTGTTACCATTATTATAGTACTAGGAAGAATGCCCGTTGTGGAACTGAAGACAACAGGGTGCTAGCCTGGCCACAGGTGCGGGTCGCCATCTCCATCTGGCCCCCCCACGGCGAAGCTGGCCGTCCTGCCCCACCCGATCAAGACGCTGGCGGGGGAAGCTGGCCAGGCTGGTCCCTCTCCCCGCAATGGGTGTGAGCCCGGCCGGGCGCAGGGCGCCGTCCACTTCCTGCCCCCTCAACTCGGGGAAGCAGCCCGCATTCCCCCTCGCAGGGTCGAGGCCCCGGCAGGTCAAGGCACCTGGGTTGACCGCTCCCACCCCCCCGGCCGAGCGAGGCCCCAGTGCGGCAAGCGGACCGGGCTCGTCCATCTTCCTGGAGTGGGCAGCAGCTTCGGCGGCCAGCTGTGGACCCGCGTCTCCTTCCCCAGCCCCCTCTCCTCTGCCCTCCTGCTGCGCAGTTGAGGCTCCAGCGGGCGAAGCCGTCTGGCCTTGTCTGTCCCCCCAGCACCCCGCCCGATCAAGGTGCCGGCGGGGGAAGCCGGCCAGAGTCGCCCCTCTCCCCACAATGGGTGCAAGCTGGGCGCAGGGCGCCATCCACTTCCCAGTCTCCCCAACCCGGGGAAGCAGCTCGTACTCCCCCCCGTGGGGTCAAGGCCCTGGCGGGTCAAGGCGCCTGGGTTGGCCGCTCCTGCAACCATCCCCGGCCGAGCGAGGCCCCATCGGGACAAACGGACTAGGCTCGTCCGTTTCCTCGCAATGGGCGGCAGCTTGGGCGGGCAGCTGTGGGCCCGCGCCTACTTCCCCAGCCCCCTGCCCTCTGCCCTCCTGCCATGCAGTCAAGGCTCTGGCAGGCCAAGCTGCCTGGCCTCGTCTGTCCCCTCAGCATTCCCGCCCAATCGAGGTGCTGGCAGGGGAAGCCGGCCAGGCTCGCCCTCTTCCCGCAATGGGTGCGAGGCTGGCTGGGCGCAGGGCGCCATCCACTTCCCGGCCCCCCCACCTCGGGGAAGCAGTCCACCCCCCCGCGGGGTTGAGACCTCAGCGGGTCAAGGCACCTGGGTTTTATAAACATTTCATAAACATTTTATTATTATAAACATTTTATAAACATTTTCTTTATACGGAATAGCTTTAGTGATTTTAATATTTTTCTTCCGTATTGGATCCCATTGCTCTAAATTGATATTATGCCCAATATGCTGCGCCCATTGAATCATATTCCCTTTCACTATCTCATCAAGCATCAAGTCATTAAGTAAAAGTACATAAAGTCTTCATATAAGCTTTAAATCCGTAGATATAATGATCTTTTCAATCTCTAGCAAGTTTTTGTAGAATCGAATTTTCTTATCTTTGGTAAATCTAGATTCTATTTGTGCTCTTTGCCACCATTGTAGATCCTCTACTGGTTTCAATTGATCATCAGAGTCTAGTATATCCAGATATCTTCTCTGTGTCTCTTCCTGGTAAACATTTGGAAGTGTAATAGCTTCTAGGGGAACAGTTTTGAGTTTTTTCTATAGAATTGATTGTGTATATTTTCCCAGACTTTCATTAGGGAAGCCCATATCCAGTGTTGCTTAAAATATTTGTGAGTACTTGCCTTTCCGTGCCATAAGAAGGCATGCCAGCTTAACAAGAGGTCATGGCCTTCCAATTTTAATATTCTCTTATCTTCCAATTTGACCCAGTCTTTAATCCACGTTAATCCAGCTGCTCTGTAATAAAGATTCCAATTTGGTAGGCCGAAGGCCCCCCCCTCTTTTAAGTCTTGTAGAGCTTTCAGTCTTATTCTGGGTCTCTTACCTTGCCAAATATTTTTTTGAAATCGCTTGCTCTAATTCCTTTAAAAAAATTTGGTTTTGCAAAATAGGAATTGTTTGAAATAAAAATAGCCATTTTGGAAGTATATTCATTTTAATTGTTGCAGTACATCCCATCAAAGATATCTTTAAATCTTTCCATTTCTCTAAATCCAGTTTTGTCTTCTTCAACAGTTCTTTATAATTATTCTCTAGTAATGCACTGCATTTATTTGTCATTATAATTCCTAAGTATTTTCTTTTCCTTTGTAATTGAAAGCTTGAAGTTTCTTGTAGTTGAGTTGCCGGCTCCTCTTCCATATTTTTAGTCAATATCTTAGTTTTATTAATATTTATTCTCAAGCCAGCTACAAGTCCATAGTCTCCAAGTTCTTGTTTCAAAATATGAATCGAGTCCAATGGATTCTCCAGAATAAATACTAAATCATCAGCAAATGCCAAAAGTTTGTATTCTTCTTTCAATTTCAGGCCCTTAATCTCTTCTTGTCCTCTTATTGAATCATTGAGTATCTCCAAAATAAAAATAAACAACAATTGAGAAAGCGGACATCCCTGTCTTGTCCCTTTTTGAATTTCAATATGTTGTGTCTGTTCCCCATTAATCATTACAGCCGCCTTTTGTTTGTTATAGATTGCCTGAATCATCTTCACAAAGTTGGTGCCAGCCTGCGCCTCTTTTAGAGCTTCCAACATAAAGTTCCAGTTGACATTATCAAAGGCCTTTTCTGCGTCTAAGAATATCAGAGCCAATGGCTTTTCCGGGTGTGCTTCATAATATTCTACTACATCCAAAATACATCTTAAATTATTCTTGATTTGTCTTTTTGGCAAAAAACCGAGCTTGGTCTTTATGTATTATATTTGATTTAAAACATTTAAATCTTTCAGCTAATATTGAAGCAAAAATTTTATAGTCCACATTTAATAAAGAAATGGGTCTATAATTTTTAATTTGTTTTTCATCTGATCTCGTTTATGAATTAATGACATTATTGCTTCTTTCCATGATTCTGGAATTTCTCCATTGGCCAATATGTCGTTGCAAACATCTTTAAAATGTAATTGTACTTCAAATATAAGATAAAATTCTATTGGAAGTCCATCTGAGCCTGGTGCTTTGCCTTTATTTTGTCTTTTTAAGGCCTCTACCACCTCCATCATCGTAATTGATTGATTAAGGGCCTCCTTTTGTTTTTCTGTACATTTCTTCAGTTGGTGCGTATTTAAATATTCTTTTATCTGTTCATTATTAGTATCAGCTTTTCTATATAGCTCTTTATAAAAGTTTTCTACTAAGGCTTTCATTTCTTTTATTCTGCTTATTTTTGATCCATCCCCTCTGTTCAGGGCTTTTATAAATGACTTTTCCTTTTGTTTCCTTATCTTATAAGCAAGCCATCTTGTTGGTTTATTCGCACTTTCAAAGAAGTTTTGCTTTGCAAATAGCAATTTTTAGCCATTTTTTGTGATAGCAGGCAGTTCATTCTATGTTGCAATAGCCTAAATTTAGATTTCATCTCTAATACTGTTGAGTCCGTCATGAGCTTTCCTTCTTGGATCTGAATGTCTTTTTGCAACTTAAAATCCTCCTGCCTCCTCTGCTTATTCACTCTTGCAGATTCTTGAATCAAAAGTCCTCTAGAGAAGGCCCTACAAGTGTCCCATACCACATTTAGAGGTGTGTCCCTTTGCAAATTTGACCTAAAAAAGGCTTTAAGTTCTTCCTTCATTTTATTAACAAACTTAAGGTTTTTCAAAAGAGAAGTATTCATAGTCCATCTACTAGGTTTTCGCACTTGCAGCTCTAAGGAGATAGGTTTATGATCTGCATACGTTCCAGCTTCAATCTTCGCTTCTAGGAGGTCCTTAATAATTGTGGAGGATATCCAGCACATATCCAGTCTGGACCACGAATCATGTCTTGCTGAGAAAAAAGTATACTGCCGTGAAGTGGGATTTCTAGCTCTCCAAGCATCCACCAAATTTAGTTCTTCCTCACTCCTCCACTTGCACCTGGCTGGATGACCTTGGGCAAGCCGTAGTTCTGATAAGAGCTGTTCTTGAAAAAGAGCAGTTTCTGTTAAGAGTTCTCTCAGCCCCACCTACCTCACAGGGTGTCTGTTGTGGGGAGGGGAAGGGAAAGGAGTTTGTAAGCCACTCTGAGACACCTTTGGGTAGTGAAGGGCGGGATATAAATCCAATCTCTTCTTCTTCTTCTCTTCTTCTTCTTCTTCTATTATAGTCTTCTATAATACAGATCTCCTGGAAGTCTTGTTGAGTAATCAACATTTTTAATTTCTTGTAGAATTTTTCATGGTACTGGTTTGGTGCATAAATATTAACAATAAGCATCTTCTTCATTTGTCTTTGTACTGTGACCATCAAAATTCTTCCATCTTTAGAATTATAAATTTGTTCTGGTTGAAGATGGTCTTTTACATATGTTACAACGCCTCTTTTTCCCCCTTTTCATCAGAAAAGAGAAATGCTTTACCAAGGCCTTTTATTTGCAAATGTTTTCCATCCTGTTTTCTAATATTTGTTTCTTGCAAGCAAATAATATCCATATTTTGTTTTCTATGTTGATGAAATATTCTCCTCCTCTTCTGTGGCTCATTTAAACCATTCACATTCACCAATATAATTTTCATTTTACTTCTATCCATCCTGGTTTGAAATCTGTTTCTCCTGTTTTTCTTTTGAATGTTGTCTAGTGTGGACTGGAGAGTGCCTTGTCGTTCCAGGTCGCTTTCCTGATCTTGGTTGTCTTGGTGGTTTTGCACTAGCTGCTTTAGCTCCTTGAATGTTTTCCTCTTCTTCTTCCCCTTTTTCCTTCCCTTCTTGGTCTGTAGCCAAAAATTCTCCATATGTCTTTGAGAAGTCTTCTGCCTTAAAAATAGATGTTATCCTGTGTTTTTTCCCCTTGTAGGTCAAGAATAGTCCTTTGGGTAGCAGCCATCTGTAAGTTATGTTATTGTTTCTCAACACTGTTGTCAAATTGTAGTATTCTCTTCTTTTTTCCCTGATTCTCCAAGGGATTTCTTTGAGTACATTGATCTCAATCTCCTCCATCATCAGTGGTGAAGCATTGACTTCTCTCAATATCTTGTATCTCACCGCCCTTTTATGGAAACGAACTTGTACCTCTCTTGGAAGTTGAAATTTTCTTGCATATGCTGAATTCGTTCTAAATGCTATATCAATTGCCTGATTGATCACATCTACATCTTCTATATTTAGATGTTTAGCCAATAATTTAGCCATTTTATTGGGAAGATCTTCATTCTTTTCTTCAGGTATATTTTGAAATCTCAGGATAAAGGCTGCTCTTTCCACCTGTAATCTTGTTATATCTTGTTCCATAGTAGATTGCTTCACCTCGGTCTCCTTGATCCTATCCTCCATTACTTTTGCTTTAGTTTCTATATTAGCTGTAGAAGTATTTAGTTCAGCAATCTTCTGAGTATTATCTGTTATTTGCTTCTGAAGTAGGCTAGTGGAGCTTCTAATTTCATCCATTGTAGCCTTGATGGGTTGAATTGCATCGGCAATGGAACTCTGGATTGATGATTGCACCACTGCTTGCATCTCCTTTTGTGCAGGGAGTGAAAATTTGGATGTGCAGCTGTTAATGCACTTGGTGAAGATGTTGGTGTTTTCTTAAGTTGGCTTGTTTGACTTTGAGATGACATCTTGCACTCTATAATCAATCCAATAGGTTTAGCAGGTTTCTTCAGTGACTGGCAGTTTGCCCCAGTTCCTCTTCTTGTTTCGCTTTAATGTTTATTTTAACTCTAATACTTATTGCCACCTCTGACGAGTTATTTATATAAGTCCAAGGTTGTTGGCTGACTGCCCAGAACTTATTTACAATAATACAAATGATTCACTGGCTGACTGCCCAGAATTTGCTTACACTAATTGAGTTGAATGTTTGGGTTTTCTTCACTCCCAATATTTTTACAATACAAGCCACAAGAATGTTTCTCAAGGTCAACCACAGTTACCTCACCCCTCCAGCCAAATCCACTTTCTCAGTCCCAAAGCCAGTGGGGGGGGGGATTTTTAAAGCCAAGTTCTTTCAGTTCCACGTTGAGATAAATTGCAGCTTTTTAGGCACTTTTGAGCTTTTAAGCTTTTAAACACTTTCCCATCTAAAGCAGTCACCTTCATTCAGTTATTGCCAGCCAATGTTTATTTTATTTTTAGAGATCACCAAAAATTTATAGAGGACTCTCTGAATCTCCCAGCCCTACCCCTGAGGGGGTGAAAAATTGAGAATGTTGAAACAGGATCTCTATATTCCCTGGGTTCTCTTAGGGTATAGTTCAGCCTTCAGTTTAATAGGTATTAGGCTACTTCCTCTCAAAGCATTGCCCCAAACCAGAAAGGAGAGAGTAAATAGGAGAGCAGAGAGAGGACATCCTTGACTTACACCTCTAGTAATATCTATTTGTGAAGACAGACTATGCTTATCTTAGCAAAACACTGAGAATAAATCAGGTTTGCCCACTTTTTAAAATTATTTCCAAAACCAAATGCTATGAGAGATTCTATCACAAAGCTATGTTGCGCTCTATCAAATGCCTTTTCAGCATCTAAGAACAAGAAAGCTAACTAAATTTTATCTTTTTTAACAACATCAAATAGATTAACAGTTTTTTGTATATTGGTGGTAATATGGTGACAGTTTGATCAGGTGATATGTACCTACCAATTATACCCTTCAATTGATTTGCTTGGATAGATGTTAAGATGGTGAAATCAAGGGACTCAGACTTAAAGGAGGAGTATAAACTACAAGCATTTGCTGATGACTTGGTATTTATATTAGAAGAACTCCAAAACTCAATAGTTCAACTTCTACAAGTAATAAAAGAATATGGACAGTATGCTGGCTTGAAAATAAACCTTAAAAAAAAAAACTATTGATAAAAAAATTGTACCAAAGAACAAGAACAAGTTATACAAAATATTTCAGGAATGGAAGTACAGAAAAAAATTAAGTATTTAGGAATAATAATAACCAACAGATGCAGTTCAGTGTACAAAGATAACTATATGAAACTACTGGCGGAAATTAAAAAGGACCTAGAAAACTAAAAGCACTTGCAACTATCATTTATGGGAAGAATAGCAACAGTTAAAGATGAACATCTTACCCAGTTTGATCATCCTATATTAGACAACTCCAATTATAAAAGATCAAAAATACTTTAAAGAGCTAGAAAAGCTGGTAAGACAATTCATCTGGGAAGATAAGAAGCCAAGAATTAAGTTAAAAATATTGCAAGATTCCAAAGAGAGAGGAGGATTTGCACTATCTGATTGGCAATTGTATTATAAAGCAGCAGCACTTACATGGGTAAAGGATTGGATTACATCGGAAGATATGAGAATGTTAAAGCTGGAAGGACATGACCTAATGCTGGGCTTGCATGCTTTTGTTTGGTGCCAAAAAAGTGGTAACCATAAGTACTTTAAGCAACATATACTGAGAGCAGCATTAATAAAGGAATGGGAGCAAGTACAGAAATTATATTATAACAAGATACCAAAATGGGTCTCTCCATTAGAAGCTTTTACTAATCCAGTGACATTTACAAAGGAACAGTTGTGGCAATATCAAGACTTTTTTTTTTTTTGGTGTAAATTATTTTTATTGGGTTTTATGCTTAATAGACACACATACATAAATCACCTCAAAAATTCTTCACAATAATGTTTCCCAATACACCACATTGACAATTTCGTTAAACATATTCTTATTTTAAATTCTTCCTAATATTTAACCAACTAACATTTCTTATTGCATCACTCACACTCCTCCGTATTTATTTTAGCCAATAAATCTAACCATATTTCCATAACCATTAATTTTCTTGTCCATACATCTCTATCACCTTTAGTAAATTTCTTCCACTTTTAGCACCTACACTCAACTGGAATATTCACATCATTTGCCACATCTTAATTTCTATCTCGCACTCTCTCACTACTTTGAAGGTTTATGAGTAATATATAAAATAAAAACAAAACATAAAAAAACTTTAACAATCCATAACAATTTAATCCTCCTATTGCAAAAAACAGCTAGTAATAAATTTCATTTTTCCATAATTTCAATTTTCCCTTATTTTGTTATTTGGATCACATTGTTACAATGGGAAAAAAAGGATTTCAGGAGTCTAGTCTAACTTTCTGACTAATATTTAATGTGTAGACATTCAATCATATGAGTCTCCAGCTGCAGTCTGAAGTGATATACCCAGGGGTCATTTCCTGCAGGAGCGCACAGGAGAGGAGCTCCAGCAGTAAAGAGCCCAGGGGGCGGGCACATGCAACAAGCCCCACCCCCTGCTCCCAGCAGCCCTCTGTCAGAGCAAGAAGCAGCCAGGTAAGTTGCAGAGCACCCTCCCCCGGCCTCCCGGCCCAAAACAATCCAGTGGCACGTTTAAGACCAAGTTTTATTCAGGTACAAGCTCTCCCTCCTCTGCCAGGACAGATCTGCACGTCCC
>NW_015161951.1:314262-323561 GCF_001447785.1 Gekko japonicus | reverse complement strand
GCTCCGCTTCAGGGCGTTACCGGTCACCCCCCCCGCTTTGCCGAATCGCGGGAGGGGCCAACAACAAAGCCCCCTGCCCCCGTGCTCTATCAAAGAGCGCTGGTCGAGCTCTCCCAATGCAGGGAGGCTCAGAAAAGAGTGCAGTTGGGGCGAGCGGGACGGAGCGATCCGAACGCCCCCCCGCTCGCTCGAAGCGCCGTACCGGAAGTCCGTGGCAATATCAAGACTTGATAGATAGCCAACACAAATTAATTCAGCAAGAAAAGCTAAAAGAAAAAGGTATTGACTTGAACTGGTGGGAAAGAGCCCAAATAGACTTTAGATATGTGAAAGATAAAATGATGGGATTCTGTGATGTACCTGTAGAAATAGATACAATTTTGTGGTACCAAAATGGGTCTCTCCATTAGAAGCTTTTACTAATCCAGTGACATTTACAAAGGAACAGTTGTGGCGATATCAAGACTTGATAGATAGCCAACACAAATTAATTCAGCAAGAAAAGCTAAAAGAAAAAGGTATTGACTTGAACTGGTGGGAAAGAGCCCAAATAGACTTTAGATATGTGAAAGATAAAATGATGGGATTCTGTGATGTACCTGTAGAAATAGATACAATTTTGTGGTGTGTGGAAGGGAAATATACAAAACTGTTTTACAAGTTGTTATTAGAGACAAAAATGCAAGATGAGGTGGTAAAAGAAGCAATGGTTAAATGGGCACAAAATACAGGCCATAACATACAATTAGAACAATGGGAAAAGGTATGGAAAGTTAATATAAAGCTTACCAAAGCTGTATCATATAAAGAAAAAATATATAAAATGTTCTATAGATGGCATATGACACCTGAAAACTTAGTTAAATACTATCCGAGTTTGTCAAATGTATGTTGGAAATGTAAACGAAAAACTGGCTCTTTTTACCATATGTGGTGGACATGTGATGTTGTTAAAAATATTGGATACGGATACATGAGATAGTACAAAAAAAACTTGAAACAAATGTACCATTCATACCAGAATTGTTTTTATTAAATATTGTCCCACAAAGTTTTAATATACAAGATGTATACAGGATTATACAAGTTGTAACCACAGCTAGAATTTTATATGCAAAATATTGGAAGAAAGAAGAGACACCTACAAAGGAAAAATTAATTTTCCAGTTTTTAGAGGCAGCAGAAATGGACAAACTAACTTTACAATTGCATGAAAAACAAGAAGGGAACTTTGAAAGAAAATGGGTGAGATTCTATAATTGGATGCAAAAGTATCTTGGAGAACTCAAATCATGAATCTCAACAAAAACATCACAGACACGGCATAGAAAACTTAGATTCAATTAGTTCATTGTAACCAAAGCTGATATATGAGTATAGTATCCATTCTGCTAGATTTTTCTATTCTGTTTCTTATTTTGTTTTTGTTTTTCTCTCTCTGTAGTACTTTTTTGAAACTAATAAAAACGTTTATAAATAAAGATTTTGTAATCTGGGTTTAAAAGGCTAATGGGTTGATAGGAGCTAACGGGAATAGGATCTTTTGAGGATTTAGGGATCACTATAATTTTAGTTTCAGCCCATGTTTTAGATAAACAACCAGACTCGAGTATGTTATTAATGGCTTGTAACAGAGGTAACTTTGTTGTCTGAAGAAAATTTTTATAGAACTCTGGAGTCAGACCATCAGGTATTTAATCTGAGATTTTGAATTTCTGTGACTACTTCTTGCAGATGTATTTTTTCATCCACTAACTTTTTTTTTTATCTGTTCATTTAGGTTTCTTAAGCTTACTTAAGAAATGTTTAACTCTATATTTGGAGTACTTGCTTTGTATAATTTTTGATAATACTCAATAAAGGCCTTAATAATTAAGCTATTATTTGACACAATCGATTCATCTCTCATTTTTATTCCAACTGTTTCTTTAGCTTGTTCTTTCTTAACTTTGCAGCTAATAATTTACCACCTTTATCACTATTTTCAAGGAATCTTTACTTTGTGTAAAGCATACTTTTATAGGGGGAGGACACATCAGTTTGATCAAGTTTGTTCTTCTCTATCTTAATCACCTTCAAGAGGTTTTCTTGCTGATTTTCCTTACACTGACTTTCTAGAGAGGCTATGTTTCAAATGTACACATTCAGACAGTTTAGCTAGTTTTGTCATTTGCCAGGCTTTTAAAATAATTCCTTCTCTAGTGGAGGGAGATTTAGAGGTATGCCAGTTTTTGGCTATCATCATTTTTGGCAGTTGTCTGAAATTGAGAATAATATTTTGCATAATACATAGAGGGCTGACTGTGGCAGAGCTATAACAGTATAGCTATAACAACAGTGGTAAAATGTCCCTTTTGTTTATCCAGGGGGATGTTGTCAGATTGTTCCATGCTGAACAAGAGAAGTTTCTTACCTGTGATGAGTATCAGAAGCAGCAGCACATCTTTCTTCGGACAACGTTGCGTCAGTCGGCTACTTCTGCAACAAGTTCTAAAGCTCTGTGGGAAATCGAGGTTGGTGTGGCCACTAACACTGATGTTTTCCCTAATTTGAGAGACCTCATACTATTTAACTCCCTAGGGTGGTGATGAAGAATTCTAACCATTTTACAGCCATCTTATTATGTGTGACTGTTACCTGTGGGCCTTCTTTCCTGTAGGTGGTGCACCACGATCCATGCCGTGGAGGTGCGGGACAGTGGAACAGCCTCTTCAGATTTAAACATCTGGCGACTGGAAACTATTTGGCTGCAGAGGTGAGAATTGCTTCTACTGAATACAGTAAAGAATGCTGTGCTGGAATTGTCTGTGGCCAGCTTATACCTAGTAGAGTCCCAGCAGAGTCGAGTTTCATGAGAATTTGTATGCAAGATTAGTTGTTTGTGTGAAGGGCTGACTACCTGCTTTGGGCAGAGGATAGCCATGTTATCCTTGATTTGGTTTTCCAAGACAGCCACAGCAGCTAAATAAAGTAGACTTTTCTTTAGTGTATGTCTGTGAATAGACTGGGCTTACTGTGCCACTTGGGCAAGCCTGTGTTAAAATTCCCAGTACTTTGGGGTACTGTAGCTTTCCCCCCACCTTCCCCGAACATCCTCTTCTGAGCTGTGGAGAGATATGAATAACTAGGAGCCAGGCTGTCTAAGAAACAGAATGACGAGGAAGGATGCCTGTTTTTGAGTGTGAGGAGCATGAAGTCTGCTGCTGATTTAAGAGGCTCCTGACGTTTTTGTGTAAGTGTAAACCTGATATGAAAAAGGCTTCTTTACCAGGAACTGGAATAGTTGTGTTTTTGACTTCTTTCCATCTCAACTTCTTGTGCGTGTTTGCAAAGTCTATACAAGATCACATGCCTGTGGCTACTGGGGAGGGAGGGCTAACCCCTGGTCATTTTATTCTTTAACTTTTGATATTATTCTAGGTTTGCAGAAACATAAGACCTCCTACTGGATGACACCCTTCCCCTGCAGTGTTTGTTGGTCTGCACTGTGGGGGCAGCCACTGCTATTAGAAATGTGAGAACAGGATTAGGAACATCAGATTTCTAAAGGAACAGGCATGGAGGTTCATTATGTGTTGCAGCTAGATTGTAAATCATTCGGACAAAGCAAAGTGACTGCTTATCTTTGTCCTTTCATCTTAGAAAGATTAGGCCAGGTTGTGGTTTATCAGTAATGTTACACACATGGCCATTGTTTGCTTTGTTCTAATAAAGATATCTGCAGTAAAATACGAAGAACAAACCACTGCAGGGAACAGCCTGAACAGGTTTAGAATATGGAATCTGTTGCCTTTTTTTTTTTTTAATTAAAGTTGCTGGACTCCAGTTCTCTTTGGAAGAAACCTGGAGCTTGCAGGTTAGGTTGAGAAGACATCTTCTCTTCCATGATAGCTTTTTCTCCTGGTTGTCTTTCAATAAGACCCTTTATGCAGGCCATCTTGGCTGCACTGAAGAACTAATGGGTTGTTCTCTTTTGGTCAAACCTTTTAATGTGCTTGTCTTGACAGCCTTTTTCTCCTTTGAATTAGACCATGCAGGACAAATGAATGCAAAAGTATTTCCCTCTGCAAAGCATGTTGTAGAGACTCTCAGTCTTCATCTGATGAACTGGGACCTACAACCTGGTTGTGTTCCAGCTTAAGGTAGTCACACTGATTTAAGCAAAGGGGGAAGGAAACAGACAGGTGGGAAGAAAGAGTGAGGCATGTGGTATAAACCAGTATGATCTTCAGTGCATGGGTTGGGACTTTCAGGATGTGTCAGGGAGCCCCTACGTGCTGTGTTGTCAGCACCTAAAGAGCTGTCCTATTATTATTATTGTTGTTATTATTATTGGTCAGATATTTGACTGGTAGATGGTGTTCTGCAATTTGTGATTTATCCAAGTTCTTGGGAATTGCAGATGTATCTTTGTGGGATTCTTGCTGTTCCAAGCAACACTGTCTTCTGGAGTAAAGCTGGTGTAATTTGCTCAATGCCCAGAATGTCGATGTGTTTCTTGAGACTTCTAGGCACTGCTCTAAGTGTTCCAATAACTGGCATGATGGTAACCGTCTTCTCCCAGAGGCACTCTAACCCTATTTGTAGGTCTTGGTATTTTGTGATCTTCTCCTGTTCTTTCTTTTCTACTCCGCTGTCTCCTGGGATTGCAGTGTCAAAGATCCAAACCCTATTTCTCATGTTTTCTACAATTTTGATATCAGGGGTGTTATGCTCCAGGTGTTTATCTGTTTGTAATTGGAAGTCCCAAAGAATCTTTGTTTCATCATTCTCCATGATATTGTCTGATTTATGCTCCCATGAATTTCTGACCGATGGTAAGCCATACTTCTTGCAAAGAGTTTAGTGCAACATAGCTGCAACACTGTCAGTTTGAGTGATTTTACAACAGGCACTGACCATGTGGTTGACTATTTCATCCTTTGTCTCGCAAAGTCGATGTTTGCTGTCATTACTGGTCTTCTGAATCTTGTCTTTCAGACTATTTATTTATTTGATTTATATACTGACCTCCCCGAACAGGCTCTTGTGCAGCAGCTCTTGTGCAGCTGGAATGAGTCCTTCAGTTTCTTTCTTCAAGTGTCCATTTTGGAGCCACTTCCAGGTGTTTTCATAATCAATTTTGTTCTCTGTGTCTTTTAAATATTGCCCACGCAAGTGCTTTTGATTGCAGTTGTCAAAGTGAGTTTTGATTGAAATCTTTTTGTAATATTCTTTAGTTTCTGAAACCATAAATAAGTCAAGATGGGTAGCCATGTTAGTCTGTCTGTAGCAGTAGAAAGAAGCAAGAGTTCAGTAGCTTGTTTGATATTCCTTGTTTTGATATTACCAGTTCCAATTTCTTCTCCATTCGCTATCAACCTGGTGTTTCATTTATTCATGGCATTTTTGGTAAATGTCATTACGGTTTTGCTGCTGGCTACCATTTTTAGTGTTTTCAGGATCAATGTATGAGGGAGTGAATCAAATGTCGTCTTGTAATTGATCCAAACAACATTCAGATTGGTTTTCCTCCTTTTACAATTTTGTAAGACCATTTTATCTATCAGTAACTAATCTTTAGTTCCTTGGGATTTTTTGAAAATTCTTTTTTGTTCATGTGGTAAAATTGAATTGAACTGTAGATATTATTATTACTGTCTTTTGCAAGGAACTGTTTCTGTTGTGCTTGCATAGAGAGTGCGGGTGCCACATGTGACCTGAGAGAAGCATTGGGGTGATGAGTTGAGGTTTCTCAGAGGTGGAGAAGATTCATCCATGGCTCTAATGCCTGGCTTTCTCCGTCGTTCAATGTCCAGATGAGTTGAGGTTTCTCAGAGGTGGAGAAGATTCATCCATGGCTCTAATGCCTGTTCTTCTCCGTCGTTCAATGTCCAGATGCTCAGGTTGTGTTTCCTGTCCCCAGCTTTCTTTGTTTTCTGCCTTGATGTGGTTGTGGTCATATTCCCTCTGACTTCCATCTCTTGTCATGTGACTGTGCTGTTTTATGCTGCATCTTAGTGGTACCTGTGCTACTGTTTAGGGGGATCCTGTATCTGGGAAATCAGTAGGCTACAGGTGTAGATTAGTCCAGTCAAAGCCTGAATGCTGCTTTTCACTTAAGTTTGCAGGGGTGTATCATGTTGTGCCTTTTCCCAACCTGTTGGTCTCAACCCAAAGGTAGGTTCCGAAGCTTGTGAAAGTGGGTCCCAAGCTTTTGCAGTTTTATTGATTTGTGTATGCTTTTTATTCTTTAAAAAAATGGGTCCCCATGCTAAGTAAAGTTAGACAAACAAAACGTTTGGGAACTGCTGTTCTAAGGGAGAGCTGAAAAACCCTTGAGAGGGTTTTTAAGGCCACTTCCGCACTGTCACTTTTGTCACTCTATTGTCCCTGTTGCTTTGGGTCCCCCCCCCCATTCCCCACATGTGTTTTGCTCCTTCTGGGACTACGAGAGAGACCAAAACACATGGGGGGGGGGAACCCCAGAAGCAATAGGGACAAAGGAGTTACAAAAATGACAGTGCCGATGTGGCCCTAAGTCTAGAAGCAAACATGACTCATAGATTTTGAAGCTCCCCCACCCAGTGCAACAACAAGAAGGCAACCAACAGTGCCGGAGCTGGTTGAGGGAAGGCAGCGAACCACTGTGGCAGCACCCTTGGCTGGCATGCCCTCCTGGTGAGACAAACCCTATGCTGGAGCGGGGCCTGGGAGCTGTGTTCACCCTGCCACCAGGCATGGCAGATGGGGGTTGGGGGGGCAATTGGACATCCATCCCTAGGAACAGTTGGGCACCTTCCAGCAAGTTTTCCTGGGTCCACAATTTGGCCCCAGTATGGCACCCGGCATGGCGCAGGGGCCCTTTGCCCCAGCACTACAGAGCCTAGGCTGCTGGTGGCTGATGGTAGGAGGGCCTTGGGCAGTCCCAATGTGGCCCCCCTTCAGTGGTCTGGGGGGGGGGTTGGATTCTACACTTCGGCGGGGATCTTGCAGGGATAGAGAGGAGAAAAAACAGAAAGGGGGAGGCATCCGCCGCTCATTCCAGGGACTCCTCAGCCTTGACACCCCCCCTCCCCCCAGCAAGTGTGCAAAGACAAGACTGCACAGCTGGCCAGAGGCTAACGCCTCAGAAGTCTTTATATTTGGGTTTGGGTTTTTGTAGCACATTGTAGAATCCATCCTGCCTTCTGTGTTTTTGCATCTATTCTCAATCCCACTTTGGGAAGGTTTCCAGTCCAGTCTCCATGGCCACAAAGCTGTTTGTGCTTGGTCTGACCAGTGGATCAGATGCTCCAGGTTGGTATCCTTGCAGCTGGGTCTTTCTCATGGCTCAAGCTAACCTTCTGATTGCTATAATCACCATGATAAGAGCCTCTTTGAACTGGACGGCAGCTTTATTGATGGCACTCAACTAAAGCATACATAACCCAGGATTGAAGTTAGTATTGACTCTTACTATTCCTTGAAGTTCATATGCAATTAGTACTGTGAGGGCTGTTCCTTTATCACTGGGATATTTGATTTTATATATGGGGCCTGGGATTCTAAGATGCTGCAATGCAATTTGTGGTCATCCTATGTTGACATGGGGCCTGATTAGGGTTGCCAGCTCTGGGTTGGGAAATTCCTAGAGATTTGCAGGTGGAGGCTAGGGATGATAGGTTTTGGTGAGGGGAGGGACCTCAGTGTCCCATCATCCAAAGCAGGTTTTTTTTTTCTCAGGAGAACTGATCTCTGTAGTTGAGATCAGCTGTAATTCTTGGCAACCTTATGCGTGATTCTATATATGTTTACTTTAAATCTCATTGAGTTAAATTAGGGCTTACTCCCACTGAAGTCTAAGTGCTTAACTTTTACCTCTAATTCTCTGTGTAGTCATGAGATATCTACCCTTTCATTCTACGAACAGCTTCAAAACTTGCATTTGTATTCATTGAAAGAGCTTATTAAATTGTGGCTATTTTGCTTTTGGGGAAATGAAGCATCATTCCACCAGGTGGCAGCGCATTCTCACTATTTAAAACATTAAACTCTAATGGTGTGCACACAAGACTAAGGCAGCCATGGTATTAAAACCACTGCTTTTGAGTTAGTTTCGTTCCAGCATTGAAATTCAATTTGTTTGCCTCCAGATGGTCTGTTAGGTTAAGCCAACATTAGGGGAGAAAACAGCCTTGTTAAAAGTTAGCCCAGAAGCATGATAAACATTTATCTGTGATCAAAGCAAGCAGCAGACTGGCAGCCGAAATCCCAGGGCATTCCCGGAAGTTGATTCTTTATTTTCAGTTCCATGGGAAGAGTAATGGGGATCAGGGGAGGAGGGGAGGAGGGGGCCTGTAAAGAGGTATAATTGCCGAAATGTATAATGTGCCATTTTGCTTTTACATACTTGCGGCACATTGCAAATTAAAAAAAAATGTTCTTGGAATAAAATGCATTGTAACAATAATAAAGTAATAAAACAAAAAAACACAGCAGAATTCAGTTAACAAAAGTGCAATGTTTTTGAGGTTTAAGCTTCCCCGTTTCCAATATCAGCCATGTCAGTGCAGCATGCTACATCTGTCCCTTATAGATAAAGCCATTTTCGCCTCCAACGTTCGGTGTGCACCAACAGTGGTTGGCCGCATGACTTGTCACTCCCTAGTAACCATATTTTTGCCACTTGAAGCCTGGTGTAGATGCAGCATCTTCATTAACCCTGGTTAAAAGATTGTGAGGATCTCAAAGCTCCTACTGTCTCTCTGCCTAGCCCTTTTCTCTTTCCTTCCTCATCAGTTTTTACTGTGGTGCAGAACTTACTTGCTTCATTTATACTCTGTCCCCAGTGACTAAAGTGGCTTAGCATTGTTTTCCGGGAATTCATTAGCATAATAGGACACACCCAACAGAAGAAACTCATTAGCATATCAGGCCACACCCCATGCCTTCCCTTGGCTTGCCCGGGCGCCCTGCAGTTGTGGGGAGCCCAGGCAAGCCCCGCCCTGAAGTAAAGACTTGCCCAGGTGCCCCATGGCTGCGGGGAGCTCTGGCAAGCCAGCCCTGGGAGGGGAGGCAGTTTAAACTGCCTGCCTTTAGCTTGCCTGGGTGCCCCATGGCTGCGGGGAACCGGGCAAGCCAGCCCTTGGACAGGCCGAGGAAGGCACAGGGAGGCATTTAAATGCCTCCCGAATCTTTCTAGGGCCCCCCGGCCCACCCACCACGGGGAGGGGTCACTCTTCAGGCTTTCCCTTTGTAGCCACGCACACAGAGGTTTTGGCTGTAATGGGCGTGGCCAACACTGAAGCCAGCTGGAACTCCGTTCCTGTGCATTTCTG